>NC_092378.1:50514899-50824899 GCF_030028105.1 Mobula birostris | reverse complement strand
CTTGATGATGGTGAGGACAATATGAATGAGGTTGATGTTCTGGAGCATGTAGATATTAAGGGAGAGGAGGTGTTGGAGCTGTTAAAATACATTAGGATGGATAAGTCCCTGGGGCCTGACAGAATATTCCCCAGGCTGCTCCACGAAGCAAGGGAAGAGATTGCTGAGCCTCTGGCTAGGATCCTTATGTCCTCGTTGTCCACGGGAACGGTACCGGAGGATTGAAGGGAGGCGAATGTTGTCCCCTTGTTCAAAAAAGGTAGTAGGGATAGTCTGGGTAATTATAGACCAGTGAGCCTTATGTCTGTGGTGGGAAAGCTGTTGGAAAAGATTCTTAGAGATAGGATCAATGGGCATTTAGAGAATCATGGTCTGATCAGGGACAACCAGCATGGCTTTGTGAAGGGCAGATCGTGTCTAACAAGCCTGATAGAGTTCTTTGAGGAGCTGACCAGGTATATAGATGAGAGTAGTGCAGTGGATGTGATCTATATGGATTTTAGTAAGGCATTTGACAAGGTTCCACACGGTAGGCTTATTCAGAAAGTCAGAAGGCATGGGATTCAGGGAAGTTTGGCCAGGTGGATTCAGAATTGGCTTGCCTGCAGAAGGCAGAGGGTCATGGTGGAGGGAGTACATTCAGATTGGAGGGATTTGACTAGTGGGGTCCCACAAGGATCTGTTCTGGGACCTCTACTCTTCGTGATTTTTATTAACAACCTGGATGTGGGGGTAGAAGGGTGGGTTGGCAAGTTTGTAGATGACACAAAGATTGGTGGTGTTGTAGATAGTGTAGAGGATTGTCAAAGATTGCAGAGAGACATTGATAGGATGCAGAAGTGGGCTGAGAAGTGGCAGATGGAGTTCAACCCGGAGAAGTGTGAGGTGGTACACTTTGGAAGGACAAACTCCAAGGCAGAGTACAAAGTAAATGGCAGGATACTTGGTAGTGTTTAGGAGCAGAGGGATCTGGGGGACATGTCCACAGATTACTGTAAGTTGCCTCACAGGTAGATAGGGTAGTTAAGAAAGCTTATGAGGTGTTAGCTTTCATCAGTCGAGGGATAGAGCTTAAGAGTCGCGATGTAATGATGCAGCTCTATAGAACTCTGGTTAGGCCACGCTTGGAGTACTGTGTCCAGTTCTGGTTGCCTCACTATAGGAAGGATGTGGAAGCGTTGGAAAGGGTACAGAGGAGATTTACCAGGATGCTGCCTGGTTTAGAGAGTATGGATTATGCTCAGAGATTAAGGGAGTTAGGACTTTACTCTTTGGAGAGAAGGAGGATGAGAGGAGACATGATAATAGAGGTGTACAAGATATTAAGAGGAATAGATAAGAGTGGATAACCAGCACCTCTTCCCCAGGGCACCACTGCTCAATACAAGAGGACATGGCTTTAAGATAAGGGGTAGGAAGTTCAATGGGGATATTAGAGGAAGGTTTTTTACTCAGAGAGTGGTTGGTGTGTGGAATGCACTGCCTGAGTCAATGGTGGAGGCAGATGCACTAATGAAGTTTAAGAGACTACTAAACAGGTATATGGAGGAATTTAACATGGGGGTTATATTGTGAGGCAGGGTTTGAGGGTCGGCACAGCATTGTGGGCCGAAGGGCCTGTAATGTGCTGTACTATTCTATGTTCTATAAAATGGAAAGGGTTTTACTTGTGTCACGACCAACTATTCTCAATACTCACAAAAAATACTGCAGGTTCATTACTATTGAAAGAAATACATTTTGAGGGGATCTGAAAAGATTGAAGGGGATGACTCAACTTGCTTTATCGCAAGCTGAAATAACTGATTTTAAAATAATCCAAATCATTGTTGAGAGTGATTCACTGCATATTTTGCATACTGGTAGCTTGAAAGAAACACTGTGTAAAAGTGTCTATGTATATTTTAAAATTAACTAATCTACATATTATGCCTTCAGTGATTCATTTAATATTTCTGAATAATTACAGATCCATTTCTGAATCTTTCTATATTAAGTAATGTCAGATAAGATGCAGCTTGTATCATAATAGTGAATAGCTCTGTGGGTGTAAGAAAACAAAATGTAGCCTCCAACTTTCAGGGAACAACCCACAATTAATTCCAAATGAATTCTAAATTAGCTGCTCAGCCAAGCAACTATAGTAATCTTACATCGATTCAACACTTAAAATTCAAAAGGGGGAAAACTGTGTCGGACAGCATAGAAACAGGTGCTTTGGCCCGGTGCATTTGTGCTGACTATCAGTACCTATGTACATTAATCCACGTCAATTCTGCATCCCTGCCCCCTCCACACAAAAGTATATCTTCCCTGGGGGGTAATTTACAGTGACAAAGTAATCTACCAACCAGCACACCTTTGGGATGTAGGAGCAAATAGAAACACCACCATGAGACCATAAGACAAAGGAGCAGAAGTCAGCCATTCAGCCCATTGAGTCTGCTCTGTCATTTTATCATGAGCTGATCCATACTCTCATTTAGTCCCACTCCCCCGCCTTCTCACCATAACATTTGATGCCCTGGCTACTCAGATACCTATCAATCTCTGCCTTAAATACACCCAATGACTTGGCCTCCACTGCTGCCCGTGGCAACAAATTCCATAGATTCACCACCCTCTGGCTAAAAAAATGTCTTCGCATCTCTGTTCTGAATGGGCGCCCTTCAATCCTTAGTCATGCCCTCTCGTACTAGACTCCCCCACCATGGGAAACAATTTTGCCACATCCACTCTATCCATGCCTTTCAACATTTGAAATGTTTCTATGAGGTCTCCCCTCATTCTTCTAAACTCCAAGGAATACAGTCCAAGAGCGGACAAACGTTCCTCATGTGTTAACCCTCTCATTCCCGGAATCATTCTAGTGAATCTTCTCAGAACCCTCTCCAATGTCAGCATATCCTTTCTTAAATAAGGAGCCCAAAACTGCCCACAGTACTCCAAGTGAGGTCTTACCAGTGCCTTATAGAGCCTCAACATCACATCCCTGCTCATACACTCTATTCCTCTAGAAATGAATGTCAACATTGTATTCGCATTCTTCACCACTGACTCAACCTGGAGGTTAACCTTAAGGGTATCCTGCACGAGGACTCCCAAGTCCCGTTGCATCTCAGAACTTTGAATTCTCTCATTTAAATTATAGTCTGCCTGTTTATTTCTTCTGCCAAAGTGCATAACCATACACTTTCCAACATTGTATTTCATTTGCCACTTCTTTGCCCATTCTACCAATCTATCCAAGTCTCTCTGCAGACTCTCTGTTTCCTCAGCACTACCGGCCCCTCCACCTATCTTCGTATCATCAGCAAACTTAGCCCAAAGCCATCTATTCCATAATCCAAATCGTTGATGCACAACGTAAAAAGAAGCAGCTCCAACACGGACCCCTGTGCAACACCACTGGTAACCGGCAGCCAACCAGAACAGGATCCCTTTATTCCCACTCTCTGTTTCCTGCCAGTCAGCCAATGCCCTATCCACGTTATGTAACTTTCCCGTAATTCCATGGGCTCCTATCTTGTTAAGTAGCCTTGTCAAAGGCCTTCTTAAAATCCAAATATACAACATCCACTGCATCTCCCTTGTCTAGCCTACTTGTAATTTCCTCAAAAAATTGCAATAGGTTTGTCAGGCAGGATTTTCCTTTAAGGAAACCATGCTGAGTTCTGCCTATCTTGTCATATGCCTCCAGGTACTCCGTAACCTCATCCTTGACAATCGACTCCAACAACTTCCCAACCACCGATGTCAAGCTAACAGGTCTATAATTTCCTTTTTGCTTCCTTGCCCCCTTCTTAAATAGCGGAGTGACATTTGCAATCTTCCAGTCCTCCAGAACCATGCCAGAATCTATTGACTTTTGAAAGATCATTGCTAATGCCTCCGCAATCTCCACAGCTACTTCCTTCAGAACATGAGGGTGCATTCCATCTGGTCCGGGAGATTTATCTATCCTAGACTATTGAGCTTCCTGAGTACTTTCTCTGTCGTAATTGTGACTGCGCACACTTCTCTTCCCTGACACCCTTGAGTGTCCGGTATACTGCTGATGTCTTCCTCAGTGAAGACTGATGCAAAATACTCGATTAGTTCCTCCACCATCTCCTTAACCCCCATTAGAATTTCTCCAACATCATTTTCTATCGGTCCTATGTCTACTCTCACCTGTCTTTTACTCTTTATACACTTGAAAAAGCTTTTAGTATCCTCTTTGATATTATTTGCCAGCTTCCTTTCATAGTTCATCTTTTCCCTCTTAATGACCTTCTTAGTTTCCTTTTGTAAGCTTTTAAAAACTTCCCAATCCTCTGTCTTGCCACTAATTTTTGCTTCCTTGTATGCCCCCTCCTTTGCTTTAACTTTGGCTTTGACTTCTCTTGTCAGTCATGGTTGCAACCTTTTTCCATTCGAAAATTTCTTCGTTTTTGGAATATATCTGTCTTGCACCTTCCTCACTTCTCGTATAAACTCCAACCACAGCTGCTCTGCCGTCCTTCCCGTTAGTGTTCCTTTCCAGTCAACATCGGCCAGTTCCTCTCTCATGCTACTGTAATTTCCTTTACTCCACTGAAATACCGACACATCGGATTTCGGCTTCTCCTTTTCAAATTTCACAGTGAACTCAATCATGTTATGATCATTGCCTACTAAGGGTTCCTTCACCTCAATCTCTCTAATCACCTCTGGTTCATTACACAATACCTAATCCAGTACAGCCGATCCTCTAGTGGGCTCAACAACAAGCTGTTCTAAGCTGTTCCCCACAGGGAAACCCAAACCGACGGGACCCAAAATCAGGATTGCACCCCATTTGGTCTGAGCTCCCTGTTTGTGGATGTGATGGTGCTACATTGTAGAACTTACTAACAGGTTAAAATCCTAAAGGTAACAAGAGATTGCAGAGGCTGTAAATCTAAAGCAATACACAAAAGCCTTGGAGAAACTCAATGGGTCAGGCAGCTTCTATGGAGGGAAATGGATAGTTGATATTTTGGGGCCAGATGAAGAGTCTTGACGTGAATTGTCAACTGTCCATTTCCTTCCATAGCTACTACTTCAAATACTGAGTTCCTCCAGTGCTTTTGGGTGTTGTTCTAGCATCCAAATAGTTCATTTTTATTCAAACACTTAGTAATTGAAGGCATTTAATTAGAAAAAATGTATTCATTACAAGGCTACAAGAATAGAAATGGTAAAAAAAAAGATTATAAGAAAAGACACAAGAGAAACAAACTAAAACTGAATTAAGACCTCTGGAGTTTTCAAGGGAGGCAAGAGAGATGAGGAAGGAAGCTGAGAAAATTAAATAAGCAAAGACAATCCAAAGAGTAAAATAAAGTATTCTATGAACAAACGGTAAAGGAATTGCTGAATATGAGGCAGTCCTTTGACAGAATATGGAAATTAACAGTCATATATAAAAAGTACTTTGAATGATTATTTAAAAGCAGGGTACTGGGGAGGAGATAAGTCATGAACTGGTTAAAGCTGAAAGCTGTATAAAAAGAAATAATAAAGGAGGTAGTTCAATCAAATATCAGGATGCAGAAACCAATGTCATGCATACATGGACTATGATGAGAATATGAAAGAAATAATGAAGAACTATAAATTATATTCAGTGATTGTGTTGAGAATGGATCTCTCTTAGAGGGCTGATGGTCCAATGTTGCAAAATTTTTCAAACCAAACCGAGTAATTATGGGTCAATCTGTTTAACATCTTTTGTAATTAAAGATGAAAACATACTTGCAAATTATTGCTTATTTAGATGAAGATAAAGTAATTGTAAAACTTCAACAGAGACTTGGCTAAGCAAGCCTGATGTGATGAGATGAAAGGACAGATGTGATGAATGATGCTTTGGAGGCAGTTTAGATTTTTCCGAAAGTTTTTTTACAGAGGGCATGAATTTTATGTTACGTGTCACAAAGTTTAATAAAAAGAGACTAAAAGAAAGAAAGTGCAAAGGGTGGCAAAGGTAATTTCTGCTAGTTGTGGAAAGGGATAACATATTAATAATGTATGAGAATGATACAGACAGACTTAGGAGGGTGCAATGTCTAAATATGCAAAAGTAAAATGGAGATGATAGCAAGTAATTTTGGGAACCAAAGGAAGCCATGAGAGCATACTTATAGAAAATAAATTGAAAAAAAAAGCTCTGGCAGGAGAGAATATTTACTACCAGTGATCAGAGATGAACTTCTATTGCTAAATAAAACAAAGTGGCCCTGTTTTTTTTATTGTAAGTGACTTTGTACTTGACACACTTGTTCTTTGCAAAGAAAAGCACTCTAGTAAGATGACATTTATGGTGAAAAAAACTCAATCTGGTTTATTTCAGAAATAACATGAATTAACACATAACAACACACACAAAGTGCTGGAGGAACTCAGCAGGTCAGGCAGCATCTATAGAAATGAATAAACAGTCAAGTTTGTGGCTGAGAAAGTGTCAGTTTTGAAAAAGGATCTTGAAACATTAGCTCAGTTTCTCTCTCCACAGATTCTGACCTGCTGAATGTTCCCTGCATTTTCTGTTTTTACTTCAATTTCCAGCATCTGCAGGGCTTTTTTATTTCAATTTTCCTATTGGTTTTCACAACAGCAGTAATATACCAAATGCCTTAAGTTTGAAGTAGTAATTGTTAACACACATCTTTAGTTCCAATCATAGTGGAAGTTACTTGCACCATCAAAGGAAACTTGTGGCCAGATGACAATTGTACATCCTTGATATTGGCACGCTAAACTGGCAAATGGCCAGTGAACACACCACAGTGGGAAACTTTGCCTTATTAGTGTGTTTCAACCCCCAATGGTATTTAATGTATCATCAGTCACTTGCTGGAGATTATAGATATATATCCTGTGAGGGTGTTGAAGCCTTTGGGTAGTGACAAGCACGGCAAACATTTCTGAAATCTTTTGAGCAATTAACTAATTAAATCAGATGTTAGTAGTGGGGTTGGGGGGAGGTGTGTGGTGGTTTTGGTGACCATGCAATTGAGTATCGCTTACAACAGGGTAAGTACACAGAGGGTTCATGTTGCAGGGCTACCTGATGCAAGAGAAGAAGTAGAAATTGGAAAAGGAGGTCTTATCCCAGCAGGTAAGCCAAGGTGTCCACACATCCACTTTGCTGAGAAGCAGTGCCTTAGGAGGCTCTGCTTTGACAAGGTGGTGCGAGGAATGAATTTGCCTCATGTTACAGACACAATTGAAGTCACAAGCAGGGTCAAGACCACCCCTGCTTCAAGGATCCTTTCTGACTCCGGCTGCCACTCTCTGTGTTAAAAAACTTACTCTGATATCCCCCCCATAGTTTCCTCCAATCACCTTAAAATTATGCTCCCCCTGAGTGTGATGGAGTAAAAAAAATCAGGGATATAGTCAAAGGATAAAGGTGTTATGGTTACTTATGTGACATCTAGAATTGACTGTGTGGAGGCTTTATCTGTGATCACAGACTAACTGGATATAACAAGATGGAATCCCTTCTAATTAATGTTGATCCCAAGAGGTTCTAATTAGTTCTCTTGAGGCAATGCATGTACTTTCCTAGACATGAGAAAACTAACAATATATAGTATATAAAGTCACTTGTATGCGCTTTTTATTCCTCTCCTTGAAGACCATAAGACAGAGGAGCAGAATCAGGCCATTCAGCCCATTGAGTCTGCTGCACTATTCCATCGCGGCTGATTTATTATCCCTCTCAACCTTATTCTTGTGCCTTTTCCCTGTAATCTTTGACACCCTTATTAAGCAAGAATCTATCAACCTCTGCTTTAAATATACTCAATGACTTGGCCTCCACAGCTGTTTGAGGCAATGAATTCCACAGATTCGTCACCCTCTGGCTAAAAGAAATCCTCTCCATCTCTGTTCTAAAAGGACCTCCTTCTATTCTGAGACTGTGTCCTGGACTCTCCCAGTATAGTAAACAACCTCTCCACATCCACCCTGTCTGGGCCTTCCAATATGTGATAGGTTTCAATGAGATCCTTCCCCCTAATTCTTCTGAACTCCAGCGAGTACAAACCCAGAGCCATCAAACACTCCTCATATGTTAACCCTTTGATTCCCAGGATCATTCTCATGAGCCTCCTCCAGAACCTCTCCGATGCCAGCCAATTTCTTAGTTAAGGGGCCCAAACTATTCACAGTAATCCAAGTACAGTCTGACAAATTCCTTACAAGGTCTCGGCATTACATCCTTGTTCTTATACTCTAGTTCTCTTGAAGTTAATGTTAACATTGCATTTGCCTTCCTTACCACCAATTGAATCTGCAAGTTAAGGTAGTACCAAACCTACCCTTGTACTGTTTCCTCAGTGCATTTTTGTCGAATATAAAAGGCTTGATTACACCACAGGATCTACTTTTAGCTACGTTTTATAATTGCAACCATTAAAAAATAGCAAAGAACAATAGATACACCAACCATTCATTCTGGTGTATTCCCAGTAACAGTGATCCACATACCTATGCCCGGGCTGGTGCTCAGGACAGCCTTACCCCTGGCTGCAGGAAGGTTACTGCCTTGGGAGTGAGGGCAGCTGCAGATGGTGTGATGGGTTTTAAGGAGCTCAGGATGGAGAAGGTGTCACACTGCATCCCCTTCCTGTGGGCAGCAGTGGCCTGTCTCGACTGACATACGAAACAGTAATGAGGACTCTGCTTGGGGAACTTCTATCTGACTTCCCCAAACCTGCCTCTTCCCAATCTCGCTGTAATTTTGGGTTAAATTCCCATTACTGCTGGAGTTTGTATGTTTTCCTTGTGACCACGTGGGTTTCCCCCGGTGCTCCTGTTACTTCTTACATTCCAAAGACGTGCTTACCATTAAGATTAGTGAGTTTTGAGCATGCTACACTGGCGCCGAAAGCTTGGTGACACTTGTGGGCTGCCCCCAGCACATCCTCGGACTGTGTTGGTCGTCGGTGCAAACAACACATTTCACTGTATGCTTTGATGTACACGTGACAAATAAAGCTAATCTTAATCTTGGCCTTTATTGCAAAGCTGGCTACCAGTCCCACAATGGGAAGGACATCTTCCCAGCTACAGGGCACAGGTCCTGAGGCCGTGATAGCAGCACTGTATGTAGGCTGTGCGCCATCTCGTTACTTTGGCACCATGAGCAGATGTCTGGTACTAGGATCTACTGCCTTGCCTCTTTCATAGTCCCACTGCTAGCTTTCCACCCAATGCCCTTTAACCAGCAAACCCGGACCACTGTGCCTCGGCCCAAGATGGTGCAGTGCCAGGTTGGCTCACCTAGGCCGCACAGCCACCTGCTGCCTCCTCACTCTGAAGGAACAACCATCCAGCTACTCAATCAGGAAAGATGTGTAATAAGTGGCTAGGCAAAGGCAGTTAAAGATCAGGCATGAAAAAGGACAGGGATGATTAGTTAACATCACCATTCTGAAATATTTAGTGGTACTTTTCTCCATGTTTAACTTAGTTCTGAAGCATTTACTGAAGATTTGTTCCCTCGCTTCTGCTTTCAAAGTCTTCTGCTGAGGTGGGCACTAAAGGAGCAAAACCAACACGGGAACAGACAGTATAGCGAAAGTTATCTTTTATTTACCGGCAGTGGCTTTGCAGGGAAGTTAATTTGTGGTTACTATGGTCCCAGGCAGATAACAGCGAGGCACTGCAGCTCCCTTTCACACCTGACGCGGTGTTTTTGGGAAATGAAAGGCGACATCAGTTGTAGGGTCAGTCCCATTGGCACAGAGGTAACACCTGGGAGAGAAACCACTTCTCCACTCATGGATGTTGTCAAGTTTTGATGTCTCATTTACAGTTGGTCATGTACACAGCTGAGACTACTTTTACGAGGTGGAACCGATAAAGGTTTCCCCATGTAATTGGTAAGTTCATCACTCAATTGCACATGCACTCCGTGTAGTCACTGGGCCAATGACAGACCGCAACAACGTGACACGTTGACCCCAACTTACTGTAGCTGAGGCTGCTGTCATCCTAGTTCAGGAGGTATGCTGTTGTTCAGTGTAGTCAGAGTTACACTTGTCGACCAAGGTTATAGCAGGCATCTTCCTGATTGAAGACGCATTTACACAATCAGGAACATGGCAGGGGTATTCCTGGTGAGGGCAGCCATCATGCAGGCTAGAGGATTACTTTTCTCAACATACATTAGTCCCCGCAGTTAGGATGTTGGCCTCAGTGAATGGCAAAGACGTTTGATTGGAAGGTATTGGGAATCTTCCACTCGCTACTGCAAAACTTAAAACTTTATATTAATTTTTATTATTTTTTTTTATTTAGAGAGACAGTGTGGAATAGGCCTTTCCAGCTCTCTGAGCTGCACCGCCTAGCAACCCAGATCCTAACCTAATCACGGGACAATTTACCACCTACCCGGTACATCTTTGGACTGTGGGAGGACACTAGAAGAGCAGGAGAAAACACATGCATTCCATGATTCCTTACAGAGGATACCAGGATTAAACTCTGAACTCCAACATCCCAAGCGGTGATAGCGTTGTATGAACCGCTACGCGATCGTAACACCTTTTAATTGATGGTGCTTCTGGTTATAACTGATTGCAAAAATTCCTGTACAGTGGAAAATGTACGTCATGCTGCCAAGGTGAATCAGTACAAATCCTGCTGCTCACTACCAGCCACTGGGACTTGCCAGGGATTTCAAAAGTCACGTGGTGGCAAAATCTGGGTGAAAGAATGCCAGTGTGTCAGGTTGTAGAACCAATGAGGCTGGGTCTTCATGAGAATCTCTGGGCTATGAGGTGCGCCCGGATGGTAGGTCCAGACAATGCTCTTCTTTGCTGGTGATCGCTAGCATTCTCTTCATTCTCTTCCTTCACTTTCCCTTCCTCCCCCTCCTCCTCATTAGCTACCTCCTCCTCTTCGACTTCCTCCTCATCTTCATCATCGTCGTCATCATCGTCATCCTCGCCATCCATTTGCTGAAAGTCTTCAGGCAAGGGCTGTCCCCGCATGATAGCCAGGTTATGTAGCATGCAGCAGACGACAACGAAACGCGAGACCCTCTCCGGCGAATATTGGAGAGCCCCGCCAGATCTATCTAGGCACCGAAATCTTGCCTTGAGGACTCTAATAGCATCCTTCACCAGGCTCCTGGTGGCCCTATGGCTTTGGTTGTAATTGCACTGGGCAGTGCTTGCAGGAGACTGGACAGGGGTGAGGAGCCACGGAAGCAGGGGGTAGTCCTTATCACCCAAAAGCCAACCATCTAAGCAGTCTGGTGGCTGGAACATGGCAGGCACTTCGGACTGCCTCAAGATGAAGGCGTCGTGGGAGCTGCCGGGGTACATAGCATTGACCATGAGGAACTTCTGCTCGTGGTCACAGAGGAGCTGCACGTTGAGTGAGTGGAAGCCCTTGTGATTCCTGTACAGCTCCGGCTTCACGTGGGGAGTGCGGAGAGCTACGTGAGTGCAGTCGATCACTCCCTGCACCTTGGGGAAATTGGCAATCTGGGCAAACCCATCTGCCCGCTCAGCCTGCTGCTCTGCGCCCTCGGGGAAGGAGATGAAGTCCTCCCTCCTGGAGTAGAGGGCGTCCGTCACGTCCCGGATGCAGCAGTGTGCTGCAAACTGTGAGATATGGCACAAATCAGCGGCGGCAGCTGCCTGGAAGGAGCCAGAGGCCAGGAAGTTCAGGGTGACAGTGACCTTCACCTCCACTGGCAGAGCAGTCCAAGCTCGGGTACGGGGCTGAAGCTCTGCCTGCAGAAGCTGGCAGATCTCTGTCACCACCGCCTTCGAGAACCTCAACCTCTGGATGCACTGCTCCTCAGAGAGCTGAAGGTAGGACCGGGGCTCCTTGTAGACTCTTGGGGTGTAGGGTCTCCGAGGGACTGCCCTTCTTTCCCTTCTCCTTCGGAGTACCTTGGCAAGCCTGGCTTTCTGCTCGACCCTCTCCTCCTGCTCTTGATCATGCTGCAGACCCAGAGGGACAACAACCAAAGCTCCCATGGCCAAGAGGTAATGAAGTTGCTCAGTGCTTTTCCAAGTGCCTCACGCTGCCCATAGCTACATTCTTCTAGCTTCCTCGGAGGAACTCAGGCGATCCAGGTCTGACTCCTGACAAACTTCCATTAAACAGAACTGGGTGCAAGACCCAAATTTTCTCTTAGCGAAAATACTCTCAAAAGAACTTCAAGCAGGAGCCTTCGAGCCAGAACTGCAGGAGCACTAACATCACCTGTATCTGCTCTTCATGCAGGGAGCAATCGGCCCTTAGAGGAAGACCACATAGTTGTTTGTCTCCACTTGTATGCAGCAAATGAGTTAACTTGATTATTCAAGCAAAGTGCTTAAGAAGCAGGCATTATTAGGTAGAGTCTCCATCCCAGTGTATCTGTGAGTTCACACCTTGTAAACTCAACCTGATAGAAATGCCAACAACATACCTTCATGGCCAAATAGTTCAAGATGCCAACATGTTGTCAGTTTTTAGGTGATTGGCTACAGATTTTTTTGCACTGGTTGGCCAGGGAGGAAGGAAGCCACGATCCTACAAAAAAAAAAGCAGAGAATGATTTTAGATTAAAGATGCAAGTTGTTGCAAAAGAAAAAATTATTAATTAGTTGGAGGGGAAAGCGATTGAATGTGTAATGTAAGGGAAGCTGAGAGTGAGGAAGGATGGGGAATGAACCAGTGATGTGAAAAGGAAGGAAGGAGAAAGAGGAGGGGAGCAGATGGGAGCTGGGAAAGGGACGAGGGAAAAGTGGGATGGGGAGCAAGGGATGAGAGTGAAGGTGGTTATGGGGTAATGTAATGAATGGAAGAACAATACGAGATGGTTAGGAGGGAAGGGGGGAGAGGGAACAAGAGGAAAGGAGTGAGAAGGAGGAGGAAAAGAGGGGAGGCACAAGTTGAGGGAGAGAAGGAGAGGGGGAGAAAGAAATAAGAAGATGGTATGGTAAAGGAAGAGGACAAGAGGATAAGGGAAGATCGAAGGTGGATGAGGAAGAGCCAAAAGAGGTGGGGCAGTAGCCTTGGGGGGGGGAGGAAAAGAAGGAAAGAGGTTTGAGGAGCTGGAGGGGTGTGGGAGAGGAAGAGGGGCGGTGCTGAAAGAGGAGGAGGAGTGAGGGGGAGGAGAAGAGGAAGGGTGGTTGAGGGGGAGGAGAAGAGGAGGGGTGGTTTGATAGGGAGGAGAGGACGTGGAGTTTGAGGGGGAGGAGAGCAGTTGGGGATGGGAGGACAAAGGGTTGGGAGAAGAGGATGAGGATGAGGAGTGGGGATAGTTTGAGGGTAGCAGGGGAGGAGAGGAGGTGTAGTGGGGAGGAGTGGAGGAAGGGTTAAGGGGAGAAGAGAATAAGCGGTAGCGGGGGACTTAAGAGAAGAACTGAGTGATGAGAATGTGAGGAGAAGAGGGGCATGGGGTAGGCAGAGGAGGGGGAGGAGTTGGGGAGAGAGAAGGGAAGGTTCAGGCAG
This sequence comes from Mobula birostris, assembly GCF_030028105.1. Taxonomy (NCBI): domain Eukaryota; kingdom Metazoa; phylum Chordata; class Chondrichthyes; order Myliobatiformes; family Myliobatidae; genus Mobula; species Mobula birostris. The sequence continues at coordinate 50,811,426 of NC_092378.1, read as the reverse complement.
AAGAAGGAGGGGCTGAGGGAGGGAGAAGGGAGGGGCTGAGAGAAGGAGAACGAGGGTTTGAGGAGGTGCGGGAAGGACAGCGGATGAACCGGTGCGGGTGCAGGAGTTATAGGGAGGTCCGGGTCTGCCGGCCGCGACCTGCTCCCGGGCCTGGGCGCCGCCGAGCTACGGCGATCCTCACGCCCACCTTCTCCCGGCACGGCCTGACGTCCGGGCAGCGCTGCCGCACGGGCAGTGGGGTAACGGGTGATCACAGGCCCAGCGTTAGCGGAGACGAAGCCTCGCCTGTCGCCCTCCCACCTCTATTCCGTCCGTCCGTCCGTCCGCCCGCCCGCCGCCCAAACCCCGTTTACGCTGAACTCACAGCGGCCAGGCTCCGAGTAAAGCCGCGCCTCTCTCGCTCTGCCGGCGATGAGGGAAGGAGGAGGAGGGGGACTCCTGCTCCGCCCCCGGGGCTTCGGGCCGGCCTCCAGATCCCCGGGCCTGCCTCTCGGGATCCCAAAGCTGCCTTTGGCCCCCACCCCTTCTGCGGTCTCTGGATCTACCCCTGCCCCGGGCTACGGGTCTGCCCTTCGGATCCCGGTGCAGAACTTTTCCAGGTGTGTCTCTCCCTTCCTTCGGATCCCGCAGCAGCAGTTGCCCCTTTCTCCTGGCCGCGGGTTTGCCCTCACCTCCGATTTCAGAGTTGCCCCTGACCGACCCCACGTCCCTTGGAATTCTCGATATGAGGTAATCATTCAGTTATCCTGGCTTGAGGCATAAATTCCCTCCTTTCTCTTTGAGTCCTCCTACCCTCTCCCAATTTGCCCTCATGTTTTTAATGTAATGTACAAAACCCCTTGGTATTCCCCCCCCCCCCGTTCTCACCAAAGACATTTCATGGCCCCTATTAGCCCTGTCTGTATTTTAAGCTCTCCTTCCTTTATGTTCTTCAAGTTCGAGTTTATTGTCATTCAATTGACAACATGTATACCGTCAAATGAAACGGTGTTCCTCTGGACCAAAGTACACAACACATAAATCAACAAATAATAAAATATATTTCACAAGATTGACGTTTAGCTCAACTTAAAAAGTAAAAAGTCTTAACACTACTGGTTCTTCATAGCTCTTGAAGAAATCGGCTTCTAAACCTTATGCGTTGTTCTTGCAGCACAAAAGCTTATTTACTTTAAGACCTTTTAGCTTTCCAGTCACCTTTTCCTTAGTAATAGTGTAACGTGCTGTAAGGGTTCACTGCTAATGTTATGGTTTTTTTGCACTGTTCACTGCTGAAGTAACGGTTTCTCTGTAGCAGCAATGTTTGGGTTATGGCTGGAGATAACAGGACTGTGGATGCATGTTAGCCAATCAGGATTTTGTTGCCCTGTCTTGTGATTCTGGAAGCAGTTGATTTTGTGGGCTTTTGCCAGAGGGAGGGAGAGAGAGAGAGAGAGAGAGAGAGAGAGAGAGAGAGAGAGAGAGAGAGAGATGAAGAGAGAAAACGCAAATGGAGAGATTTGGTAGACCGCCAGATGGGGTGGACTCGGAGCGGGAGTTCGAAGGTCGGTGACGCTCGGAGGAGACCGATGGTGGAAGAATGACTACTGAGTGAGCTCCAACTTTGTGCACAGACTGTTTATTATTAAATCTTATGATTTGGGCCCTTTTTCTTTTATATTTTGTTTCTCTACTAACCACGTAGTCAAAGTAAGAGTTATAAAGCTTAATCATTTAATTACATATTGTGTACTGTTTATTATTTCGTGGTACTGATTTGTAACAGGGGACACATCGTGCAGCATCCACGCAAACAAGATTTCTTCAGTTTGGCCGGGCAGGGGGTTATCACCCCTATATTAAGCCGCTAGGCGAAGCGAGTGTAACAATAGCAACTACACTCACTTCTCCCCCTTGTTACTCTCAAATTTCTGGCATATTGTCTGTCTTCCACAGTGAAGAACGATGCAAAATACTTACTGGTCTTAAGTTCACCTGTCATTTCGTTGTCCTCATTGCTACCTCTCCAGTATCACTTTTCAGTGGACCGATATCCACTCTCTTTTACTCTTCATGTATCTGAAAAAAAAACTTTTGATATCCTGGTTTATATATTTGGGTAGCTTAACTTCATAGTTCATCATTTCTCTCCTTAGAGCTTTTTAGTTGCCTTTGGTTGGCCTTCAAAAGCTTCCCAATCCTCGAGCTTCCCACCATTTTTTCCTATATTATATGCTCTCTCTTTTGCTTTAATGCTGCATTTGACTTCCCTTGCCAGCCACAACTGTGTCTTTGTCCTTTTCATATATCCCTTCATCCTTGGGATATATCTATCCTGCGCCTTCTGAATTGCCCCACATTATCCAGCCATTGCTGTTCTGCCATCATCCCTGCTAGTGCCCCTTCCAATCAGCTTTGGCCGTCTCTCATGCCTCTGTAATTCCCTTTACTCCACTATAATATGACTTTAGCTTCTCCTTCTCAAACTACAGGGTGAATTAATTCTATCATATTATGAGCACTGCCACCTAAGGGTACCTTTACCTTAACTCCCGAATCAAATCTGGTTCACTATATAACACTCAATCCAGAATTGCCTTTCACCTAATGGGCTCAACCACAAGCTACTCTGAAGAGTCATCTTGTAAGCATTGTACAAGTTCTCTCTCTTAGGATCCAGCACCAACCGAATTTTCCCTACCTACCCGTATATGGAAATCTCCCATGACTATCCTAACATTGCCCTTTTTACATGCTTTTTCTATCTCCCATTATAACTTGTAGCCCCAGTCACAGGTCTGTATTATAACATCCATCAGAGTATTTTTACCCTTGCAGTTTCCTAATTCTACCCATAAGGATTCTACATCATCCGATCCAATGGCATCTCTTTCTAAGGATTTGATTTCACTTCTTACCAACAGAGCCAGTCCACCCCTCTGCCTGTCCTTTTGATACTTTGTGTATCTTTGGATGTGAAGCTTCTATGAATTAATTTCAGCCATGACACAATGGTGCCTTAACGTCATACCTGCCAATCTCTTAACTGCACTATATGATCATCTGCCTTATTCCGTATACTGTGTGCATTCAAATATAACACCTTCAGTCCTGTATCCATCACCCTTTTTGATTTTGACCCCATGTTACACTTCAACTCATCCAACTGACTGCAATTTCGCCCTATCATCTGCCTGTCCTTCCACACATTCTCACTGCATGCTGCTTCTACTTGTAAACCGACTGTCCCATCCTCAGCCCTTTCACTGTTTCCCATCACCCTGCCTAAATAGTTGAACCCTCTCCAGCAGCTCTAGCAAACTTGCCCACAAGGATATTGCTCCCCCCACCCCTCAGGTTCAGGTATAACCTATTATTTTTTACAGGTCATACCTTCCCCAGAAGAGATCTCAATGATCCAAGCATCTGAAACCCTGTACCCTACACCAGTTCCTCAGCCACACATTCATATGCCAAATCATTCTATTCTTACTCTCACCGGCATGTTGCACAGACAGCAGTCCGGGGTGTACTATACTGGAGGTCCTGCTTTTCTGCTTTCTACCAAAACTCCCTATAATCTCTCTTCAGGATCTCCTCACATTTCCTATCTATGTTGTTGGAACCAATATATACCACAGCTTCTGGCTGCTCACCCTTCCCCTTTGGAATGCTGTGGACCTGATCTGAGATATCTCAGATCCTGACACCTGGGAGGCAACATACTTTCACATCCTCAGAATCTCGTGTCTGCTCCTCTAACTATGGAGTCCTCTAACATTACTGCACTCTTCACCACCCTTTCCTTCTGAGCCAGAAAGCCAGACTTTGTGCAAGAGAGCTGGATAACACAACGCTTGCTGCCTATTCCCTTTCCCTTTCCTGACACATGGGCATACTGTATCCATGAGAGCTTTTACATTGCATGTTCTGTATGTGTGCAACTTTAATGGAAACACAAGAGACTTCAGATGCTGGAATCTGGAGCAATAAACAAGTTTGTGTAATGCAGAGTTTTGAACCAAAACCATGGCAATTCCATCATCCTCCACAGATGCTGCCTGACATGCTGAGTTCCTCCAGCAGGTTATTTGTTCATCCTTGAAGGATATTGGAAATAGAAATAACTATGACTTGTCCGCCTCCTTTGTATGCATATCCTGGTGTATGAATTTCAAAGGGAGGAAGCTGTTCTCCAGGTTTATTAACATATATTTTGTTCAGGGAGCTCTGAACATACTGAAGATAACATAAAACCAAATGGCAGAAGAATCTCAACTGGTCAGGCAACTTCTCTAGAGGGACGGAGGAAAGTTCTGGTTGAGACCCTGCATCATCTGCAGTCTGCTATTTACTGTGTTATGAGTATTGTACAACTGGAACATCCAATATTCTGGAAAATCAGAGGGTCCTGAGTATAACTAGAGAGAACAATCCTCTGTGCCCACAAGGAGCAGTTGGAAGCGTTATCAGAAATTAATGAGTCACAGAGCTATACAGCATGAATACAGGCTCCTCTGCCTAATTTGTCCAGGCTTTCCAAGGTGCCTCCCTGAGATAGACCCTTCTGTATGCATTTGGCCCATGTCCTTCTAAACGTTTCCAATCCATTACTTACCCAAATGCCTTTGAGGAGTCATAATTGTACTCACCTCCATGGCTTCATTGTCCATTCAGAAATCTGATGGAAGAGGGGAAGAAACTGTTCCTAAAACGTCCAATGTGTACCTTCAGGCTCCTGTACCTCCTCTCTGATGGTAGTAATGCGAAGAGGGCATGCCTCAGGTGCTGAGGGTCCTTTTTGAGGCACCGATATTTTTGAAGAATTCAACCATGATATTGAGTGTGAGACTGTAAATTGTAGTAAGCACTTGAGGATATGATGAAATAATGGATGCCGGAATGGCGCCCGAGGGAGGTGGATGTTAGGTGTGTGAAGTGAGGTGGACTGCATTGAGCAGTGAGTGAAGCTAGTTATTCAGAGGTAGGGCTTGATGGTGTCTTGCATTGGTCATGAGTGTGAAATCTTTAAATTTCTTGTGGCACTGCATCCTTGGCTTTGGTTGGTTTCCTGGACATACTCCCTCCTTCTCTCAAGCAGGCCCACCAAGATCTCCAATGCCACAATATAAAAATGTGACTAATGCACGCTTGGATGCAGGTTTCGCGTGACACTGAAGTAACACCAGTGCCAGGCAGTCAAACTCCAGACTGCTCAGGCAAGAGGCCAGAGGTCAGGAAGAACATTGAGTTCCAGGACCTGAATGCGGACATTGGGAACTGTTGTGTATTCAATATTTCAGTAATGTGAGAGTAATACTGAAAATACGTTGTTCATTTAACTAATACATTATGGGTTTTATGTTAAAATACGTGTATTGCATACATCATAATGCTGCCACATGATACATGCATGCCTCACTTAAACACGAAGGACACAATTTATCTCCCAACTCTATTGTTTTCCTTTCAATTAGTTTAATGTTTTGAAGTTACAAAACATTAAACTAATTGAAAGGAAAACAATAGAGTTGGGAGATAAATTGTGTACTTCGTGGTGACAGGATATTTTTAAAACAAACTCGATATGGTTACTGACTTTTTGAAGCACAACGAGATGTTCGAGTTAAAACAAAAGCACAGTGAGAAGTATTTGAGTAAAACAAGGCAGTGTAGCATGTGTTCAAGTTTTAAAAAAGGGAGAAAACAGAAGAACTCATGGGTTTATAAACAGTGAGTATTGGATGATAATAATAAGAAAAGAGCAGAAATGGTTGCCTACATCGGAAAGGATTGACATGTTTGATTACTCAAAAGATAACTGACTCACGTATACTGAGCTAACTGAACAGTATTTTGAAGCGAATGAAATAGCCAATGAGAAACAAGTACCAATTTTGCTGAGTGCATTGGCTTAAAGGCATACAGTTCACTTTGAAGGTTAACTGCTCCAACCAAGCCAGCTGAAATGAGCTTTCATGAAAGTAATGTAAGAATATTTAGAACTGAAACCATTGTTGATTGAAGAACACATCAGGTTTCATAAACAGAATCAAAAGGACGGGTAGTCCGTTTCAGCATATGTGGCTGAATTGAAGAGATTGCTTGAGCATTGAGGAGCTTGATGATGCACTGAAAGATCATTTAGTTTATGGAATCTTACTAGAAGACACTCAAAAACAGTTCCTAACTGAAGCACAACTTACATTTAAAAGAGTAGTTGAAATCACTGTTTCAATGGAAACTTTAGACAGAGATGCAACTGAGTTGCAATCAGGAATGAAAGTGAACATGAAGTAAATTCCAATGTCTAAACAGAAACTGGTCTGTCTGAACAAATTATATTACTGTTATGGAAGAGGCTGACATGCACCAGACCAATGCAGGTTTAAAGGTGAAACTTGCAGAAAATGCAACAAAGTAGGACATATTTAAAGATCATGTCAGGCAGACAAAAATAGATAGACTGTATAGGGAAGAGAAAAAGACAAGAACTCAAGTTGTAGTTTCAAGAAGAACACTATCCTGCATGCTGTTAATGAAAAATCTGATAATGATGAGAGTGACACAGGACTGAATAGCCTTGAGATTTACAATATGAAAACTAATAATAAACAAGCAATATGGCTTACCCAAAAGGAAATGTCAAGTTAATTAAAATGGAATTGGTCACTGGCTCAGCTGTTTTAGTCATTCCACAAAATCAGTGTGAACAGCATTTCAAAGGTACTAAACTGAAGACTGCAGACATCCAACTAAGAATTTATACTGGAGATAAGCTCCTGTGGGAATGACATTCATAACAGTGAAATAGAACAACCAACAAAGCTCATTGGGCTTGTATGTGATAAAAACAGGAAGGCCAGCTTTATGGGTGTGTGATTGGCTGAGGCAGCTACAACTTGATCCATCCATCATTTGCATGCCACACCTCTTGCAACAGAATCAACTGAAAGTAAATTAGGAGAAGTACTGGGTGATGCCACAACTGTACACCATGAACCATTGCCTCACAAAGGGCAAACAGGTGTTGCTGCCAGCCTCTGTGTCTCTGGTTTGAAAGCATATTGGACCAAGGAAGGACCATGCTGTGCAAAGGAAGCATGAAAGTAATGAAAGCACTGGTTTGATTACAACAGTTTTTATAGGTAACATCTCTGAGAAAGCTTCCGATATGTTAAACAGACACTTACTTGTGAAATGTAGCGTGGTTTTAAGCTGGAAGAGAGTTCAAGGAACTTAAGGAAAGTTGCAAACATTCAGTTTTTCTGAAGAACCAGAATCTACTCTAAATGCATTATGTTATTACATGAATTTCAAGTGGAAAACAAAAAGCTGCTGGTAAAAGTAAATGGAAAGACCAAAGCACAGCTGGATAAATGGAAGATGAGAAAAAAAGGAGTCAAAGGAGATACAAAAACAGAGGATTTATCGGATGATGTTGTGGATGAGGAAACCAAGAGTGGAGATCAAATCATGAAGGGAGCAGTAGAAATATTAATAAGAAAATACACAATAAACTAAATGGACCTTCCCAAGATCGAGATGCACAAACTAGAAGTAAACGAAAGAAGAAAGGTGTCCAGAGCTGTCAGAACCACTTCCTGCAGCCCCAGAGTCAATTTCCACAACCACCCTAAAGGAGGCCCCGGACCTGAGATTGTTTCACAGCTACAGGTCTCACCTGCCAAGCAGAGGAATCTCCCTTGTCGGGAAAAGACATTATCCCACTAGAGAAAGGAATCATCCACAGTGATTAAGTATTTAGGCATGAACGGGACAACTAAAAAATTTACTATGCTGTGGATACCTGTACAGTAGTTGTATTGTATTTGAACAGTGGCCAATCAGAGTTTGGGAGCAAGAGAAGGAATGACGCACTCAAGTCAGCGGGAATGCATTAAAAAACAGCAGTGTTTCAGAAAGGCAGAGTTCATTATTAAGAGCCCTCAGCATCCAGGGCATGCCCTTTTCTCACTGTTACATTCTGGTAGGAGGTACAGAAGCCTGAAGGCACACACTCAGCGTTTCAGGAACAGCTTCTTCCCCTCTGCCATACGATTCCTAAATGGACATTGAACCCACGGACACTACCTCCTTTTAAAAAAATATATTATTTCTGTTTTTGCACAATTTTTAATCTATTCAATATACATATACTGTAATTGATTTATTTATTTATCTTCTATATCACGTATTGCATTGAACTGCTGCCGCTAAGTTAACAAATTTCACGCACATGCCGGTGATGACAAACCTGATTCTGATTCTGATTCTAGAGTGGGGATTTTGAGTCTTTAGCTCCTCTGGTTTCAGCAAGGAGAAAATTCAATGCCTGATGGTAAAACGTTGTTGGCAGATTTTTTTTAAAGATTATTTATTGTTTCCTTCTTTATAATTGCACAGGTAGAACAGAAGGGATGCCAGGCACAATAGTTAAATGCTCCCCTTGCAGGATGTGGGATAGCAGGGAAACCGTAATCAATAGGTATGGGAACAGAAATCTCTCTCTCTCTCTCTCTCTACCCCCTCCTCTACACCTGTCTCTCTACACTTCTTTCTCTATACCTCTCTCTCTATTCCTCTCCCTCTACCCCCCCTCTCTACCCTCTCCCTACCCCTCTCTCTACCCCTCTCTCTAACCCCCTCTCTCTACCCCTCTCTCTCTACCCCCTCTCTCTAACCCCCTCTCCCTAACCCCTCTGCGTAACCCCCTCTTCTTAACCCCCTCTGTCTAACCCCTCTCTCCCCTCTCTCTGCCCCCTTCACCCTCTCACTCCACCCCCCATAAATCAGCGAGTTGTTTTGTTATGTCTCCCCTCTCACTGTTAAAGGGACACCTCTTTTTCTCCTCATTAGGGAGGGGGAGAGAGTCTGTGGCATGTCGAATTGTTTGGTGAACGGTTATTTTTTGTTGTATTGCAGATTGTGGTCTTTATTGGGGGCTTTGCTATTGCTTGCTTGGTGGGTGGAAGGTGCTGTTGCTTTTCTGCAGAAGTGGGTAGGGTGGGGGAGGGTCATTGCTTTGGTGCTGATTACGCATGGAAGCGGGGAGTAAGGGGGCTTTGGGGTTCTAACTTTTTAACTGTCACTCATTCTTTGGGGCACTCTTCTGTTTTAGTGTATGTCTGTGAAGAACAAAAATTTCAGGATGTCTATTGAACACATTTCTCTGATGTTAAATGGAACTATTGAACTATTAAAAATAGGTCCTGAGAATGAGATTCCTGGATGTTTGGTTGCCTTATGGGTTCCGGGATCCAGCACATCCCAGACTGAGTCCTTAGTATTCCTAAGTGGGAGGATGAGCAGTCAGAGGTTGAGGCCCATATGCATACCAATGACATAGATAGGAAGAGAGATGAGGTTCTGTATAGGGATTTCAGGGAATTAGGTGCTAAGTTAAAGGACAGGACCTCCAGGGTTGTGATTATCTCAGGATTGCTACACATGCCATGTGTTAGTGATGTCAGAAATTGGAAGAGCATACAGTTTAACATATGGCTAAGGAGCTTGATAAGAGGGAAGGCTTCAGATTTTTGGATCATCGGGCTCTCTTCCAGGGAAGGTGGGACCTGTACGGAAGAGATGGTTTGTACCTGACCTGCAGGGGGACTAATATCCTAGTGGGGAGGTTTGCTAGTGCTGCACAGGGTGTGTGTGGGTGTTGGGGGGGCGTGGTTAACTAGAGTTCCATGGCGATGGGAGCCAGGACACCAGGACAGATAGTGGAGTGGTTGAGGAGACAGAAGTTGTTAGGACCTCAGACAAAATCAGGAATCAAAAAGTTGTGTGTAGTGGGACTAATGTCCTGAGCTGTGTATATTTCAATGCAAGAAATATTGTAGAACCCTTAATTGATCATGTTAAACAACTGCTTACTAAGTGGTCCCCATTGTCCCTATCATTGATTGGTCGAATCAATGCTGTTAAGATGATTATTTTACCTAAATTTCTGTATCTGTTTCAGGCGGTACCAATCTGCATCCCTAAATCCTTTTTTGATATCATTGATTCTAAAATTTCTTCATAAATATGGCAGAATAAAAATCCTAGATTAAGTAAGAAATATTTACAGAAATCAAAAAAGGATGGCGGTTTGGCATTGCCGAAGTTTAGATTCTATTATTGGGTAATTAATATTCAATACCTAATGTTCTGGACACAAGATTTGGATGAAATTCAATGTCCACGATGGGTGAACCTTGAGTGTGAGTCTGTACAGGGGTTCTCACTGGCTTCCATTTTAGGGGCTTCACTTCCCTTTGTACTCACTAAACTGAATGAACAAACGATTAATCCAATAATTAAACATACAATACAAATATGGTTTCAATTTCATAATTTTTTTGGGTTGAATAAATTTATCCTATCAAATCCTATTATATCCAATTTTTTCTTTCAACCATCCAGAACTGATCAAGCTTTTCTTTTATGGAAAACAAAGGGAATAATATGTTTTCATGATCTATTCATGGATAATTGTCTCATGTCCTTTGAACAGTTGTCTAATAAATATAACTTGCCTAGGTCACATTTTTTCAGATATTTACAGATTAGAAACTTTTTGAAGGTTATTTTACCTACTTTTCCGATATCACATCAAATTGAAATTACAGAAAATTTTTTAGGCTTAAACCCCTATCAGAAGAGTTTAATAGCATTTGTTTATGATTTAATTACGAAAATATGTTTAGGTATGTCTGATAAAACTAAGAATGAATTGGAAAGAGAACTTTAGGTATCTTTACCTATAGAGAAATGGGAGAAAATTCTCCAACTAGTTAACACTTCTTCAATATGTGCTAGACACACTTTGATACAATTTAAGGTGGTTCATAGGGCCTATATGTCTAAGGATAAGTTAGCTCGTTTCTATGGTCATAAAATTCCTGTCTGTGACAGATGTAATTCTGAGGTAGCTTCCTTGAAGCATATGTTTTGGTTTTACCCTCTTTTGGAAAAATATTGGAAAGACATTTTTGATATTATTTCAGTAGTTTTACGTATTGATTTACAACTTCATTCTATTACTGCAATTTTTGGATTACCAATGATAGACTTTATTCATTTATCCTCTTCAGCTTGTCGTTTGATTACATTTGTTACATTAATAGCCAGAAGATCCATTTTATTTAAATGGAAAGATTTTAATCCCCCTGCTACATTTCAATGGTTTTCCCAAACTATAACATGTTTAAATTTGGAAAAAATTAAGAGTGGTACCACTGATCTTTCGGTTAAATTTGAAGAAACTTGGACATTCAACATTTTCATATGTTGTAAGTTGACCTTTTCCAAATCCTTTTGAATAACTTTTTGTTTCTGTATAGAGGAGCGGAGTTAATGACAAATAATGATTTCAACCGATGAAATATGGCAGCACAGTTTCTGTTTTGTTTTGGTTTTTTTTAGTGTAGGGGGTAAAAACCTTTTTTTGAATCTTTTTCATGTTCAGTTATTAAGAGATTGGGAGGTTTAAATTAAATATGTAACTCAGAGTCTGTGTTTGCATATGTTAACCGTTATTAATGTAATCCCAATCTCTTTGTATTATTGTCATTGTTATGTTTATCAATTTGAAACTCAATAAAAAAGATTGAAAAAGAAAGAAGTATTGTAGGAAGGCAGATGAGCTCAGGGCGTGGACCAACACATGGAGTTATGATATTGTAGCCATTAGTGAGACTTGGCAGCAGGAAGACCAAGACTAGCAGCTCAATATTCCCTGGTTCCATTGTTTGAGATGAGATCGTGTGGGAGGGATTGAAGGAGGAGGGGTGACATTACTAGTCAGGGAAAATGTCAAGGCAGTGCTCAGTCAGGACAGACTGGAGAACTCATCTAGTGAAGCTTTATGAGTGGAACGGAGGAATAACAAAGGTATGACCACATTAATGGGGCTATATTATAAACCACCCAACAGTACGCGGGATTTAGAAGAACAATTTTGTGAAGCGATCACAGAGTGTTGCAAGAAAAATCAGGTTGTGATAGTCGGTGATTTTAACTTCCCACATATTAACTGGGACTCCCAGACTGTAAAAGGACTAGATGGGATAGTGTTCAGGAAAGTTTCCTTCGTCAGTACAAAGAAGTTACAATGAGAGAGTGTGCAAGTGTGCAACTTGATCTACTATTAGGGAATGAGACAGGGCAAGTGTAGGGGAACACTTTGCATCTAGTGATCATAATGCCTTTAGTTTAAAGGTAATTATGGAAAAGGATAGGTCTGGTCCTTGGGTTGAGATGCTAAACTGGGGTTAGGCCAATTTTGATGGAATCAGAAAGGATCTGGCAGATGTGGATTAGGATAGGTTGTTTTCTGGCAAATGTGCCCTTGGCAAGTGAGAGGCATTCAAAAATGAAATCTTGAGAGTCCCAAAGCTAATATGTGCCTGTCGGAATAAAAGGTAGAGATAACAGGTTTAGGGAACCTCGGGTTTTGAGAAATATTGAGGCCCTGATTAAGAAAAAGAAGGAGGTGCATTGCAGGTATAGGCAGGTAGGAACAAATGAGGTACTTGAGGAGTATAAAAAATGCAAGAGATACTTCAGGAAGAAATCAGGAGGGCTAAAGAAGGCATGAGGTTATGCTTGCAGACAAGGTGAAGAAGAGCCCTAGGGGCTTCTACAAATATGTTAAGAGCCAAAGGATTGCAAGGGACAAAATTAGTCCTTTGGAAGATAAGAAGGTAATCTATGCGTGGAGCCAAAAGAGATGGGCAAGATCTTAAATGGATTTTTTTGCATCCGTACTTACTTTGGAAACGGACACAGAATTTATAGAAGTGAGACAAAGCAGTAGTGACGTAATGGACCCTATACAGAGGAGGAAGTGTTTGATGTCTTGGGGCAAATCAGGGTGGAGAAATCACCAGAATCTGACACGATGTTCCCTTGGACCCTGTGGGAGGCAAGTGCAGAAATTGCAAGGGGCATAGCAGAGATATTTAAATCATCCTTAGCAACAGGTGAGGTACTGGAGGATTGGAGGATAGATAATGTTGTTCTGCTGTTTAAGAAAGGCTCTAAGAATAAATCTGGAAATTATAGGCTGGTAAGCCTGACATCAGTAGTGGGAAAGTTATTGGAAGGTATTCTAAGGGACCGGATATATAAGTATTTGGATTGACAGGTACTGATTAGGCATAGTCAGTGCGACTTTCTGTGTGGTGTCATGTCTTACCAATCTTATAGAGTTTTTCAAGGAAGTTCCCAGGAAAATTCATGAAGGCAAGGGAGTAGATGTCCATATGGTCTTCAGCAAGGTATTTGACAACCTCCTGCATGGGTGGTTGGTCAAGATGGTTCAGTCGCTTGGCATTCAAGATAAGGTAGTAAACTGGATTAGACTTGGCTTTGTGAGAGAAGCCAGAGAGTGGTAGTAGATGGTTGCCTCTCTAACTGGAGGCCTGTGAATGAATAGTGGAGTGCCGCAGGGGTCGGTGCTGGGTCCGTTATTGTTTGTCATCTATATCAATGATCTGGATGATAATATATCAAACTGGATTGCAAATGACACCAAGGAAGTAGTAGACAGCAAGGATGACTACCAAAGCTTGCAGTGGGATCTGGACAAGCTGGAAAAATGGCAGATGGAATTTAATGCAGGTGTGTGAGATGTTGCACTTTGAGACTACCAACCAGGGTAGGTCTTGTACAGTGAGCAGTCGGACACTGCTGGTTGCGGTAGAACAAAGTGATCTGGGAGTACAGGTTCATAATTCATTGAAAGTGACACCGCAGTAAGGTCGTAAAGACTGCTTTTGGCATATTGGTCTTCATAGAACAAAGTACTGAATACAGGAATTGGGATGTTATATTAAAGTTGTGTAAGACGCTGGTGAAGCCTAATTTAGATATTGTGTGCAGTTTTGGTCATCAGTGTGGGCATATGGCCAAGTGGTTAAGGTATTGAACTAGGGACCTGAAGATCGTGAGTTCGAGCCCCAGCTGAGGCAACATGTGTTGTGTCCTTGAGTGAGGCACTTAATCACACATTGCTCTGCGATGATACTGATGCTAAGCTGTATGGGTCCTAATGCCCTTCCCTTGGACAACATTGGTGTCGTGGAGAGGGGAGACTTGCAGCATGGGCAACTGCTGGTCTTCCATACAACCTTGCCCAGGTCTGTGCCCTGGAGAGTGAAGACTTTCCAGGTGCAGATCCATGGTCTCGCAAGACTAACGGATGCCTTTACTTTACGTTGGTCATCTACCTACAGAAAAGATATACATAAGATTGAAAGAGTACAGAGTAAATTTACAGGAATGCTGCTGGGAATGGAGAAATTGAGTTATAAGGAAAGATTGAATAGGTTAGAATTTTATTCCCTAGATTGTGAAAAATTGAGGGGAGATTTGATAGAGGTATTCAAAATTATGAGGGGTATAGATAGAGTAAATGCAAGCAGGCTTTTTCCACTGAGATTGGGTGAGGCTACAACCAGAAGTTATGGATTAATAGTGAAAGGTGAAATGTTTATGGGGAAACTGAGGGGAAACCTCTTCACTCAGAGGGTGGTGAGAGTGTAGAATGGATTACCAGCGCATATGGAGGATGCGACTTCTCTTTCAACGTTGAAGAGAAGTTTGGATAGACAAATGGATGGGAGGAGTTGGGAGGGCCATGGTTTCTCTAGAATTTCTTAAAAATACTAAATATGTCTTTTTTTTTACATGGGCATATTTAAATCCAGCTTTTCTGTTTGCTTTGCTACTTCAAATAATTAACTGATATCAACCATGTTGGTTTATCTCCAAACAAAAACATATCAAAAGTTCAACAAGATTTCCCTATTTCAGACTGCACTGCACTGCACTGATCATAAGACATAGGAGCAGAATTAGGCCATTCTGCCCATTGGGTCCTCTCTGTCATTCCATCATGGCTGATTTATCATCTCTCTCAACTCCACTCTCCTGCCTTCTCCCTGTAACTTTGATGGCCTTACTAATCAACCTGTCAACCACTGCTTTAAACACAGTATATCCAACTATTTGGCCTCCACAGCTGTCTATGGGAATGAATTCCACAGATTCACCAGCCTCTAGCTAAAAAAAATTCCTCTTCGTCCCTGTTCTAAATGGACATACTAGGCTCCCCCAGTATAGGAGCCATCCTCTCCATGTCCGCTCTAGGTCTTTCAATATTGGATAGGTTTCAATAAGAGCCCCCTCATTCTTTTAAACTCCAGCAAGTAGAGGCCCAGAGCTATAAAACATTCATATATGTTAACTCTTTCATTTCCAGACTCACTCTCATGAATCTCCTCTAGACTTTCTCTGATAATGGTTAACAGCATTCTGTCTCTGAGGCTTGTGCTGTGTAGTTGACATCAGACTGAGCGACTGAAAATGCATTCAACTTATTTTGGTCTGAGAGGAGAAAGTCCATAAAGATCCAGTCCCTGATCACTATCAACCATATAAACTGCTGCATCACCATGGCACCCAAGTCTACAGGAGCAAGTTTTCTTCAGATGGCTGAAGCACTCACAAAGGTTGACTCTGTTTAAAACACATGAAGCCGATAAACAGCAAAGCCGTTGCCAGCTGGAACAAGAAAGCAGCATGAATGTTATGTGCCTTAAAAAGAGCGTAAAATAGGCACTGGGTAGTTATACATTATGACTTCATAAATTCTCTTCTTAAATAGTCATTTGCAGTAAGACATTCCAATAACTCTTTTAATGAACCTCCTGTTACCATTTTAGGTATCAGATCTCACTCTATGATCATTGTTACCAATTCACTGATCACACTAGCTGGTAGTTTAAAGTCAATGTTAACGTGACAAAGTTAGAAATGTATTCCTTGCATCAGGGAAGGTGAGAGAGGTATTCAACTTAGTTTGAGAACGGCTTTCGAGTTGGCATTGATTGGTGAATTACTAACAACAGTCACAGGTTTAGTATTTTTTAAAGAAGTTATGTGGGAGATCAGAATTATTTCATGCCAAAAGTTATTGGAATGTGGAATGCACTGGTGCAAATGGCTCTTGAGGAAGGAACAGCGTCTTGGGGAGATTAGAATTTAGAACACCACAGCACAGGCCCTTCAGCCCACGAGGTTGTGCTGACCATTGAACCTACTCTATGATCAATCTAACCCTTTCCTAACCCTAACTCTTTTCTCCATTTTCCTTACATCCATGTGCATATCTAAGAGCCTTTTAAATATCCCTATTGTATCTACCTCTACCAGCAACCCCGGAAGTGTGTTCTAGGCATGGACTACTCTCTGTAAAAATACACCTACCTCTGATGCCAGCCCTAAACTTTCATCCACTCACCTTAAATAGATGTCCTCGGGTACTCTGGTATTGGCCATTGCCACCCTGGGGGAAAAATGGGTAATGGCTGTCATCTTTATCTATACCAACTATGCGACTTCATGATTTCATATGCTTAATTAGGTCTCCAGTTTTCTTTTCCAAGGAAAATAAGTCTATTCAATCTCTCTTGTTAGCTTAAAAACTGCATCCCAAACAATCACTTCTGCTGCAATTACATTTTTCCTATAGTGCAATGATTGGGTCTGCACACAATACTCGAGCTATATCCTAACTGTTGCCTTACATATTTATTCCATACCCTGGCTAAGTAAGGCAAGTATCTGGCTCATCGTCTTAACCACGTTAGCTAGCTGTGTTGCCAGCTTCATGGTGAATGGAACATGTACGCCAATATCTCCCTGTCCTTCGTTGGTTTCCAGCGTCCTGCTAATCATTGTGCATTGGGTATCCAGTGGACTCTGTTTAATTGGGCCATTGGTTAATTGGGGCAGCCACTTATTCAGGACAACTCATAAAAAACAAAAACAAATCCAGAAAATAGCCAGGAATCTCTTCTTTTATTTGGGATAGGACACAGATGCCTAACAGCTTTTAGCTAGTGTCAGTCGCGTCCACTTGGACATTACACCGTACTTAGAATGAACCATTTTTAAATAGCATCAGTTTGTATTCAAAAAGCGGTGTTTTCTGTCAGTGAGATAAGCAGTAAGACAATTCAGAACTGATTTGCTATCTGTGGTTTCAAGTATTCAGGCTTGGAGTTGCCAGAAAAGGCCATGAGTGAAAATGAAAAGATTGTGCTACTTCAACCAGATAGAAATTACAATGAATTTTAAGATTTTGACAAGGTTGATAGGTTCTTAATTAGTTAGGGTAACAAAGGTTATGGGGAGAAGACAGGAGAATGGGGCTGAGGGGGGAGTATAAATCAGCCATGATAGAATGATGTAATATATCTGATGGGCCAAAAGGCCTAATTCTACTCCTCTGTCTTATGGTCATATGGTATATCCTACAATATTGAAGATTGCCCTCCACTCCATCAATAATATCAATAATTTCCAAGAAATCTGTAAACATATTAATACCCTCAACATTTGTATCCAGATTGTAAGTCTCTGCGGGTTCCAGAATCGATCCTTGTGGTACGCCAGTGGTCATAGGTATCTGGTTGAGTAGGTTCCCACAAACCTGACCCTGCTGTACAAAACTGTCCTCTAACAATAAAACCAAAGTTCAAAGTGAATTTATTATCAAAGAACAAACAGTATATGTCACCATATACTACCCTGAGATTCATTTTCTTGTGGGCATTCACATTAGACACAAAGAAACACAATATAATTAATTAAAAGCTACACATAAACAAAGACAGGCAAACAACCAATGTGCAAAAGGCAACAAATTATGCAAATATAAAAAGAAAAGCAAAATAATAGTAACACTGTAATAACAAATAAGTAATAAATAATATTGAGACCATGAATTGTAGAGTCCTTGAAGGTGAGTCCATAGATTGTGGAATTAGTTCATTGTTCGGGTGAGTGAAGTTATCCATTCTGGTTCAGGAACCTGATGGTTGAAGAGGAATAGCTGTTCCTGAACCTGGTGGTGTAGGACTCAAGGTTCCTGTATCTCATTCCCGAAGGTGGCAGCGAGAAGAGAATATTGCACATAGAACAATACAGGGCATCTACAGAGAGAGACAGTGTTGAGGACTGTCCAAAGCTAGAATTTAAAAAAAAAAAAAAACATGCAGAGAAAAGGAACAGTGGAGGGGAATTGAAACTGGATTTGAAATTGGTTTATCATTGTCAGGTATACTAAGATACAGTGAAAAGCCTGTCTTGCATACTGTTCATATGGATCAGATCTGTACACAGTGCATTGAGATAAAACAAATTAAAGCAATAATGGAATCCAGAATAAAGTGTAATGGCTCTAGAGAAAATGCATTAGGGGAAACAACAATTTGCAAGATCATAACGATGTAGATTGTGAGGTCAAGAGTGCAACTTATCAGACTAGGGAACTATTTGGCAGAGTAGAAGGCATTAGACCTGGTAAACTGGAAGACTTGGAAAACTTTAAAAAACAATAAACAATTACTAAGCAAGAAAGTTTTGCTCCTTGTTGTGTTCTGTGTTGTTCTGCAGAACATTGTGGGCATGCAATGTGAGTGCTGAAATGTGTGCCCCCAGCACATCCTTAAGTGTTAGTTGTTAAAGCAAATGATGCATTTCACTATATATTTAAAGCAGAAAGGGTTGTCCCTTGGAAAATGAAAAGGGTGATTTAATATTGGATAATGTGGAAATGGCCAAGATTGATTATTTTGTGCCAGTCTTCGTGATGGAGGGCACTTCTAATATGCCAAAGAGAGATATTATTGATGTGGTGGAAGGTGAGGTCCTGGATACAATCGTGGTGAACAAACTAGTAGGTTTAAAATTACACATGTCCTCTGGTCCTGTTGAGATGCATTGAAGGTATTGCAAGAAACTGTGGAATTTATAGTTTCTGTCACACTCACCTCAATAATAAGCAAATGCTTTCAGAAGCTGGTCAAGGATTACATCTGCAGCTTGCTACTACCCAAACTGGACCCCCTACAATTTGCCTACCGACACAACCGATCGACAGATGACACAATAGCCACTGCTCTACACACCGTCCTTACACGTCTGGAGAAGGAAGATGCTTATGTGATAATGCTGTTCCTGGACTACATTTCAGCATTCAACACCATAGTTCCATCCAGGCTCGACAGGAAGTTCAGAAACCTTGGTCTTGACCCTGCCTTGTGCAGCTGGATCCTGGAATTCCTGTCAGATTGCCAGCAGGTTGTAAGAGTGGGTTCCCTCACCTCCAACCCTCTGACTCTCAATACAGGAGCCCCTCAGGGCTGCGTTCTGAGTCCCCTCCTTTACTCCCTGTATACCCATGACTGTATCTCCACCCAGAGCTCCAATCTGCTAATTAAATTTGCTGATGACACTACATTGATTGGCCTATCTGAAACAGTAACGAGGTGGCCTACAGGGAAGAGGTCATCTATCTGACACGGTGTCAAGAAAACAACCTCTCCCTCAATGTCGGAAAACAAAGGAGCTGGTTGTGGATTACAGGAGGAATGGAGACAGGCTAACCCCTATTGACATCAACAGATCTGGGGTTGAGAGGGTAGACAGCTTCAAGTTCCTCGGCATCCACATCACCGAGGACCTCACATGGTCTGTACACACCAGCTGTGTGGTGAAAAAGACACAACAACGCCTCTTTCACCAGACGGTTGAGGAAGTTTGGTTTGGGCCCAAACCCTAAGAACTTTCTACAGGGGCACAATTGAGAGCATCCTGACTGGCTGCATCACTGCCTGGTATGGGAACTGTACTTCCCTCAATCGCAGGACTCTGCAGAGAGTGCTGCGGACAGCCCAGCGCATCTGTGGTTGTGAACTTCCCATGATTCAGGACATTTACAAGGACGGGTGTGTAAAAAGGGCCCGTAGGATCATTGGGTTCCAAGCCATCCAACCATAATCTATTCCAGCTGCTACCATCCGGGAAATGGTACCGCAGCATAAAAGCCAGGACCAACAGGCTCTGGGACAGCTTCTTCCACCAGGCCATCAGATTGATGAACTCATGCTGACTTCAGTGTATTCTATATTATATTGACTGTCTATTTATTATAAATTATTATAAATCACTATGATTGCACATTGCATATTTAGATGGAGACATAACGTAAAGATTTTTACTCCTCATGTATGCAAAGGATGTAAGAAATAAAGTCAATTCAGTTCAATGTTTGTGATAATTTAGCAATATTCTCTGGATTCTGAGCAGGTCCCAATAGACTGGAGGACAGCACAAAAGAAGTGTTGGCAAAAGGCGAGTTCCTCTTTTATCTGATCTATTATGTATGCAGTAAGACATGGTTCTGTATATATCTTGTATTTTACATTAAACCTGCCATTTCCAAACAGAATTCTCCATTCATGAATTAAATCAGCTTTAGAAAATTAAGATGGACTTTTAAAATACTTAGCTGGGTCAGTTTCATTTTATTTATTTAGAGATACAGCTTACCAACAGGCCCCTCTGGCCCAACAAGCCTGTGCTGCCCATTTACACCCAGGTGACCAAATAACCTCTAATCCTATATGTATTTGGAATGTGGGAGGAAACCAGAGCACCCATGGTCACAGAGATAATGTATAAACACCTCACAGACATTGGTGGGAATTGAACCCAGGTCATTGGTTCTGCAATAGTGTTTTGCTAACTGCTGCATATTCGTGCTGCCAAAACAAAATTATTGTCTAACCAAAATTAGTAACACTGCAAATAAAAAAAAAACCCAACAAATTAAAGCTATTTGTCTAGGAACTGATATTCTGAACAGGAATGATATTTTTGTTTTCAAACTTGAAGAATTATTACTGATTCATCATATTTCTTACCCATTCTCCAACATGCGTCAGCCTTGTAATTTTCTTTAAATTATTGTTATGTCATTTAGACTCAAGTAAACAAGTTCACTGTATCAACTGATATTAAACCCACACACACTCTGTTTTTGCAGTCTTTAATGATCCAGCTGTCTCAAACTTCCAATAGTTCTTTGGGAAAGAAAATTCCATTCTGGGAAATGGTGCTTGGCTGATTTCTCTTTCAATTGGCCTAACATCGATCTAGGTTGGTTTACTGCCAGTTGAAGGAAGGTCAGCGAAACCCTGATGGGCAAAGGAAGCACTTCAAAGATAACATCAAAATCAGCATGAAAAAATTCAACATAGCATATAAAAACTGGGAAGGTACTGCATCCGAAAAATGCACCTGGAGGATACCTGTTTGAGACAGAGAGCTGCGCTACATGAGATCAAACTCTACTGTGCTTCAGAGAAAATCAAGTGACAGCTGCCAAAGGAGAGACTGAGAAACCAAAAGACCCAACCATTAGCCACAGCCTCCACTTATTCTTGTCCACACTGCACTAGAATAAGTGGATCCCAGATCAGCCTCTCTAGCCACACCAAGAGACAATCCCTTAGCAGAATATCGTACTCAACTCGAGTGATTGCTCAATTAAATGTCTATCGATTCCTGATTGAATCACAACTCCTGATTTATGTTTTCAGGGAATAAGTCAACGTTCTCAACCTGCTGTGGTCTTTCTTCTCATTGAGAAATGAATGCACAGGGTAAATGACTTCCTGCTATTAATGACATTTGTGGTGATAGTCAAATTTTTATAATAAGCAGAACTTTTGCCAGCCTTCTCTACCACAATCAATGGAAATATGTTAAGCTGTTTTATTAACTAACCGGGCCCCACTACCTCAGTTTGACCTGTACGTGCCACGCCACAACCGTTCTGCATCTTTGAGACTTCAGTTCGCACTGCAAAAATGCCATATTGTACAGGTGGTTCTAAAGCTCAACCCTGAAAGGGAAGTCAAAAGCTATTATTTACAGTGATTGTTTTTGAGAAGAAGTGTGATTAATAAAGTAGTTAGTATTTTTGTTTGCTGCCAGCAAGTCGTTGCTGTGTTTCACCGGTGCCATCTGAAACTGGAAAGTACAATTAAGTGTGTAAACTAGCATTTCCCTCATGAAAAGGCTGTATTTCAATAAACAGCTGGATGCAGACAACAAGGGAGCATTCCGTCCTTCTATCCAACTGCATCCCTCAATTATATTCAGTCTGTTTTACACCTTCATCCCATTTACCAGTTTTCATAGATTTACTAACCCTCCGGTCCCAGTGCAAGAATCTGCAGTTGCCTTCTAATATCCACGAGACTTCTGGGAACAGCAATGTAGAACAAATTACTTCCTGGACTGATTTCCCTTTTGATTGGTCAAGGTTTGAGTTTATGCCTTACTGTTAATTGTTGCAGCAGGGATAATTGTTCCTTTCTGTCCATCCTAATTCTGAATATCTTTAATGTCTTAATTACCCTCAGTCTTCTGTGCATTTTGTTGTAAACAACACTTTTCCTCGAAGGTATGTGACATATATCTGTTACTATTTTGGATTCTGATCCTTAGACTGTGATTCAATTTTATGTCATTCAGCTCAGCTTGTCTGAGTACAATGTACCTTCCTATCAACACCCCAGAGCCGACAGAGTGGTTTAAGGTTGTCAGTTTCTCAAAGAGGACTTTCAATTTTACTTGCCTTTCCATGTCACACTTCTTGGTTTATTCTATTATTTTTTTTCTACTTTATTTTATGCTTCAATTTTTAATAGAGTGCCAGGTGACTTTCGATAGAGTGTGATGGAGTGTAAAAACTTGATTGATATAAAATTCACACAGCAGGCATGTGGAATTCATATATTCATTTATTTGTAATATTTCTAGATTCTGACTTGATGTCTTTCTTCAAGAGAAAATGTCTCAATATCTCTTTTTAAACTCTGGAAAATAGGCAGCAATTCAATTCAAACTAACAGGGTACTCTATTAAACAGAGGGAAAAAGTATGGTCTTAGCACAGCCTTCTGCCTGTTACAGCTTTCTCCTCAGAGATAGACAGGCTCCCTGGCAGGTTCCAAACTATAGGCTGTCCCCTGGTAACAAACAAGTTCCATTTTTACTGATGTTTGTAAGTCGATTTTGTCCAAAAATCAAAAAATAAACAAGAATCACTTGACATGAACTTTGACCATAAGGCATAGGAGCAGAATTAGGCCATTTAACCCACTGAGTCTGGTCCACCATTCCATCATGGCTGATATACTATCCCTTCAACCACACTCTCCTCGCTTCTCTCCATAACTTTTGATGCCCTGACTAATCAATTACCTGTCCACCTCCACTCTAAATATATTCCATAACTTGTCCTCCCCAACTGTCTGTGATAATGAATTCCACAGATTCACCACCTTCTGGCTAAAGGAATTCCTCCGAATTTCTATTGTAAAAGGACTCCATCTATTCTGAGGCTGTTACTTCTGGTCCTAGGCTCTCCCACTATTGAAAACATTCTCTGCATGTCCACCTCATCTAGGCCTTTCAGCATTCCATTGGTTGCAATGAGAACACCTCTCAGTCTTCTAAACAATGCCCAGGGACATCAAATGATCTTCATATGTTTACTCTTTCATTCTGGGGTAATACTCATGAACCTCCTCTGGACCCTCTCCAAGGCCAGTATGTCTATATCACATTTCCACAGTATTGTAATAAAGGGCATCAAAAGCACATAAAACCACTGGGAAAGAGGGAGGGAGGAACGGGTCTTGTTTTGCTGCTGCTGCTTGCTGTGTTCTGCCTTGTTCTGCCAAGCACTGTGTGTGTGCAATTTCAGCGGCGGTATGTCGGTGGCATTGCTGGTTGCCCCCAGCTCATCCTTTTTTTTTGATTGCTAATGAAAATGACACATTTCATTGTATATTTCAATGTATATGTGATAAATAAATGTCAATCTGAAATCAGGAAGTCAATTGCTCAGAGGGGAGAGAGAGAGAGTAGTTCTGTCACTTGTAGGAACAAATGTATATTCAGATGTTGGACTTCCGAACTGAATAATATAATGGGGGAGTCATTCATATGTAAGTTGAGTATTTGTACCTGGGGGATGGTCTGTGTTTATGTTGCAACAGAGCACAGGTGGTCAAACAAAACTGGTTTTAAAGTGCTATCAGGCATTATTACATACATCGTGCATGTTACTGAAAGGGTAATGCATACAAAATGCCTTCCACTCCAGCATCTACGGAGTGGAATAAATAGCCGGTGTTTTGCGCCAAGACCCTTCATCAGGACTGGAAAGGAAGGGGGAAGAAACCAGAATAAGAAGGGGGGACGGGGGAGAGGAAGGAGTGCAAGCTAAGAAGGTGATAGCTGAAGCAAGGTGAGGGGGAAGGTGGGTGGGTACAGGAGGGAGGATGAAGTGAGGTGATAGGTAGAAAAGTTAAAGACATCTTTTGAAACACATCTTTCATCACGTATGCTTCGGAAGGGATTGATTCTGCTAATATTTTTCTTGCTTCTCATGCCTCAGTCCTATTTGAATAGGGGTAGTGATCTCCTTTCACTGGTTCAATATTAGGTTCCCCAGTGATGTGTATATTAAGGAATCAGAAGGAAGTCTTTAGTGACATGTCAGTTAGCCACAAGCTCAGTGGTCATTGTTTCCCTTTTCAATGTGTGTTGAAGTCTCAGTGACGCATGGATCCAGCTGCTGCCAGATGTTTCAACCATCCGTGGGTGCTTAGTCCAATGTGCAAGGCAGAGGTAACATGGATTGGATGCTGATGACCTTGTACTACTGATGTGCTCACCATAACGTTTCCACAGCTGCCATGATGGCATAGGAACTATTCTTTGGATGGTTCATCATAACTCCTGTTTGACTTGCAATGTTTGCTTTTTAATTGCACTGTTTAAAGAGCTACTCGAAACTTCAATAGGCAGCCGGCCAAAACTCTTAAAGGCAAAGTAGCTACCTGGGGAGTTGTTACCCTGATGTGCTTACAGCATTATCATTTATTCACTTCTACCACTTTAACAATGCCCAGGTTCCTGGTTCCTAATGCTCACTTTATGTGGTAGAATCATATCTCCTTCACTAACAAAAAGGCTCAGCAGAGGATATTCTTCGGGTGGCAGTAGGTAAAACTCCATCTTCCCAGAGCATACTGGTGTATTTCTGCCCTGCCATCCCAGAGAGCATCCTCACATCAGCTGTTACTGTCCGATCTGGTGCAGCATCCTCCCACAACATACGAAAACTCCAGCAAACTAACAGGTCAGCAGAAAAGATCACTGACTGCAGTCTACTGTCACTGTGGGACTTGTATGTACCAGAGCAAAGAAATGGGCAAGAAAGTCATTGTGGACACTTTCCACCCGGCAAAAGGCCTTTTCCAAAATCTCCGTTACAGAGAGCACTATAGGACTATCAAAACAAAAACATGTTGTATGTCGTGCCAATACACAACAGCAAATTCCTGATACATGTAAGTGTATTTGATGAATAAAGTAGATCCTTGATCCTTTATGTTACCTGCAAAACCTTGGATATGTCTGCCTTTATAGCTCTATCTTCAATACCTTGCACCAGAACCTTCTCGTTTCACTGTGAACCTCTAGTGTTGGTGACCTCTCTGTGTGGGACTATCAAATGCACGCCACCTTCGTGCCTGAACTTGTACTAAATCCCAGCTCGGCCATGCTGGAGTCTCCCATTCGGTGTGCCCCACCTTGGGGAAGCTTTAGGGAGGGTGCAGGAGAGGCTTCCCAAGGAAAGTCTCCAGGATCAGGAACTCTGTTTATATGGATGGACTTGGATTATTCCCCTGAGAAGGGTGGAGATTAAGAGGAGATCTGATAAGGGTTTACAAAGTCATGAATGGTAGGTAGAGTAGAGAGGAACTGTTCCATTGGTGAAACACGGGGAAATAAAATTAAGGTGATTGACAAATAAACCAAAAGTAAGATGAGGTAAAATGTTTCTGTGCAACAAAAGAGTCTGGGATGCATTTCTTTCTTTTCCCTCTTCTCGCTGGGCAGAAGATACAAAAGCCTGAAAGCACATACACAACAGCCTTAAGAATAGATTCTATCCTGCTGTTACAAGACTATTGGACAGTCTCCTGGTATAAGATGGACTCTTGACCTCATAGTCCACATTGTCATGTCCTTGCATCCTATTGTTGGCCTGCAGTGCACGTACTCCGTAACTTTAACACTTTATTCTGCATTCTATCATTGCTTTTCCTTTGTACTACCTCAATATACTAATGTGATGAAATGATCTGTGTGTATGGCAGACAAAGCAAAGTTTTTACACTGTATCTTGGTACATGTGACACTAATAAAATAATTTGCCAACTTGCTTGTGTTAGTAACTGAACCATTACTTTTTAAAGTTATTATTCAATGTCATAAGACATAGGAGCAGAATTAGGCCATTTGGCCCATCGAGTCTGCTCCACCATTGCATAATGAATGATATATTATCCCTCTCAGTTCCATTTTCTTGTCTTCTCCCCATAACCTTTTGTGTCTTTACTCATCAAGAACCTATCAAACTCCGCTTTAAATATACCCAGTGACTTGGTCTCCACGGCCATCTGTGGCAATGAATTCAAGGCCATCTTCCTTTGGACGTGGGCTAGCCTCCCCATTCAGCAGGATGTAAGATATCCTGTGACGTTACAACACAGATGGGGTTTAGGTGTCTGTCTGGTTCTGGCTGGTAGTTATCTTTCAATCACATCACTGTCATTGTAGAACCTCGGTGAGTATTAAATGTTTGTCACCTTCCTTAACTCATGCTAATGACTACAATGCAAAAGTATTTAATTGGCTGTAAAATGCTCTGAGGGGCCCTGAGGGCAGAGAGGTGCAATATAAAGTTTACATATTTTCTTGCTTTTCTGCTCTTGGTTAGAAATGATAAACTCTTATGGCTGCTGGCTACTTGGGAGTTATTTCTTCAAGATGCTTACAAATTCGCCAGTAAATTGTCCATTAGTTCAATGTACATGTCTCCAGAAGGTGCATGGAATAAAACTATGGATTCTTGATGAATTTTAAAAAGGCTGAAAGAAAATTTATTCCCTTTTTGTATACTTTTTGCATGCTGAAAAGAAATTGCCTTGATATTTGGCAGGCTATCGACTATGGGATCATTGTAAGTGAATCTAAATTCAGATGTGCATGTCAGTAGGGAGCTCCTGAATAGCATTTACGAGTACGAGCTCTGATTGGCCCATCATATTTCTGGTTGCTGAGACCAGCTGTAACGATGCAACTTCTGCCCTGGCTAAGGTCAGTCAGCTCAGCACGATACGCTGATTGAAACAGAAATCTTTACTCTGTTTGCATTAACTGCACTTAATTCACCTTCGGGGGAAATTGAGAACTTCTTCTGCATCATTAATGGAAAGAGACGCACATGCTATTAGAATTAAGATGGAATGGCTGATTTGTCTCTGAGCTAGATCTTTTTTATTCATTGATTATAAACGATGAAGACAATTAGTTGGGCTGCGGATATTTCTCAGAATGAATGGAAGGGGAAAGAAGGAAGAGGGGCTGCATTTTGATAGATAAAAAATATTACAGAGCTATAAAGAGCGAATATCCTTCAGGTTTTAAAGGCAAAGTCTAAGGGTAAGAAACAATGAAGCATTCATTACGCATGAGTTGTATTTGATAATAACACCTACAACAACATTTTTCAAAGATTAGCTTTATTTGTGACATGTACATTGAAACATCGAAGCATTCAATGAAATGTGTTGTTTGTATATAATTAAAACAGTGAGAATTGTGCTGGGCAATCCACAAGTGTCGCCATTGTTCTGGCACCAACATAGCATACTCTCAACCCACGAACCCTAGCCATGTATCTTTGGCAATAAGAGAGGAAGGTGCAGCATTTGAAGGAAACCCAGGCAGCTGCAGGGAGAATGTCCAAACTCCTTACGTACAGCAGTGGGAATTGAACCCTGGTCTTATAGCTGGCACTGTAATAATGTACTGCTAATTGCTATGATACTATACTGCCCAGATAACTTTGCACTTATCTGAACTATTAGCTTCCTGAAAGGTTGCAATGTACTTCACTGAAACTTTGTCAAGGATAACTCAACAATAGGCCTCATCAAAGTATGCAAAATCATAGACATATGTTTTTTTTTAACAATGGGACTTAAAGGAAGAAGGTGAGAGGCAGAGAGGTCTAGAAAGGGATTTCAGAGCCACGATAGTTGAACCTAATGATGGAGCAGTTACATTAAGGGACGTGCACGAGGCTTAAACCAATGGTACCGCTGTACCATTGAGAGCATACTCACCAACTGCATCTCAGTGTTGTACGGCAATTGTCCTGTATCAGACTGCAAAGCACTCCAGCGTGTGGTGAAAACTGCTCAGCGGATTATCGACACCCAATTGCGCACCATTGAGAGCATTTACCATAAACGCTGCCTGGGCAGGGTGAAAAGCATTATCAGGGATGCATCTCACCCTAACCATGGACTTTTTACTCTCTTCCCATCCGGTAGGCGCTAGAGGAGCCTCCGCTCCTGCACCAGCAGGCACAGGAAGAGCTTGTCTGACGAAAGGATTCTACAGGCAGCTACCCAAGCTGCCAAGAATAGAAAAGGGCCATTGATGATTCAAAGGAATAAGGTTTTTTTCTACCCTGACATAAGTTATGAACTTTTGAAGAGAAGGAAGAAATTTAATTCAGTGAAAAAAATCCTATGGGATCATGGTTATCAACTTATATTGCGTTATCCTGCAACCTTGAAGATTTTTTTGGCTGGTGGAGAAAAAAGACAGTTAACATTTTTTAATTTAAGGCTATTTAGTTCGGAACCAGAGTAGTTGGAAGTCTTTAAACTGTCCCATATGGAGAAAGGTACAAAGAAACAAATATTAGAAAAAGTGCTGAGGAATGCAGGAGTCACACGATGATAAAGAGAACTTTTAACTGCAGTGTTATTGAGTAGGGCAGTGAAGGTCCCTAATGCGGAGTTCTGTGTTTGATTTGGTCAGCAACCTGCCTTACAAAACTCATTGATGCACAACTCTGGAACCTGAAAATTGACCCTGGCTTACTAGCTCACATAAAGCATGTAGCTTATTTAGTTAATCAAATATTATAAACTTTTATTATCCACGGCCTGCATTGTTGAGACTAAATCCCAAAGTTTAATTTAACTAAATTAGTGCATAACTCAACTGTTCCGTAATGGTCGCAGCAGAGATTTACTGGAGCAGGGTCTCTAAAGCCCCAGCCCTAAGGAGATGCTAGGGCAAATAATTAAACCTTGGTCGTTAAAGTATCTGTTAAAAGAGGCAAATAAGCAGTGAGTTTTAGAAAATGAATTCCATGTCTTGCAGTCTTGGCCACTGAAGATTGTAATCTTAATGGAACAATTTAAGTAGGGAATGTGCAGGAGAAAGACAAGCAATGAGGGATTTCAGAGTGTTACCAGGAGTTACAGAGGTAGGAATGGACAGGATTGCCAATGAGTTTTAAATCAAGGTGTTTAACTAAAATCAAGATGTTACTTATCAGACAGCCATTTTGAAGCAGAAAGGCATGGGATGATGGATGAATGTAATTAGTACAGTATGTTGTAATATGGAAGATGAAGTTTTGGATGAGCTGAACTTTATGGGATAAAAAGTAAAGAATTGTTGGAAATGCTCAGTAGGTCAGGTAGCAACTGTGGAGAAGGAAACAGTGTCTCAGTTTGATGACATTTTGACGTAATGAATATTGTATGACTTACTGCTTGGTTTATAATTATTGTCACATATGCTAAGATATAGTGAAAAGATTTTGTTTGCCTATCATCGAGAGAGATTATTCCATACATCAACTCAAGCACATTTCTACAGATGTACCGTGGAGAGCATTCTAACTGGCTGCATTACAATCTGGTATGGAGGGACCACTGCACTGGATCAGAAAAAGCTACAGAGAGTTGTAAACTCAGTCAGCTTCATCATGGGCACTAACCTCATCACCATTGAGTCCATCTTCAAAAGGCGATGCCTCAAAGAGGCGGCATCCATTGTTAAGGACTCTCACCACCCAGGACATGCCTTCTTCCCAGTGCTATCAGGCAGCCTGAAGACATACTCATTGTTTTAGGGATGGTGTCTTCCTCTCAGTCATCAGATTTCTGAATGTACAATGAACACTACATCACCATTTTTGCTCTCTTTTTGCACTCCTTATTTAATTCTTTATATATATATGTATAGTATCTCTTATTGTAAATTATATTATATCTTATGTATTATGTATTGCACTGTACTACTGCCAGAAAACAAGAAACTTCACGACATTCAAGTATGTCAGTGATAATAAACCTGATTCTGAGGTGGTACAAAAGGAAAAGAAAACAGAGTACAGCATTTACTGTTGCAGTTACTGTCATGGTCTGGTCCGTGAAGTCTGCATTCCGGTTCACGGTCCAGTCCATTGATCCTTGTTCCGGGTTTTCCTGTTTTCTCCCTTGTTCTGTTGGGTACTTTAATTGAGGCACCTGATTCTCATTTCTTTCTGGCATGTAAATACCTCTGCAAATCAGGGATTGTTTTCTGGACTGTTCCCTTCCCTTCCCCTTCCTTCTGAAGCCTCACCTGCATCCCCGTCAAGTTCAACCACCGGAGTGAGACCGGAGCCTTGCCACGCCAAGATAAGGAACTATCTATCGTTGAGTTGGAACTATCTCTTTGTGTCCCTGTGTTTAGTGTCCGCGTCAAAGAAGAGTCCCGGTCCTAGGTCCTGTTCCCAAGGAGGGGTCCTGACGCTGTGAAGAGTCCTGGCCCCAAGTCCTGCTCCCAAGGAGGGGTCCCAGCTCTGTGTTCTGTGTTTCTGTGTTCCAAGTTCCAGGCACCATGTTTTGTGTTCTCGTCCAATCCAGGAGTCCCTCGGCAGTTTACCTCGGCAAATGTCCTTGGCAGTCATCCCGGCCCTATGTCTAAGAAAGCGTCCCCGGCCCTTCAGTCCTAGAAAGCATCCCAGCCCTTCAGTCCTAGAAAGCATCCCAGCCCTGCGTTCAAGAAAGGGTCCTGACCCTGCACCCTAGAAAGGGTCCTGACCCTGCGTCCTAGGAAGGGTCCCGGCCTTGCTTTCCAACAAGGAATCCCAGCTCCATACCCAAGAGCCTAACCAAGCCGAGTCCAAGAGCCGAGCCAAATCTAGTTCAAGAGCCACTTCCTGTGCTGGAGATTCCTCGCCCAGCCCAGGATTTCCTCACCCAGCCCGGTGCTGGAGTTCCCTTGTCCTGTGCTGGAATTCCCTCATCCCATCCAGGAGTCTCTTGTCCTGTCCAAGCCACATCCAAGAACCTCGTCCTGTCCAAGTCAAAGCTTTGTGTTCTCGTCCTGTTCATGTGCCTCGTCTTGTGCAGGAGTTCCACATCCAGTCCTGTAGCCACGTCCTGTCCTTGCCAAGATCCTTGTCCCCGAGTCACAGCCTAGACCCAGGTTCTGGTTCCAAGTCCCAACCAAGACCCAGGTTCCGAGTCCCAGCCTAGACCCAGGTTCCGAGTCCTTGTCCATACTCTGGTTCCGGGGTTCCGAGTTTCCAGTCCAGGCTCCTTGTTCCTCGTTCCATGTCCGGGTCCCATGCTTCTAGCCCAAGTCCTAGACCAGGCCCTGAATCCTAGTCTCGTCCAGGGCCTGTGTCAATGTCCAGTGTCATTTCTTCCTGACTCCCCTTGCTTTCTTGCCAAACCTAGTCCTGTTCCTAGAACTACAGTGTCTCTGTCTTAAATTTGGGTCCGCACCCAGCGCCCCCTATGACAGTTACAGAGGGAATGATGTGCAAACAGACAAGTACATTGCCTGTAGAGGGGGTTTAATCAGCATTGAGAGGTCTAGGGAACACAAGGGGTAGATAGGAAGTGTCCCCCTGAGCACGGGGCTGCAGCAAAAGAGTGGAGTTTATGCTAAAGAAATGAACCTGAAGATACACTTTAGTGGCAACTTTATTAGGCACACCTTACATCTGCTCGTTAAAGCAAATATCTAATCAATCATGTGGCAGCAGCCTGGTCGATGAAAAGATGAGACCCTTGGTCTAAAGGTTCAAAGCAAACATCAGAATGGGGAGGAATTGTGATCTAAGTGACTTAGACCGTGGAATGACTGTTGATGCCAGACGGGGTAGTTTGATTATCTTAGAAACTGCAGATCTCCTGGGATTTTTACACTCAACAGAGTCTAGTTTACAGTGTGAAAACAAAAAAATAAACCAGCAAGTGAGTGGCAGTTCTCTGGGTGAAAATGGCTTGTTATTGACAGAGGTCAGAGGATAATGGCCAAAGTTATTCAAGCTGACAATGACTCATGTGTTACAACAGTAGCGTTCAGAAGAGCATCTCTGAATGCAAAGCACATCAAGTCTTGAAGTGGATGGGCTACAGCAGCCAGAAGTCCTCAAGCATGCACTTTATAGCTACTTTATTAATTACAGGAGGTACCTAACAAAGTGGCTACTGAGTGTGCGTTGAGGGGATATTTCCTCTAAGGGAAGAATCCAGCATTGGATGCCTCTGTTTAAAAATAAGGAGTCACTGATTTAAAACACAGATGAGGTGAATTTTTATTCATCTCCCAGAGGGTTGTGACTCTGTGGTATTCTCTTCCTCAAATTGTGGTGGAAGCAAGGACTCTGAGTATTTCTAAGAAAAAGGCATATGTATTGCTTACAAGTTAGGGAATGAAAGATTATTGTGGGTAGATGTGAATGTGTGGTAGAGGCTGCAAGATCGGCCTTGATGTCAAATACTCGTGTTCTTGAAAACACCAACGGTTCTTCCTTTTCTCAGCATCACTTAACTTGTTTTCTCTGCCTCTTCTCTAACGTTGCGCTCCATTTCCTCCAGCATTTCCATTACATATTTCTAAAAAGTTAGCGAGGATGTAGACTGCAGAGTTTTGAAAGGAGTCCCTAGAGATTATCCTCCTGTTATCATCTTCCCATGCTCTAAGCTTGTTTGAAAAATAGCTCCTGCTGTTTGTAAGGTAGAATGTGTGACTCCTAATTTGGAAAAGAGGGAGAAAGCACAGTGTTACCAATCTGTTCCTGATATTTATAGTTGATAAAATTGTGTAATCTACAGTTGAAGTCAGAAGTTGACATGCACCTTAGCCAAATACATTTAAACTCAGTTGTTCACAATTCCTGACATTTAATCCTAGAAAACATTCCCTGTCTTAGGTCAGTTAGGATCACTACTTTATTTTAAGAATGTGAAATGTCAGAATAATAGTAGAGAGAATGATTTAATTCAGCTTTTATTTCTTTCATCACTTTCCCAGTGGGTCGGAACTTTACATGCACTTTATTAGTATTTGGTAGCATTGCCTTTAAGTTGTTTAACTTGGGTCAAACATTTTGGTTAGCCTTCCACAAGCTTCTCACAGTAAGTTGCTGGAATTTTGTTCCATTCCTCCGGACAGAACTGATGTAACTGAGTCAGGTTTGTAGGCCTCCTTGCTCGCACACACTTTTTCAGTTCTGCCCACAAATTTTCTATCGGATTGAGGTCAGAAAATGATGTTAAGTCTGGTTTATCCTTGGGGGCAATTTACAAATACCTGAAGGTAACACTTTCATCTGTACAAAGAATAGTATGCAAATATAAACACCATGGGAAAACACAGCCATCATACCAGTCAGGAAGGAGACACTTTCTGTTTCCTAGAGATGAACGTGCTTTGGCACGAAAAGTGCAAATCAATCTCAGTACGACAGCAAAGGACCTTGGGAAGATGCTGGAGGAAACAGGTAGACAGGTATCTATATCCACAGTAAAATAGACAATAGACAACAGGTGCAGGAGCAGGCCATTCGGTCCTTCAAGCCAGCACCGCCATTCACTGTGATCATGGCTGATTACCCACAATCAGTACCCTGTTCCTGCTTTCTCCTCATATCCCTTGACTCCGTTGTCTTTAAGAGCTCTATCTAACTCCTCCTTGAAATAATCCAGAGAATTGGCCTCCACTGCCTTCTGAGACAGAGCATTCCACAGATCCATAACCCTCTGTGTGGAAAGGTTTGTCCTCAACTCCGTTCTAAATGGTCTAGTCCTATATCGACATAACCTGAAAGGCTGCTCAGCAAGGAAGAAGCCACTGCTCCAAAACCGCCATAAAAAAGCCAGACTACAGTTTGCAAGTGCACATGGGGACAAAAATCTTACTTTTTGGAGAAATGTCCTCTGGTCTGATGAAACAAAAATTGAACTGTTTAGCCATAATGACCATGGTTATGTTTGGAGGAAAACGGATGAGGCTTGCAAGCCGAAGAACACCATCCCAACCGTGAAGCTTGGGAGTGGTAGCATCATGTTGTGGGGGTGCTTTGCTGCAGGAGGGACTGGTGCACTTCACAAAATAGATGGTATCATGAGGAAGGAAAATTATGTGGATATATTGAAGCAACATCTCAAGACATCAGCCAGGAAGTTAAAGCTCGGTCGCAAATGGGTCTTCCATTTGGACAATGACCCCAAGCATACCTCCAAAGTTGTGGCAAAATTGCTTAAGGACAACAAAGTCAACGTATTGGAGTGGGTATCACAATGCTCTGACCTCAATCCGATAGAAAATTTGTGGGCAGAACTGAAAAAGCGTGTGCGAGCAAGGAGGCCTACAAACCTGACTCGGTTACACCAGTTCTGTCTAGAGGAATGGAACAAAATTCCAGCAACTTACTGTGAGAAGCTTGTGGAAGGCTACCCAAAACGTTTAGTAGTAGTAGTGGTAGTATTAGTAGTCATAGTTTATTGATCCCCGGGGAAATTGGTTTTCGTTACAGTTGCACCATAAATAATTAAATAGTAATAAAACCATAAATAGTTAAATAGTAATATGTAAATTATGCCAGGAAATAAGTACTCCACATAGCTGAGGGGCATAGGCTTTGAGCACCCTGGTACTGACACCACCCAGTCCTGCAGCCTTGCTTGGGTTGAGACGTTTCAGCTGTCTTCTCACCTGTTCAGCTGTGAAGCCCACCATGGTGGTTTCGTGTGGGGAAGGGGTATAGTCATGAGAGCAGGGTGGGGGACTGTGAGGAGGGGTAGGAGGGGAGAGTGGAATATGTGTTGGTTGGACAACAGATGACTCATGTGGGGGATGGGCAGGGGCCACAATGTCAAATCTGTTAAAGAACAGGTTACGTTCGTTGGCCCCGTCCACACTGCCTTCAACTCCTCTGTTGCTAGTTTGCCGGAACTCAGTGATGGCGCTCATCCCACTCCAGACCTCGCTCATGTTGTTCTGCTGGAGTTTCCACTCAGGCTTCCTCCTGTACCTGTCTTTAGCCTCCCTGATCCTGGCTTTCAGGTCACTCTGTATTGCCCTCAGCTCCTCCCCATTTCCATCTCTAAACGCTCTCTTTTTAGCGTTCAGGATGTCCTTAATGTCCTTTGTTACCCATGGCTTGTTATTTGAATAACAAAGGACAGTTCTTGTTGGGACATTACAGTCCACACAGAAGTTGATGTAATCAGTGATGCACTCTGTCAGCCCATCAATATCCTCTCCATGTCGCTCACAGAGTACCTGCCAGTCTGTCACCTCAAAACGACCCTGGAGCGCCTCATAAGCCTCCTCTGACCATTTCCTCACTGTTCTCGAGGTTGCAGGTTTACTCTTCACCAGAGGCATGTAGCAGGGTTTTAGATGCACCAGGTTGTGATCTGACCTTCCCAATGGGGGGAGGGGAGAGGAGCTATATGCATCCTTAATGTTAGTGTACATCAAATCCGGAGTCCTCTCCCTTCTGGTTGTACAGCTCACATACTGTGTGAAGTTGGGCAGTGTTCTAGCCATGGGAACCTGGTTGAAGTCACCCGAGATGGTAATGAGGGCACTCGGGTGCTGGGTTTGTAATCTGGCTATGACGGTGTAAATGATGTTACACACCGATGTCGGGTTGACAGAGGGAGGGATGTACACAACAACCACAATTGCATGCGAGATTTCCCTTGGCAAATAATATGGCCAGAGTCCAACAGCAAAAAAGTTCAATATCCGGGCTACAGACACGTTCCTTGATCGTAATATGCCCAGGATTGCACCATCTGTTATTTACCAGAACCGCAAGCCCCCCTCCTTTACACTTACCGCTCTCAATGCAATTCCGGTCAGCTCGAATGGTCTGGAAGCCCTCTATGGAAACACTTTGATCGGGTATGTCCTCATGCGGCCACGTCTCAATGAAGCACATGACACTACTCTCCCGAAATGTTCTCTGATTCCTGACAAGCGCCGTCAATTCGTCCTTTTTATTACCCAGCGATCTCACATTGCCCATGATGAGAGAGGGGAGACACGGTTTATAACTTCTTTTCTCCATAAGCCTCTGTTGCCTTGACTCGGTCCTCTTCCCTCGCCTTTTTGATCCCCCTCTGCATCCTCTGTGTGTTTTCCTCCAGATTTCAGCCGGGGTGTCCGCTGCTCTGTTCGCTAAACCGGCTGGCATATGCGCAATCAGCTGGTCCCTGGAATAAACAATGTGGCCATCCTGCTGCCACGCTAATGAGACCCAAGTTAAACAATTTAAAGGCAATGCTGCCAAATACTAACAAGGTGTATGTGAATTTCTGACCCACTGGGAAAGTGGTGAAGGAAATAAAAGCTGAAATAAATCATTCTCTCTACTATTATTCTGACATTTCACATTCTTAAAATAAAGCAGTGATCCTAACTGACCAAAGACAGGGAATGTTTTCTAGGATTAAATGTCAGGAAATGTGAAAAACGGTTTAAATGTATTTGGCTAAGGTGTATGTAAACTTCTGACTTCAACTGTATATAAAGGATATGATATCAAGAGAATAAGATGACAATATGATTGCGAAGAGTAATAGTCAAAGAGTTGTACATTACAGAAATAGCCCCTTCAGCCCAACTGGTTTATCCTGACCAAGGTTACATTGAAGCTAGACCCATTTGCCCAATATCCCTCTCAACCAGGGGTTCCCAACCAATGTTCCCTCTAAGGTGTGTGTGTGTGTGTGCGTGCACACACATCTTTTGCCACTAGCGCACAAAGGAAATTAAATTGAGCACAAAAGGTTGTCACCCTCTACCTCGTTGGCATGTTAAGTATATTTCGTAATTGTACACAATCCCATTTCCTTTTCCAGTTTCTGATGCAGACAGTGTTGACAATGTGGAGTTTGTGTTGCTTTGTCTGCAGATTTTAGAACTGGCTTATTTATACTGTTTTTATTGAAGAAATTTGAGTGTACACGTTATTGTCGTTGAGTAAAACGTTGCACAGAACAAGATTTTTGCACGCACTGGTCATTCCAAATTAGAGGGAACACTGGTCCACAGAACTCTCAGTTAATGGTAAGGGACCAAGGCATAAAAGGGTTTGGGAACTCCTGCTCTAAAGCATTCCCATCCATGTGCCCTTCCAAGTACCTTTTAAGTGACTTCAGGTCAAGATGGCACTTGTGTACAATGCTCCTTCTGTCAACATCTTCTGCATAGATCATGAATCCATATATTTCACTCCTGTTTATGTCTTTTACGTTTGTTTTTCATCTTGGATGTGATTCTGGAACTGTTGGAGCATGTGATTTGCTGCTTGGAGATTGTTTGGGGTGTTACAGTGCTCTGTAGTCTCCGAGAGGATGGCAAAAAGCAGAGGCAGGATGCACAAAACTCATGGCAGGCAGGCCATGGGACGAATGTTCAACTCTATTTCATTTAAAGCAACGGGGGGGGTATCGAGGTGAATGCTGGAAGTTTGGAGATTCTTGGGTGCTAAAGCACTCTGCAGTCTCTGGGAGACAGAGGCAGCATGCGTGAACCTCATGGCAGGCAGGCTGCGGGATGAGACACAAGCTGATGTTTGACTCCATTTTGCCAATTAAAGCTTTCATTATGCGGCAATAAAAGAGATGAGGGAGATTGAAACGTCGAGGTGACTGTGGAAGATGAATGCTGGTTGCCTGATCACTCTGCTCTCAGAGAGCGGAGAGCCTGCTGCTGTGCCCAGAGAATGTTATCCAGGTTTCCTGCGTTTTGGATATGGACTTGGACTATAGACTTTTCTTTCATTCTTATATTTTTTTTATATACTGTGTTTTGCACCAGATCATTCTCGATGTTTTGTGAGGGGAGGTGGATTTGGGGTTCAATGTGTCTGTTCCATTTTTGTTAGTTTCATTATGCAGAAGAAGGGATTTTGGGGGTTGATGTACCTGTTCTGTTTTTGTTTGTTTTTTTTGTGCGGGGAGGAGGGGATTTAAAGGTCGATGTGCCTGCTCCGGATGTGCAATCTCTGGATTGCTGCCTGTGCCATGCGCTAGTGAGGATAAGAATAGGATGACTGGCAGATGAATGTATGACTGAATAAATGTGTCAGTAGGCAGGGTTTCAGATTTCTGGATCATTGGGATCTCTTCTGGGGAAGGTATGATCTGTACAAAAAGTACAGGTAATACCTGAACCGATGGGGACCAATATCCTTGTGGGTAGACTTGCTAGAGCTGTTGGGGAGGATGTAAACTAATATGGCAGGGGGATGGGAACCAGAGTGATAGGGCTGCGGGTAGCGGAGTTGGTATACAACTAGATGCTATGTGTAGTGAGATTGTGAGGAAGAACAGACAGGTGATAGGGTAGAATTGCATTCAGTGAGATGAGTTAAAGTGCAACAAGTGACCAAATTTGAAAAAGGTGATGAATACAGGACTGATGGTGTTATATTTGAATGCACACAGTATACGGAATAAGGTAGTTGATCTTGTAGCACAGTTGGAGATTGGCAGGTATGATGTTGTGGGGATCACAGTCGTGTCTGAAAGAAGATCATCGTGGGAAGCTTGACATTCAAAAATACACACTGCATTGAAAGAAAAGGCAGCTAGGCAGAGGGGGTGGGGTGGCTCTGTTGGTAAATGTGAAATCAAATCCTTAGAAAGTAGTGACATAGGATCAGAAGATGTAGCACTCTCCATAGATCTAGATGTGGAGTGAAGAAGTTGTAAGGGTAGAAAGACCTTGCTAAGAGTTACATGCAGGCCCCCGATCAGTAGTTAGAGTGTGGGCTGCTAATTATAACGGGAGATAGAAGTGGCATGTAAAAAGGGCAGTGTTACGATAGTGATGGGGGATTTCAATACGTAGGTAGATTGGGGAAATCAGGTTGGTGCTGGATTCCAAGAGAGGGAATTTGTAGAATGCCTATGGGATGGCTTTTTAGAGCAGCTTGTAATTGAGCTCACTCGGGGAATGGCAATTCTGTATTGAGAGTTAAGTAATGACCCAGATTTGACTAGGGGGCTTAAGGTAAAGGAACCCTTAGGAGTCAGTGATCATAATATGATAGGATTCACCCTGCAGTTTGAGAAGGAGGAGCTAAAATTAGATGCATCAGTATTACAGTGGAGTAAAAGGAATTACAGAGGCATTAGAGAGGATTTGACCAAAATTGATTGGAAGGGGACACCAGGAGGGATGATGGCAGAACAGGAATGGCTGGAGTTTCTGAGAGCAAATTG
Organism: Mobula birostris; assembly: GCF_030028105.1. NCBI lineage: Eukaryota > Metazoa > Chordata > Chondrichthyes > Myliobatiformes > Myliobatidae > Mobula > Mobula birostris. The sequence continues at coordinate 50,772,116 of NC_092378.1, read as the reverse complement.
GAAGGTGCAGGAACGATACATCTAAAAGATAAAGAAGTATTCTAAAGGGAGGATGAGGCAACTGTGGCTGACAAAGGAAGTCAAAGTCAACATAATATAGCAAAAATTAGTGGGAAGGTAGAGGATTGGGAAGCCTTAAAAAAACCAACAGAAGGCAACTAAAGAAGCCATAAGGAGAGAAAAGATGAAATATGAAGGAAAGCTGGTGAATATTTTAGAAGAGCATCCAAAAAGTTTTTTTTCAGATACAGTAAAAGAGTAAAAGAGAGATGAGAGTGGATATTGGACCACTGGAAAATTACGCTGTAATAAGGGGGTGGGGGGAATGACAGAGAAATGATGGATGAACTTTATAGGTATTTGGTGTCAGTCTTCACTGTGGAAGACACGAGCAGAATGCCAGGAATGAGAGAGTGTTAGGGGACAGAAGTGAGTGTCATTGTTATTAGTAAGGAGATGGTGCTTGGGAAGCTGAAAGGTTTGAAGGTCAGTAAACCACCTGGACCAAATGGACTACACCCTAGGGTTCTGAAAGAGGTAGCTGAAGAGATTCTGGAGGTATTAGTAATGATCTTTCAAGAAACATTAGATCCTAGAATGGTTCCAGAGGATTGGAAAATTGCAGTTGTCACTCCACTCTTTAAGAAGGGAGGGAAGCAGAAAAAAGGAAATTATAGGCCATTTAGCCTGACCAGTGATTGGAAAGATGTTGGAGTCTATTATTAAAGATAAGGATTGATTTACTTTGGAGAAGGAATAAATGCATGGGCTGTTTTCTTAATGAGGAGACAATTCAAAACTCAGAGGTTCAGAGCCCTTGTGCAGATTTCCCTAAAGTTTAACTTGCAGGTTGAGTTGGTGGTAAGGAAAACAAATGTAATGTTAGCATTCATTTTGCAAGGATTAGAATACAAAAGCAAGGAGGTAATGCAGAGGCTTTATAAGGCATTGGTTAGACTGGACTTGGAGTATTCTGAGCAGTTTTGGGGCCCTTATCTAAGAAAAAATGTGCTGGCATTGAAGAGGGTCCAGAGGAGGTTCAGGAGAATGATCTGGGAATGAAAGGGTTAACATGTGAGGAGCGTTTGATGGCTCTGGGCCTGTACTTGCTGGAGTTTAGAAGAATGAGGGGTATCTATTGAATATTGAAAGTCCTGGATAAAGTGGATGTGGGGAGGTTGTTTCCTATAATGGGGGAGTCTAGAACCAAAGGACACAACCTCAGAATAGAGGGACATCCATTTAGAACAGAGATGAGGAACAAATTCTTTAGCCCGGGGGTGGTGAACCTGTGGAATTTGTTGCCACAGACAGTTGTGCGGGCCAGTCATTGGGTATACTTAAGGTAGAATTTGATAGGTTCTTGATTAATCAGGGCGTCAAAGGTTATGGGGAGAATACAGTAGAATGGGGTTGAGAGGGATAATAAATCAGCCACATTAGAATGGTGATGGAGACCCGATGCGCTGAATGGCCTAATTCTGCTCCGATGTCTTATGGTCTAAAACAGAGCATGATGTTTCAAGTGCAGCCACACCAACTTGTGCAGCTGAAGTGTAACATCCCAGCTTCTGTACAGTGCCCTAATTGATGAAGGTCCGTGTACCAAAAGCCTTCGTCACTATCCTCTCTACCTTTGGTGCCACTTTCAGGGAACCATATATTTGTGCCCCTTGGTCCTTCTCTTCTACATGGATTTAGATAAGAGAACGAAGAGAAGCTTCTATGCTACATTACAGAATTATGTAATGTAATGATCAGGGGCAGATGTAATTTTGATTATTTACAGTGCCAAACAAGTGATATTTATTTGGCATCTCTTAAACACTACTTTACCTCACTCTTCTAGTAGAAATATAGAAAGGGTAGTAGTATGAATAATCTATATTCAAATTAGCACAAATTACTCCACAAATACACATCGAATTACCCTCGCAACCCCATGCTTGCCAATGAACGCAGAGAGGTTATTATTAAAGAACTTCATCTTGCTTTAAACTGCATCGAATTCTCCTTGTAGTAAAATAAGTCATTCAAGATGCAACAGATAGAACTGAACACGGAACAACAAACTGGTTCAAGATTGGGAAAGGAGTATGACAAGGCTGCATACTGTCACCCCACTTATTTAATCTATATGCTCTCTATATACACATGACTGTGTGGCTAGGCACAGCTCAAACACCATCCATAAATTTGCTGATGATACAACCATTGCTGGTAGAATCTCAGGTGGTGATGAGAGGGCGTACAGGAGTGAGATATGCCAACTAGTGGAGTGATGTCACAGCAACAACCTGGCACTCAACGTTAGTAAGATGAAAAAGCTGATAGTAGACTTCAGGAAGGGTAGGACGAAGAACACATACCAATCCTCATAGAAGGATCAGAAGTGGAGAGAGTGAGCAGCTTCAAGCTCCTGGGTGTCAAGATCTCTGAGGATCTAACCTGGTCCCAACACATTGATGCAGTCATAATGAAGGCAAGACAGTGGCTATACTTTATTAGGAATTTGAAGAGATTTGGCATGTCAACAAATAAACTCAAGAACTTCTATAGTTGTACAATGGAGAACATTCTGACAGGCTGCATCACTGTCTGGTATGGAGGGGTTACTGCACAGGACCAAAAGAAGTTGCAGAAGGTTGTAAATCTAGTCAGCTCCATCTTGGGTTGTAGACTGCAAAGTACCCAGGACATCTTCAGGGAGCGGTGTCTCAGAAAGGCAATGTCTAGTATTAAGGACCTCCAGCACCCAGGGCGTGCCTTTTTCTCACTGTTATCATCAGGCAGGAGGTACAGAAGCCTGAAGGTACACACTCGGCACTTCAGGAACAGCTTCTTCCCTCTGCCATCCAGATCCTAAAAGGATATTGAAGCTTTGGACACTACCTCACTTTTTTTTAATACACAGTATTTCTGTTTTTGCACGTTTTAAAAAAATCTATTCAATATATGCAATTTATTTACTTGTTTATTATTATGTTTTATTTTATTTATTATTATTATTTTTCTCTGCTGGATTATGTATTGCATTGAACTGCTGCTGCTAAGTTAAGAAATTTCACATCACATACTGGTGATAATAAACCTGATTCTGGTTCTGATTCTGAACACATCATGAGGAATGCTGGTCAAGAGGACTCAAGTGTTGGAATCAAAATTGCCGGATGTAATATTAACAATCTCAGATATGCAGATGATACTGCTCTAATGGCAGATACCAGACAGTGATGCAGTCTATCCGAATGTCTCCAGGGTACATCTATAGAGGTTTCTGAGTGTATTAGTTGACATACCAAATCTCTTCAAACCCCTAATGAAGTATTGCTTTCTTGATAACTACATCAATATGTTGGGACCAGAGATCTTGACACGCATTGGTAAGGCTGAATACGAAAGAATCAACGCCTTTAAACTTGGATGCTGGAGGAAAGTGTTAAGAGTCAATTGGACAGCAAGAAGATCCAACAAGTCAATACTTGAAGAAATACAGCCAGTCTTCTCACACCGCCATCAGATTTCTAAATGGTTCATGAACCCATGAACACCATCTTGCTATTGCTCTTTTGCCCTATTTATTTACTTATCTATCTATCTATTGTCACGTCACTTAATAGTAATTTTTTATCTTGTACTGTACTGCTGCCACAAAGCAACAATTTCAGGATATATGTCAGTGATATTAAACCAGATTCTGATTCTCTATTCTGTTTAGAGGGACCGTTTCACCTGCAGCTGAGTAGTTTCTGGCTGACATCAACATATAAATCGTCCGTGTTGGGTTTGTGTTCTTTTAGAAGAGCGACCTGGCAGCTTCTCTCTTGACTCTGAAACTACTTGAAAGATTGTTCAGTAAAATTCCTAATAAGCCAACTGATGGCCACTCTGGAGAGGACTTCCAATGTGTACTCACCTAATGTGTCAGGAAGGATCCAGAATCTATCACCACGGACTGCAGGAGGTGTCTGAACAAAGGAACTGCAGAAATTAAAGTGCCCTATATCCTTGAATCATGGAAATATAGAGTAATATAGGTTAATCAATCTTTACAATGAACTTCTGAACTCAGCCTTTTCTCCTGGGAGCGACGGAGGATGAGAGGTGACCTGATTGAGGTGCATAAGATGATGAGAAGCATTGATCGTGTGGATAGTCAGAGGGTTTTTCCCAGGGCTGAAATGGTTGCCACAAGAGGATACAGGATTAAGGTGCTGGGGAGTAGGTACAGAGGAGATGTCAGGGGTAAGTTTTTTACTCAGAGAGTGGTGAGTGTGTGGAATGGGCTGCTGGCAATGATGGTGGAGGCGGATATGATAGAGTCTTTTAAGAGACTTTTGGATAGGTACATGGAGCTCAGAAAAATAGAGGGCTATGGGTAAGTCTAGTAATTTTTAAGGTAGGGACATGTTCGGCACAGCTGTTTGGGCTGAAGGACCTGCCTGACACTGGAACTATTTCCTCTATAATCTGACTACACTTTCTTTGTAATTGTAACACAATATTCTGCATTCTCTTTTCTTTTATGCTACCTTGGTGTGCTAACGAATGGAATGATCTGTCTGGATGGCACCCAAGCAAAAGGTTTTCACTATATCTTGGCACATCTAAAGGAATATCAATGCCAGTAGCTTTCCTTTAGATGCATCGAGTGAGAGAGAGAGAAAGAAAGAAAGAAAAAGGTGGAGTGAGAGAGTGCAAAAGAGAGAGCGAGGGAGAGAGAGAAAGGGGGAGAGAGGGGGAGAGGGGTAAAGAGATGGAGAGAGGAAGAGGGGTGGGGGAAGGGTAGCAGAGAGAGGGGAGGAGGGGGAGAGGGAGAGAGGGAGATAAAGATGGAGAGAGAGAGAGAGGAGGAGCAGAAGGGGGTGCAGGGTGGGGAGAGGGGGAGAGAGGGAGGGAGAGAGAGGGAATAGAGAGGGCAGAGAGACAGGGGGAGGGAGAGGGAGGAGGGATAGAGGGAGAGAGAGAGCAACAAAGGGAGAGAGAGAAGGAGAGAGGAAGAGGGAGAAGGGTCAGGGCAGAGTAGCAGAGGGGGAGAGGGAGGGAAGAGGGAGGGGGTACAGGGTGGGGAGGGGGAGAGAGGGAGGGGGAGAGAAGGAGAGGGGGAGGGAAAGAGAGAGAGTGTTATTCACTGGATATAGAATTTATAGGCAATGTTGGAGGAAAAGCTTCATTTTACTGCTGCATCATCTTAGTGGACCTCATGAAGGCCTGTCCAGTGAGAACAGCTTTCCACCAGCCTGGTGAATTTCTGATGTTACACACTGTTGCTCCACATAACACTGATCATCATAGGTATGGTGATACAAGTCACTGAACCTTGATGGCTAAAGACACCCCCAAGACCAGCATTGCCTTCTTTTGCAGGCTTATTGAAGGCAGCCTATGCAAGTGCCTGAAGACAGGAGGGAGCCTTGGTTCACTTCATAATGTGCTTGATGTTGCCATTGCTGACAAGCCTTGAAAAGTAGAGACTACAGCCGGATATTATCTAACAAAAGCCTGTCACTCGTTGGTATGACGGTACTATTTTACTTATTGTAGCTTGTCTGACATTTTATTGAAACAAGATATTGAAATTAACTCTCGGCACCATGGCATTCATTGTGGTATGCCAGTGGAGAGATGACTTCCCAAAGTGCTCCTGCTGGATCGATAAAATACTTCCATGCCTTCAGTTGTGCTGAAAACATGGTGGAAAAACTCTTATAATTATTCTTTGACTTACAAATTTTTCCAAGGTTCTATTATCTCCCACCCAAAGGAATACTTGACACTGAAAATCCCGTAATGCTTTTCAATCAAACTTTCTCACTCACAACATTGGTTCTGGTTTATTATTGTCACCTGTACTGTGGTACGGCAAAAGACTTACGCACTCACAAATAAAATGCTGGAACAGCGCAGCAGATCAGGCAGCATCTATGGAGGGAAGTGAACAGTCAATTCTTCGGGCCAGGCCCTTTGCCAGGATGGGCAGCTTCTCTCTGTGTGCTGCAACAGCTCGGGTTTCCTGGTGGCTGCCTACTTTAATTCAACTTCTCACTCCCATAATGATATGTCTGTTCATGATCGCCTCTACTGTCACGAGAAGGGTGAGTTTAGGTTGGAGGATCAAAACCTCACTTTCCATCTGGGTAGCCTCCAACCTGACAGCATAAATATTGATTTTCTGACTTCGATAATCATTCCCCTCTGTCTTCATCACTTTCCCCTTCTCTCTTTTCCCATTCTTCATTCTGGTTACCCTCCTACCACTTCTCTTCTCCATCCCACCCCCGTCACCTCTCTCTGGTCCCCTACCTCCTTCCTTTTATTCCACGGCCCACTATCCTCTCCTATTAGATTCCTTCTTCTTAAGCCCTTTACCTCTTCCACTTATCACCTTCTAGCTTTGTAATTCATCCTCCCTTCTCTCACTCATCCACCTTCCCTCCTCATCTGGTCTCTCTCTCTCTCTCTCTTTCTCTCTCTCTCTCTCTCTCTCTCTCTCTGTCGCTCTCTCTCCCCCTTCCTCTCTCTCTCCCTTTGTCTCTCTCTCTCTTGCTCTCACCCCCTCTCCCTCTCTCTCTTCCCCCCCCCCTCTCTCTCTCTCTCTCTCCATCTCTCTTCTTCTCTCTCACTCCATCTATCACCTGCCAACGTACTCCTTTCCTTTCCCCCACCTTATTTGGGCTTCTTCCCCCTTCCTTTCCAGTCCTGATGAAGGGTCTCAGCCTGAAATGTTAACTGTTTATTTCCCTCAGTTGATGCTGACTAACCTGCTTAGTTCCTCCCAAATTTCCAGACACAAGATTCAAGATTGAAGTACATGTATTCTCAAAGTATATACCACCTTGAGATTTATTTGCTTACAGGCAGCCACAAAGCAAGATACCTGAAGATCTTAATTTAAGATAAAGACCAGAAAAGAGGAAAAACACACAGACACACATCATGCAAATAATAGAAGCAAACAACAGCATTCTGAACCAGATTGAGTCCCTAGATCTGCTTCCCAGAGCAGCTGGAGTAGGCCGAAGCCTACTCATATTAGCCACCTCAGTTCATTTTATTAGTGAGGCAAAAACACCACAAAACTTGCAGAGAATTTGGAGAGAGCGAGTGAAATCAGCCCGATCCTCGCCTCCGGTCCTGACGCTCAGGGATTTTGGGTGTAGTGTTCAAGGTTCCCATCATCTGCAGCATTTCTTGTATCAGTAAAAGGCTTAGTTTTGCATACCTTCCATACAGATCACTTCAAAACATAAATATTTCAGAAGCAGAATCGGAATTAGGTTTAATATCACTGACCTATACTGTATCAGGAAATTTGGTGTTTTGCGGCAGTAGTACAGTACAATACATAAATATTCCATAAGTTACAATACGAAATAAAAAATGATAGATAGGTAGTGCAAAAAGAGAACAAAATAGTGAGGTAGTGTTCATGGGTTAATTGACCATTCATAATCTGAGGGCTGAGGGACAGAAGCTATTCTGAAAATGCTGAGTCTGGCTCTTGTACCTCCTCTTTGTTGATACTAATGAGAAGAGAACATGTAATGTGTGGTGGAAATGCTTAATTATGGATGTTGCCTTCATGAAGCACCATCTTTTTAATATGTTCTCGATGGTGAGGAGGCTAATGCCCATGATGAAGCTGGTTGTTTCCACAACTTCTAACGGCTCTTATAATCTTGTGGATTGTAGTCTCCATACCACTCAGTGATGCAACTAGACAGAATGATCCTCATTGTACTTCTGCAGAAATTTACCAGAGCCTTTGGTGACATTCCAAATCTCCTCAAACTCCTAATGAATTATAGCTGCTGGTGTATCTTCTTTGTTATTGCATCAATTTGTTGAGCCCAGGATAGATCTTCAAAGATGTTGACACCAAGGAACTTGAAAGTGCTCATCTTTTCCACCGCTGACCCCTCGATTTGGGCTGAAGTGTGTTCTCCCGAATTCCCCTTCCTGAAGTCCACAATCAATTTCTTGACCTTACTGATGCTGAGTACAAGGTTGTGGTTCGTGACACCACTCAACCAGCTGATCCATCTCACTCCTGTATGCCTCCTCTGCACCATCTAAGATTCTGCTGACCAACAGTTGTGGCGTTGTCCAATTGATAGATGGCATTTGAGCTGCAGCTAACTGCACAGTCATGGGTATAGAGAGAGTGAAGCAATAAGCAAAGCACACAATATTGAGATGCATCTGTTTTGATTGTCAGTGAGGAGATGTTACTTCCAACCTGCACTGACTGTAATCTTCTGATATTGCAGATGCAGACCCAGATTTTGAAGCTTGTTGATTAGTAATGAGGGAATGATGGTGTTGAACACTGAGCTGTAATCAATAAACAGCAGCCTTACATAGGTATTGCTGTTGTCCAGATGGTTCAAGGTTGGGTGGAGACCCTATGAGTTTGCATCCACTGTGGAGCCAGATCCTTGCTAAGGCAGGAATTAATTCTGGCCATGATCAACCTCTCAAAGCATCTCATCACAGTAGATGTGAGCACAACTGGTCGATAGCTATTCTTCTTGGGCGCGGGAATCATTGAAGTCCTTCTGAAGCAGTTAAGTCTAAGGATTAAATCAGTCAATACAAAGGAAAAGCAATAACAGAAAGCTGAATACCATGTTACATTTACAGACTGCGATCATGTCAAGTTTATTGTCATTTAATTGTATACATGTATATAATCATATAATGTATATTGGATTGACATTATTTCTTGCATCCTTCACATTTATGAGGAGTAAAACTCTTTATGTTACAGCTCTGTCTAAATGTGCAATGTGCAATCATAGTAATTTATAATAAATAGAACAGTCAATGTAACAGAAATACACTCAAATCAGCGTGAGTTAATCAGTCTGATGGCCTGGTGGAAGAAGCTGTCCCGAAGCCTGTTGGTCCTGGCTTTTATGCTGCGGTACCGTTTCCCAGATGGTAGCAGCTGGAACGGACTGTGGTTGGGGTGACTTGGGTCCCTAATGATCCTTCGGGCCCTTTTATCACACCTGTCTTTGTAAATGTCCTGAATCATGGTAAGTTCACAACTACAGATGTGCTGGGCTGCCCGCACCACTCTTTGCAGAGTCTTGCTATTAAGGGAGGTACAGTTCCCATACCAGGCAGTGATGCAGTCAGTCAGGATGATCTCAGTTGTGCCCCTGTAGAAAGTTCTTAGGAGTTGGGGGCCCATACCAAACTTCTTCAACCGTCTGCGGTGAAAGATGTGCTGTTGTGTCTTCTTCACCACACAGCTGGTATGTGCAGACCACATGAGGTCCTCAGTGGTGTGACAGTTACAGAGAAGTTTCTTTGCAAATAAGTAATAAACCGCAAGTGCTATTATGAGGTAGATTGGTAAATTGGTAAATTGGGTTATTATTGTCACACGTACCTGAGGATATACAGGTGTTGGTGAACTTGGCTATGGCTTTAATGTGGTTCGACCAGAGCAGACTGCTACTGATGTTCATTCCAAGCTCTCAGCCCTCACAATATTGTTGATGTAAATAGGAGTATTGTGAGATCAGCAATTCATCTTTATTGTAGAAGAGGTCCATTTATAAGAGTTGGGTAGAGGCCCTAGAGCTCAGTAGTGTATATTTTCAAGGTTTTTTAATGTCTTTTGCCTGATGGAAGGGGAGAGAAGAGAGACTGTCGGGGAAGTTGTGGGGAAGAGGGGTGGGTTGGTTCCATGGAGTCTATGGAGGGGAGGTTGGTTTGTGTGATGGACTGGGTTGTGTCCATCTCTGCAATTGCACATGCTCTTGGGCAGAGCAGTTTCTGTACCAAGCTGTGATGAATTCAGATAGTATGCTCTCTTATATAGCTTAATAAGACAGTTCCCAGAAATGCATCTCTTGCCTAAGTTGAAGCCAGAATGAAACATATCTTTCAATCAATGTCTTGACTTTCAGCTTCCCTTTTGATGGTCAGAGATGATGTCATCCCTTTTGTTTCCTTCATCTCTAGTCATCAACTATTCAAATCAGTTTTGATATTTGACTTCAAATCTATTTTTTCTATTCTAATCACCTGCCAGGTTCTCACTTCATCCCCCTCTCCCAATCAACCCCACTCCACCTCACCTAACACCTGCCAGCTTAGTCGCTTTCTCTTCCCCCCCACCTTCCTATTCTGGCTTCTGCCCACTTCTTTTCCAGTCCTGATGAAGAGTATCAGCCCAAAACACTGACTGTTTATTCTCCTCGAAATCTGCTTCCTGACTTCCTCCAGCACTTTACATGCGTTGCAATACAACATTTCAGTCAATGTACTAGACTGCAAGTGGCATTTAGCATTTTTCTTGAATATTGTGAAGATGGTCAATCAAGGAAAATAAAATTTGCAGCAATTCAGGGGTGAACAGAAGGCATTTTAATACTAGCTATGGGCTTGTACATGAATGCAATATGACTAATGTGTTTGTACCACACCATACAGTTGATGTCCCCTTTGAAGAACTGGTCAGAAAATTAAAGACATTACTTTACTCTCTGCCATTTAAAAATTTCCAAAATTTCAAAGCAGGTTACTGTAATTAGATGCCAGAGGGAGCAACTGGAGGCCAGATGGCGAATTTGAGAGATCTAACAAGCCATTGCAGTTTGCAAATATCATTCAATCGAGTGTTCAGGGGTAAGTTAGTGTGCAGGGTAGCTGTTGAGGAGATGGAAGCTGAGCTATTTAATACTACAGACCTCACCTGTGAAAATGTGAGTGAGATTGGAATCACAATGGAACTGGCATGAATATTGTGAAGCCTTTTGAACAGTACAAAGTGCAATTATGAAAGCAATGTATGATGCTACCTTTGTATTCTTCATCGGGGTGTTTTTGCTGTGTTGTTATGTGTGTACGTAATAAAGAACTTCACTTCCTAGTGTGCACTGCAGGCTGTTCACCCAGCATAGTACCTAAAGGCATAGCTACCGGTTGTAGAAAAGTGAGTACAGCCTATATTAGATCTGAGTACATGTGAAAATCTCAACCTGGTGAAAAGAGTTTTCGTAGTGGCTTCACAGTCCAAAGATGGCCACACTTCACTCATGGAAGAGTATGCAGATGTCTTTGAGCAGCTCGGATGCTTACCTGGTGTACACAAAGTTCATATAGATGAGACGGTAGCTCCCATTGTCCGTGCATGCAGGCAGGTTCTGTTTGCACTTAGAGACAAACTTAAGTAGGAGCTAGCACGCATGGAACAGATGAATGTCATACAGAAAACTGAAGAATCAACAGACTGGGTGAGCTCACCGGTCATTGTGTAAAAGGAAAAAGGAGCATTGTGGATATGTCTAGACCCAAGAGATCTCAATAAAGCCATCAGGAGAGAACATTTTAAATTGCCAATATGGGAGGAGATTATGTCTTGGTTTGCAGGTGCCAAGTGGTTTAGCAAACTCAACGCGTCGTATGGGTTTTGGCAGATGAAGCTTGATGAGGCAAGCTTGAGATGGTGTACTTTCAACACACTAGAAGGAAGATATCGCTTTCTTCAGTTACTGTACAGGATCCTGTCGGCACCAGAAGTCTACCATAAAACCATCCACATGATCTTTGAGAACGTACCTGGTAAATCTTTGTGGACATACCTGGTAAAGTAAGAGTACTATGAGTTTGGTGTTAAGATACTGAATTTCATAGGAGATATCACATAGGAAGAGGGAATAAAGCCTGCTCCAAGAAGGACTTCAGCCATTTTAATCATGGAGAGGTCCCAAAACAAAGAGGAGTTGAGACATTTTCTGGGGATGGTGACTCATCTGGTAAGTCCCTCAACTGTCCACTCTATCAGCACCACTTAGGTCACTGCTTGAGCAGCAAAATGAGTGGATTTGGTCTCATGAGGAAGAAAAGTGTTTCCAGATGCGGAAAAGAGTTCTAATTGAAGAGCCTGTGCTGAAGTTTTATGATCCTGAAAGGTGTTCTAGGATCTTGGCTGTGCATCCTAGTATGGCCTTGGAGCAGTACTACTGTAGGAGCATGATGACATATGGCAAACTGTGGCCTATGCATCAAGAGCTTTAACAAGTGCAGAAGTCAGCTATACACAGATAAAGAGAGAGAGAGCTTCTTGCCATCATATCTGCATGTGAAAAATCCCATCAGTACATCTATGAACAAGTTTTTGAAGTGGAGACAGACTATAAACCACTGGTCTCAATTATATCCAAACCACTGAATAACTGTCCTACTGTGCATCTTGATAAGGCTGCAGGGATATGACCTGAAAATGATCTACACACCAGGAAAATATATATTTGATACTGATGCTTGTCAACAAGAAAGAAAAGAGTGACCAGGAGATGAATGTATATGTACAAGCCTATGTCGACATGATTGTCACCTCCATTCCAATATGTCTCAATAGAACAGAGAAGATTAGAACAGCAGCAGGGTCAGATGAAACAATGAAAGTGTTCAGTGATAATACAGAAAGGATGGCCAGCAACTAAGAATGACTGTCCAATGTGTATTCGGGATTATCGGGCATGCAGAGCTGAGTCGTCTGTTGTGGAAAATATAGTCTTCAAAGGAAACAGATTTGTGATTCCAGTGTTGCTATGTGAGGAAATGCTCCAGGAGATACATGAAGGGCATCCCGGTGAGGGAAAATGTGAATGAAGTGCTCATGAAGTGATGTGCTGGCCAAGAATGAACCAAGACATCAGCAAGACCACTGCTTCATGTGAAATACACCTTACCTCCTGACCAAAGCAGTAAGAAGAACTGCTTACACCACGCCCTGTACCAGTCAGGCTGTACTTCAAAGTTGGAATGGATTTGTTTGATTGTAATGGGGAAGAGTCATATTGTTGTAACAAACTATTTTCCAATTACCCTGAGGTTGCAACACTACAATCAACATCCAGCAAAGTGGTCATCACCTTCCCGAAATCTGTTTGCAAGACATGGAGTTCTATGTGAAGTGATAGCAGACAACAGTCCACAATTTTCAAGCTGTGAATGTGAGTCCTTTGCCAATGATTGGGGGTTTCGACATTTAATTTCAAGCCCACATCACCCAAAATCTAATGGCCTAGCAGCTAGTTTGATCAAGGTAGTGAAGGGTCTCATGAAGAAAGTGCAATATGGATGAGAGGATTTCCACAAAAGTCTGATGATTTATACAGGTGCACCACTGTAGAATGGCCTTTCATCAGTCCCAATGCTGATGGACAGATGCATACACACTAACTTTCCAGTGCATGAAAACCTGTTGACATCTAAAGGAGCACATAGGGTCTAATTGGCTGAAGAGAAAGGGAATGAAAAACAGTAACAGTATGACGACAAGACTGAGAAAATTCTACCTGTCATTCCTGAAGCATGGACATCAAGTGGGAATCTGAGATCATGATTCCAGCACATGGCCCATGCAATGATATGTGAAAGAGAAAGTTGCTCCAAGTTCTGACCAGATCCAGATGGAGCAAGGGACACCTCTGAGAAGGAACTGTGTGGATCTACGGCCACAAGCTCCAACCCATAACTGTGACACATCACCTGTTGGTATACCAAGTGGCCAGTAGTTGTGAAAAATAAATTAGCTCAGAGCTCTCAAAAAGACACTAACATTAACACACCAAGTGAGCCATACATCTGTGGAGACAAATAGCAGAAGAAAAAGGATCATCAAACCACCTCAGAGACTGATTGAAAGTTGTTGAGAGAAAAACAGACTGGCCAAAGGATGTAAATATCTTTGTTGGAAAGGATTATTGTTCCTTGCAAGTTTTTGAGGACATAGTATTGTGTTTAGTTTTTCTTTAAAGGGGGGAGATGTGTTATGTGTGTACATAATAAAGAACTTCAGTTCCCGGTGTGTGATCTGGGCAGTTTACTGGGAACTGGAAGTGATGTTGGTGAGCTGGTTGCACACACTCAGGTTGAGCTGAAGCCATGACTGTTTATAAATGTGATAGCATTTTTACCCATGCTGTTTGTCTTTATTGAGAACGAACATAACATTTGTGTCTATGGATAATGAGTTAGAACTCCTCTGTTTATCTCCCCTTCCTTTTTTCAGTAGTGAAGCTACACTTACTAACCTCCAGTCTGCAGGAGCCTCCTGGAATCCGTGGAAGTCTGGAGTAGTACAGCTTGTATATTCACCAGCTGCTGGAGCCTGTGTCCCATCTTTTTCCAGGAATGGGACTCCTGTCAGGGGAATGTTTGCTGGCAGAGATTGTAACTGTTGCACTGAGTTTCTAGAGAGACACTGAAATCTTCACAGTAAAGTCCCCCCAATCTCAAAACACATGGAGTTTCTATGCTTTTATAAATGAAGATCACAGCAAGCCATTCAGTACCATTTCAATAACTACAGTGAGATTGCTTGCTTTGATATTTTGTGCCGGGCAAAAGGATCTGTGATAGGAACACCATCTTTGCCCTGAAGACCCAGTTATTGTCTGCCCACAAGTGCCACCATTTGCTTCTTGTAAATCTTCCCTAGACCCTCTCTAATGCCAGTACATCTTTTCCTTAGATATAGGGCCAGAAATTGCTTACAATACTTCATCTGCAGTCTGACCGATGTCTTTTAAAGCTTCAACTTTGCAAGGAGTGCTTGACAGTGACCAACTCCAACAGGAGAGAATATCATCAGCTACCCTTGGCATTCAATGGCTTTACCATTACCATATCCCTCACAAGTATATTCACCATGGACTAGAAGCCCTATAGTTAGAAGATCAGACCAGAGATTGAGTAAGGTAAAAAAAAACCTCTGTTATCCTATTAAAAATATACCCGGATGAGCATTTGATGTATTGCAGCCTACGAGCTGTGGACAGAGGCTTGGGATGTGGCTCATTCTTCACTGGCATTAAGTCATGGGTTGATGACCCGACCTTAACCTCTGTTGTGAATTCCCCTGAGGTCTCTCCTTATCCATTCATCAATTTTCTCTGATCATTTTTAAAATGATGACAGAAAATGGCGGAAACACTCTACAGGGGAGAAGTGGGAGGGAGAGGGAAATAAAATTTTAAAAAATGTTTTAGGCTGAAGACCCTTCAGACAAGAAGGGAAGATAATGAAGCTTTGACCTGAATGTTATTCCTATCTCTCATCCCATGGATGAGGCTGGACTCCATGGGATGAGAGATAGAGATAACATTCAGGTCAAAGCTTCATTATCTTGACAGGTAGTGCAGCAACATTCAGCTGACTAGAACATCGTGTGGCGACATCCAGCAACAGGGCCAAGCACATCCTCCACAACACCAGGGAGCAAGTAGCGCCTCAGCATGTAATGACAGTTGTTGCCTGTGTACATTGTTCCGTGCACAGCTTAATGCAGCTGTACCCAAAGGCGGCCATTGGGATGAGGGCAACGGGGACATGGATTGTGGCACATCGTATTTGTTCCACCTTAGATCCTCACAGAACTAGAAGATGTCCTGGGTGATTTCCAAGGCAGAGGGGTGGAGTACAGGCCATGCCCGCACCAACTACAGCAGCCCCAAGAGCACATCGCACCTGACGTCCAAATCCTTACCTCTTGTTGAGACTGTGCACCATTCCTACAGACTCAGGCTGTGTTCGCCATTTCCTATCTGCTCCAGTCAATTCTTATTACACACTCTTGCCCCTCCAAGTCAGATCCCCAGCACTTTTGTGTAGTTAGGTCTTAGACAACAGCAGATAATCATCCGCTGACTTGAGTAAAAACTATGTTGAATGCAGATGAAGGTGTGTTGAATCTAGTATTCTTTATAGGGTAGTACAGAAGCATAGTGGCTAGCGTGATGCTATTACAGCGTGGGGCATCAGAGCTTGGGAGCTCAATTCTGACATCCAAGGAGTCTGTACATCCTCCCTGTGGAATACATAGGTTTTTTCCAGGTGCCTCAGTTTCCTCTCACAGTCCAAAATAACGGTTGGTAGGTTAATTGTCCTGTAATTAGGCTAGGGCTGAATAGGGGCTTGCCGGGGCAGTGTAGCTGGAAGGGCCAGAAAGACCCACTCTGAACTGTATCTCTAAATAGAAATTAAAAATAATTAATGTGCGTTTTTGCATTGTTTTAGGCAAGTTGCTTACTGAGAAGGCTAAGCAAAAGCTAGCATTTATGTAGTGCGTTTCTCAACCTCAGAATACCCTGAAGAAGTTTTACAAGTGAGCAGAGCTACTATTGCCATGTTGAAAACATACAAATAAGAAAATCCACAGGGCATGAAAACTATAAAACAATGCAGATGTTGTAAATCTGAGGTAAAAACAGAAAATGCGGAAAACACATTACTGCACTGCTACTGTCATTTCTGGAAAAGTCTGGCCCTGTCTCTGGGCACCAAGTGTCACCAAGTGCTGAGTCACTAGGTGCCCCTGGTGTTGTCGAGGATAGGTCTAACTGCATTGCTACGTAATGCTGCAGTCAGCTGGATGTTACTGCACCACCTGCCATTGCGGAAAATCTCTGCCAGGCTAACACTTTGCGCAAAGCTTGTCGGTTTTCCATCACTGTGCAATATCCTTACAGGACGGCTGCCGACTGACACATTCCAGGCTGCAGGAGTACCTGCTGAGGGACGAACTGAAGCTCGGTGCAGACAATGCAAAGGCTCAGTGGGGCAGGTCCACAGACCAGGCTCGTTCTGCTAGCACAGGGAGGGGCTGAGTCAGGTGGAGCACCCCACAATCATTGAAAGGGTACATCACCCTGGGTGGGGGGCACATGAGGAGCAATATGTGTTACCTTTGTATGTATTAACCAAATAACACTAAGGATGTAGAGTTTTGCACTGTGTTTTTGTTTTTATTTCTGTATATATATTTTATTACAAAATAAATTTGAAATTTGAAATATAGAATAATTCTGCTATGGTCGATGGATCAGATTGTGGTGATGTCTAGTGCATTATCCCCAAGTAGTGCAAATGCCCTGACAGATCATTGTATTTCCCTTTCCCAAATGCTGTTTACATTTCACTGACAGCCACATCCAAAACTATGTGGGTGGGCACTGCCAACTCTTGCTCTTTGCTTTATTGTGTGTCGCTGGCTCCACTGCACATTTGACACCATGAATCTGGCTTCCCCCTTCCCTCCCTGAATCGCTGAACGTACTTCACATGACAGGATGCAACCTCCTCCCCTCTAAACCGTCCAACATGGAAAACTGCCTCCTCTCAAAGGACTCTGTCAACTCTTGCTGCCGCCTTGGGATATCAGCCAACATAAAGACCCCTCCCCTCTCCCATTGGGTACAAGGTACAAGAGTCCGAAAACACGAATCACAAAGATGAAGAACAGCTTCTATCCCACTGTTATCAGACTCCTGAATGGACCTCTCGCACAATAAAATGGACTCTTGACCTCACAATCCACCTTATGAGCTCCTGGTGGGCAGAAGAAACACTTCAAAGCTAACATCAAGAACAGCCTGAAGAAATTTAACATTACCTCTAAAAACTGGAAGACATTACACTCACCAGAGGTAGTCTGTTCAAGAGGGGGCTATGGTATATGAGAACAGCCTCTGTTGTGCCACAGAGTACAAGCAGAGGAGAGACTGGACAACCAAAAGACCCAACCACTAACCGTAGTCACCACTTACTCTTGCCCACGCTGCACTAGACTATGTGGATCCCCAGTTGGTCTGTACAGCCACCAGTAGACGACCCCTTAGGAGAACATCAGACTTGACTTGAGAGATTGTTCTTCTCCCTCGTTATGACTTTAGACACTAGACACTAGACACTAGAATACTACAGCACAGTACAGGCCCTTTGGCCCTCGATGTTGTGCCGACCCATATATTCCTTAAAAAAAAACATATTAAACCCACACTACCCTGTAACCCTCTATTTTTCTTTCATCCATGTGCTTGTCCAAGAGCCTCTTAAATACCCCTAAAGTTTCAGCCTCCATCACCATCCCTGGCAAGTCATTCCAGGCACCCACAATCCTATGTGTAAAAAAACTTACCCCTGATGTCTCCCCTAAACTTCCCTCCCTTAACTTTGTACATATGCCCTCTGATGTTTGCTATTTGTGCCCTGGGAAACAGGTACTGTCTATCCACCCTTTCTATGCCTCTCATAATCTTGTTGACCTCTATCAAGTCCCCTCTCATCCTTCTACGCTCCAAAGAGAAAAGTCCCAGCTCTGCTGACCTTGCCTCATAAGACTTGTTTTCCAATCCAGGCAACATCCTGGTAAATCTCCTCTGCACCCTCTCCATAGCTTCAACATCCTTCCTATAATGAGGTGACCAGAACTGAACACATAGGTCTCACCAGAGATTTGTAGAGTTGCAACATGACCTCTCTACTCTTGAACTCAATCCTCCTGTTAATAAAGCCTAGCATCCCATAGGCCTTCTTAACTATCCTACCAACCTGTGCAGCGACCTTAAGGGATGTATGGATTTGAACTCCAAGGTTCCTTTGTTCATCCACACTCTTAAGTAACCCACCATTAACCCTGTACTCAGCCTTCTGGTTTGTCCTTCCAAAATGCATCACCTCACACTTATCTGGATTGAACTCCATCTGCCACTTTTCTGCCCAGCTCTGCATCCTGTATATATATTCTTGTAACCTTCGACAACCTACAGCTCCATCCACAACTCCTCCAATCTTCGTGTCATCCGCAAACTTACTCACCCATCCTTCCGCCTCTTCATCCAGGTCTTTGCACTTTAACATTTACCTGCAGTAGCTTTTATACTTTATTCTGCATTGTTGTTGTTTTACCTTGTTTTATCTCAATGCCCTGTGTCATAATTTTAACTGTATGAACAGAATGCAAGACAAGCTTTTCACTGTATCTTTGTACATATGACAATAATAAATCAATGCAAAGACCAATTGAATATCTCTGCTCAAGTTGTTCCCCCAAAGGGAGCAAAGTGGAGAGGAAAAAGGGAGAACTGCCTGAATTTCTTCTTGAAATCCTGAACAGTATTGAACCATCACCTGCTGTTTAAGTTGGTAATCCAGTAATGAATGCAATATTGCTTTCAACTAAGTATGTAGGTTACTCCATTTCTTACATTATAGTATTACTTCTTATTACCTGGTATGCCACTGATGTTTAGGGCAGCAATGAAGTTCTCCATCTCTGGCAGTGTTCAAAGCTCCCTTCATTGTGTCAGTAGCTTGGTTTTCACTACAGTCAGTCATATAAGTTCCGGGTGGAGACTCAGGAATACCGTCACACTCAGATATAGAAGGATTCTTCATTGCTGTTTCCATAACAATTTTGTTTTACCAGTCGAAGTTGTTAGCCCTGTGCTGAATGCCAGGACCTGGAGGACTGATGGACCACTTTTAGTCTTGCCTCTATCTTTTGGCCTGTTTGGCATGGGTAATCCTACCAAGAGCCAAAGCATAAAGCCCTGACTCCAGCCGATATGGACCTCCAGGTCACTGAGACACACAACCTCCAAATCTCAGTAAGGATCTGATCTTCTTGGAGGACATTTTGGTAATGGCTAGATCTAAATATCCTTTGTTATCTGTATATTTGAATGTATGGAAAATGCAATATTGTTTTATCCTTTAAAGAAATTTAAAAATGTATTTATGCCTGTGTTTGGGATTTGCAAATCTTTCCTGACTTTCTCAGAATTTTGTTGTGTGTGCACTGTGTAATATATTTTACAAATTAGTTTTGCCTAATTTGAAAATGTAAATGAGTGGGTTAGTAAATGTGCAAATGATACCTAGATTGGTGGAGTTGTGGATAGTGTAAGAATGGCAAAGAATACAGCACGATATAGACCAGTAACAGATATAGTCTGAGAAATGGCAGATGGAGTTCAACCCAGATAAATGTGAGGGGTTGCACCTTGGTAGGGCAAACTCAAGGAGTCAGTACACTGATAAGGGCAAGATTCTTAACAGTGCTGCTGGGCAGCGAGATCTTGGGATCCAAGTTCATAGCTCGTTGAACGTGGCTACACAGGTCGATAAGGTGGTTAAGAAGGCTTATGGAATGCTTCCTTTTTTCAGTCGAGGCATTGAGTTCCGAAGTCAGGAGGTTCAGGCCACATCGGGAGTATTGCGTGCGGTTCTGGTAGTCCCACTATAGGAAAGATGTAGAGGCTTTGGAGAGGGTGCAGAAGAGGTTCACCAGGATGCTGTCTGGTTTAGAGGGCATGTGCTATCACAAAAGGCTGGATTAAGTTAGGTTGTTTTCTCTGGAGTGTCGGAGGCTGAGGAGAGATCTGATAAGGGTTTTCCATGATAGTGAGAGGCATAGATAGACAGGGAGTGTCCATTTCCCAGGGTAGAAATGTCTAACACCAGAGGGCCTGCATTGAAAGTGAGAGGTGGTAGGTTCAAAGGAGATGTGAGGGGTAAGTTTTTTACTCAGAGAGTAGCGGATGCCTGGTGTGGTGGCAGAAACAAATACATTGGAGGCTTTTAAGAGACTTTTAGATAGGCACATGAATATGAAGAAGATGAAACAATATGTGTTATGTTTGATATAAGGAGGATGGAGGACTATCAAGATAGTGTAGGTAGAAAGAATTAGTGTTTGGCATTTTAGTTGCTTTTTAGCTGGTTTGGCACAACATTGTGGGCCGAATGGCCTGTTCCTCTTCTATGTTCTAAAATCACACAATCCTTTGGACACACTACATTTGGATTCCCCATAATCAGGTATGCTGTTTCGATGCACATTTGTGAAATTAATACTACATATTATTTTAAAATTCCTTTCCTAATTTAATTCCTGAGCATGCCGGCTGTACTTGGCATACGCTACCCCTTGTTCTTGATCTCTTTGAGCGATGCCTTTACACAATTAGTCTTCTTGTATTTCAGAAATGGAAATCAAGTTGAAAGCCAAGTGACATAGCACAGGAGCATGGAAAACCAAGTGGCTGGGAGGGGATGGTGAAAACTAAAAGCCCGAGTCAGAGCAGAGAGTCAGACGTTGTCTTCTTCTCTCTGTTCTCCAAAATGCAGAATCCTGAATCGGGTTTACTGTCAATGATATATGTTGTGAATTTTTGTTGTTTTATTGCAGCAATACAGTACAAGACATGAAAAACACCTTAAGTTGCAATTAAAAATAAATAAACAGTGTAAGAGAGGAATGGTGAGGTAGTGCCCAATGGTTCATGGATCATTCAGGAATCTGATGGTGGAGGGGAAGAAGCAGCTCCTAAAACATTGAGTGTGGGTCTTCCAGCTCTTGTACCTCCTCTGTGCTGCAAAGTCCATCTGAAAAGTCCTCATTGATGGATTTCAATACTTTTCCAGCAATGAGTATCAGGCTAACTGGCTATGTTTGCCGATTGCTTTTTCTCTCTCAGGAAGTAAAGAGCAGCATTACATTTCAGGGTGGCATATTAACATAGTGGTTAGCACAAACCAAAGAAAATCCGCAGATGTTGGAAATCCAAGCAACACACACAAAATGCTGGAGGAACTCAGCAGGCCAGGCAGCATCTATGGAAGAGAGTACAGTCGACATTTCGGGTCGAGACCCTTCATCAGGCCTGGAAAAAAAGTGGAGAAAGAAAGTGGGGGGAGGAAAGGAAGAACCACAAGGTGATAGGTGAAACCGGGAGGGGTGCAGTAAAGAGTTGTGAAGTTGGTTGATGGAAAAGATACTGGAATGGAGAAGGGGGGGATCTGAAAGCAGAGGACAGAAGTCCACGGAAGAAAGAAAAGGGGGAGGAGCATCAGAGGAAGGTGATGGGCAGGTAAGGAGATAAGGTGAGAAAGGGAAATGGGAATGGGAATGGTGAAGGAGAGTGCGGGGGGGGGGCATTACCAGAATTTCAAGAAATCGATGTTCATGCTATCAGGTTGGAGGCTACTCAGCTGGAATATAAGGTGTTATTCCTCCAACCTAGGTGTGGCCTCATTGCGACAGTAGAGGAGGCCAAGGACTGACATGTCGGAATGGCAATGGGAAGTAGAATTAAAATGGGTGTCCACTAGGAGGTCCTGCTTTTTCTGGTGGACAGGGCGTAGATGTATGGCAAAATGGTCTCCCACTCTGCGTTGGATCTCACTGATATATAGGAGGCTATGCTGGGAGCACCGGATACAGTAGATGATCCCAACAGATCCTCACAGGTGAAGTGTCGCCTCACCTGGAAGGACTGTTTAGGGTCCTGAATGGTAGTGAGGGAGAAAGTGTAAGGGCAGGTGTAGCACTTGTTCCACTTGCAAGGATAAGTGCCAGGAGGGAGATCAGTGGGGAGGGATGACTGGACAAGGGAATCACACAGGGAGCCATCCCCGTGGAAAGCAGGTGGGGAGGGGGGAAAGGGAAAGATGTCCTTGGTGGTGGGATCCCGCTGGAGATGGTGGAAGTTTTAGAGAATTATGTGCTGGACACAGAGGCTGGTGGGGTGATAGGTGAGGACAAGAGGAACCCTATCCCTGGTAGGTTGGAGGGGGGATGGGGTGAGGGCAGATATGCGCAAAATGTAAGAGATGTGGTTGACGGCAGCATTGATAGTGGTTCGCACAACGCTTTTCAGTGCCAGTGACCTGGGTTCAATTCCTGCCACTGCCTGAAAGGCGTTTGTACATTCTCTCCGTGACTGCGTGGGTTTCCTCCCGGTGCTCCAGTTCCCACCCACAATCCAAAGACATGCCGGTTGGTGGGTTAATTGGTCATTGTAAATTGTCCTGTGGTTAGGCTAAGATTAGGTAGGGGATTACTGGACAGCATGGCTCAGAGGCTGAAAGGGCCTCTTCTGTGCTATATCTCAATAAATAAACAAATAAATAAGTTTAGCATCTTCTGGTTGGCTGGAACTAATACAAAGTCTGCAGGACTTTGCAAGATCATTTTGATCTTTTATAACCCAGTCAATTGATTTCAGGCAATTACAGAGCTCTGGTCCCAACACATTCTCCAGTACATTTGTTCTCTGTGCGATGTTCACCATCTTATGTTCTGCACTGACATTTCAAACACTTGATAATTCAATTCTTTTAGATATATTAGATCCACTAGAAGAAAAAGAGTTGTAACTATTTCTTTATTCCTTATTACCTGTCTTTGCCTCCAGCACTTCACAGCTAAGTTTGCCACTTTCCTCATTTTTATACGTGTTGAAGCATTCTCACCCAGCCTTAACCAGCCAGCCAGCCAGGCTCAACCAGCCTTAAACGCCTTCCCAATTTACTTTCAAGGTGTGGACAAGGCTTACCTCATCAGGCAAACCAGCCTCCCCTCCACTGACTTGGGAAAGCAGTCAACATAATCAAAGACCGCACCTATCCCAGACATTCCCTCTTATCTACCATACCTTTGGATAGAAGATACAGCAGCCTGAGAGCACGTACCAGCAGGCTCAAGGACAGCTTCGATTCCACTGTTATAAGACTCTTGAATAGACCTTCCATACGATAAAGTTGAACTCTTGATGTCGGAATCTACCTCATCATAGCACGTGAACCCTATTTTGTACCTACTTTGCACTTCTTTTGTCAGTGTAACTGTCACAATATATCCTGCATTTTGTTATCACTTTTCCCTTTGTGCTAACTCGATGTACTTATATGATCTAACTGGATGGTAGTCAAAAATAAGATTTTCACTGAATCTCAGTAGATATGGCATAATGACCTTCAGAAGAGTGGACCCAGGTGCGGAATAAACTCAGGACTCAATAGTAGAAGTTAATGATGAGGCGTATATTATTCGGAGAATAACACAGGGAATAATGAAACTAAGAGCTCACTTACTCAGGATTTGAGCACACAGTGTGGTAGTTCACACAGATCTTGAATCCAGGACTCAACAATGAATACTTGTCCAGAGTAACTTTAAATAGAATATAAGACACAGGAAACCTGTGTGGATCGAAACCCAAAACTAATCACTTAAGAACAAGGAGCATAAGGAAACTGTGTTCACATAATGAGCATGACAAAAAACAGTTACAGCTTAATGATGAAAGTAGTCATTAAACAACTTTAATAAACCCAAATAAATGGCATTCATGTACGTCGAGGCCTGTCACTTCTCAATGCCTCTCCTTGGTCTGAAGGGTTCATGGAACATGGGAATAATAAAACAATTACCAATGATCTTCATTGCCTTAACTTATCCAATTTCCTGGTAATATTTCAGACTTTTGATCTAAATTTTAACAACATAAATGGATCCCTTGAGCAATTTTTATTTCTTATTGGAATATGCACTTATTGGGAATTTTGAGCTATTCTTTGAAATCCTGTTAAAAACCTGATATTGTATGTCTTCCAGTAAACCTTTTTTAAATATATTTTCCTAACCTACTTTAGCCAATTATATTTCACACCATCCTACTTGGCTCTTTATTCTGTCACTGATCTCTCACTGAACTTCTCCCCTCTCAAATTGCTTACAAAATCCAAACAATTTCCCTCAGAAAATCCCTTAAATTACAATTAATTATTAGCAACATATTGCACAGGATGGGGACTTTAAAATGTCTATTTACTAATTGATTTCATGATATATTGATCCAAAACTAATTTCAAATATTCTCGATGAACATATTTCAAACTACATTCTGACTATCAAATTTACCCAGTCTAAATGAAAAATGTTCCCTTCAATTGTTAAACTACTTAACAGCAAGCTCTTCTTATTTCTTGATTAGTTAACATAGAAACATAGAAAACCTACAGCACAATACAGCCCCTTCGGCCCACAAAGCTGTGCCGAACATGTCCTTACCTTAGAAATTACCCAGGGTTACCCATATCCCTCTATTTTTCTAAGTTCCATGTACCTATCCAGGAGTCTCTTAAAAGACCCTATCGTATCCACCTCCACCACCATCGCTGGCAGCCCATTCCACACACTCACCACTCTCTGCATAAAAAGCTTACCCCTGACATCTCATCTGTACCTACTTCCAAGCACCTTAAAACTGTGCCCTCTTGTGCTAGCCATTTCAACCCTGGGAAAAAGCCTCTGACTATCCGCACAATCAATGCCTCTCATCATCTTATACACCTCAATCAGGTCACCTCTCATCATCCTTCTCTCCAAGGAGAAAAGGACGAGTTCACTCAACCTATTCTCATAAGGCATGCTCCCCAATCCAGACAACATCCTTGTAAATCTCCTCTGCACTCTTTCTATGGTTTTCATATCCTTCCTATAGTGAGGCGACCAGAACTGAGCACAGTACTCCAAGTGGGGTCTGACCAGGGTCCTATATAGCTGCAACATTACCTCTTGGCTCCTAAACTCAATCCCATTCTTGCTTTATCCACATTGCTGGTGTTGGGGTTCTGTAAAATGCATCCATCCACCACTCCCTCTGCAGCTCATCCTCAGAAGCTTATGTTGAATAGATCAACTTGAGGTATTTAACGAGGAAACAGCTTCGAAACTTTTGGGAATTGAGGGCTTTGAGCAGAAACTGGCACTAAAGAAGAATTGAGTCTTTGATCAGATTAGTCCAAAGTACAAAATACAAAGTTCAAAGTAAATTTATTATCAAGATACATACTGTATATGTCACCATATACTACTTTGAGGTTCATTATCTTACAGGCATTCACAGTAGAACAAAAAAATACAATACAGTTCGAGAATAACTACACACAGACTGACAAACAGTCAATGTGCAAAAGAAGACAAACAGTCTTCTTTTCATGAGCATTTGAACTGTCAAGATCATATTGAATAAGTGTGGCACATTTGAGCCGCTCAATGGCTTACTCTAGCTCCTGTTTTCTTGTGCTAGAGCTATGGTACTTATGTGATGGGTCTTGTTGTGTTTCTAGTCTATGGTGACCTGTAGGAAGCCAATGGCAATAAATTATGTAATGGTAATGCCATTGAATGTCAATGATAGTTGGTTTGATGAAAACACAGGAGACTATAGATGCTGAAATCAAACAAAATGCTGGAAGAGCTTTACAGGTTGAGCAGCATCTGTGGGAAGAAATGAACTATCAACATCTTGGGTCGAAACCCTCTATCAGGTCAGGCAGTATTTATGGAGAACAAGAAACAGGAATAATGACTTACCATGAAGACAAACGATTACTTTTAATAATGTTTTATGTCTTGCATTCTACTGTTGCCACAAAACAACAACTGCCATGACATATGTCAGTAATAATAAACCTAATTCTGATACTAAAGGAAACAATGTCAACCTCTTCCACAACATACACTGGAAATTCTGTTCCTTAAAGAATGTCTTTCTTATTGATGGGCGTTTGGGAATAATAACTTACTTACTTACTACTAATTATGCTGTTGGTGTTTAGGGCAGCAATGAAGGTCCTCCACCTGCTCAGGGCTTCCTTTTTTGTGCCAGTATCTTCCCCTTGGTTTTCACTTACTGTCAGCCAAGCAAGTCCCAGGTGGACACTCAAAAATACTGTCACATTCAGATGTGGAAGGATTCTTCACTGATGTTTCTGTAACAGTTTTGTTTTACTAGTCAGGGTTGTTAGCCCTGAGCTGAACCCCTGAACCTGGTGGACCAGTGGACCACTCTTAGTTTGACCTGTTTGGCTTAGGTGACCCTGCGAAGAGCCAAAGTATAAGGCCCTGACTCCAGCCAACATTCTTCTCCAAGTTAATGAGGCATGCAAGCCTCCAAACTGCAGCAAGATAGTGGTCCTCTTGGAGGTGGGAAGAATAATTTGAGGGAAGAAAATTAGTGGTGGAAAGATTGCTTAGACTTGTTGGGTTGAAAGGGTCTCTCTCTATGGCATAAGGAGATATGGAAATGGTATCTGGTGCTAGACTGCAGTCATGTGGAGGAAGTGTACAGTAGTCTGTATGGGTTTGGAATGAGACTAGGTTGTTGGGGAGATTGCTAACAGTGAGTTAGAAGTAGCTAGTGGAGGGAAGGTTGTGACTCTGTTGCTAGCAGTGTTCTCTGGAGCTTTACCTAACTATCACCATGGTGATTAGTGGAATTCATATTAATGTTTTTCTCAAGGAACCTGACCAAAATCCAGTTGCTGTTAGCAATACATCCCAACACTAGCTCCATCTTTATCCCCTTACACCAACATGTGCACCTGTCTCTGGTTCCTTCTTATTACCCCAGAAGGAAAGAGAAGTGCTCAGTGGGTTACCAGACCACCCATCCCTCCCATAACCCCTCACAATGAGCCATGTTGCTAAGATGAGCTCAAGCAAATGCAGAAGTTACACCTCTTTTAAAACAGCAGAGGGAGGTATTTGCTACCAGCCTGCTAAACTCTCCAAACATCACTGACTTTAATTCCTAACCTCTGATGACAACTCCCAGCTGTTCGAACTCTGTCGAGACGTCAATGCTGCAACCTTAATAGATGCTGAAACATTTCCAAGTTCGAGGCTGTTTGAATTCCCAAGTCAAAAGTTTTTATCCTTCAAGTTAGGTGCAAAATTGCAGTTGCTTTGCTTTTTTTAAATTCCTAAGTTACTCATAGTCTCAATATGTAGTTGCTCATGGGGTATTCATATCATGTATGTTTATGCAAGACTCCTTAACGGCTAGGAAAATGTCTTTAACTGATTATAAATTAAATATGTTAACAAGATGCCTCAAGAACAGATGCTTGTTCCAGATGTTAGTGAGAAATAACCAGAGGCTGCACAATTCTCATCAAATGCATACGTGGAATCATGTACATAAGATTTAAACACCACACTGTCTGTGGAAATCCAAAGTAATTAAGTGAATGTGATATTGAAATGAACTGATCACTTTGAATGAATGGTCTGCGTAATTGGGTTGCATTAGCTTCTCACTGTGAATGACTATGACCAGTAGAAATATATTTTATTAAAAAAATACAACTCTTAGATTTAATAGGACTGTGTGGACTGGTGGACTAACACATGGCAACCCTCTGAAATATAAATACTCTGTGCCCCATATTATTTGACCTGTAGAGTTATGAAGGGGTATTAAGCTAATTATTTTGGGGAAACTATCTAGAAAATGTCTGGAGACACAAGAGACTGCAGGATTCTGGAGCAACAAGCGATCTGCTGGAGTGCCATTGAGTAGTATCTATGGAGGAAAATGAATGGTTGACATTTAGAAAATGTCACTCTGATACACCCAGGGGATTCAACCAAGGGACCTCCCTGGCACCCAGTGATATACTTCAGCTATTTTGCACATCTCTACCCCAATCAGAAATGTGTCCTGCTCCTGACTTGAAGCATTTGGTGAATTTGTTCATTGCGTCAGTTTAGTTTCACAATTCAGTGTGGACCTTCCTTATCTTTCACTTATGAGAGCTGTCACTGGTGATGAGTGGTAAAAAAAATCACCCCATGACACGCGATCTATAAACAAGAGTGAAACCCACCATTTCCTGGACTGGACGCTTATAAATTCACCTCTTGAATTTAGTCTCACACAGAATGCAGCAGGAACCTAGCAGGTCAGGCAGCATCTATGGAGGGGAATAAACTACTGTACTGGTGCTTTGGGCTGAGACACTTCATCAGGATCAGTGAGGAAGAAGGCAGAAGCCAGAATAAGAAGGAGAGGAGAGGAGGAGAAGGGGGAAAAGGAGGATGAGTACAAGCTGGAAGATGATAGGTGAGATTAGGCGAGGGAGAAGCTAGGTGGGTGTGGAGGAGGGGTGATGTAAGAAGCTGGGAAGAGATAGGCGGAGGAGGTAAAGGGCTGAAGATGGACTGTTTATTTCCCTTCATAGAAGCTGCTTGACCTGCTCAGTTCCTCTATCATTTTGAGTGCATTGCTCAAGATTCCCAGCATCTGCAGAGCCTTTTGTGTGTTGAATTTAGTCAGTATTTTCATTCATAACATTAGCGAAGGACAGATTGGCTTTGCTAATTCTGATTCCAGAGACACCTGCTTCTCTGACTGCTGCTTCCTGTGGTTCATGAAGATAAGTAGCCAGTGTTTCAATTTGAACATTTACCTTAGTTTTCAATTCGTTTTTAACATTACCTGCTGCGTTTGGATTTTGCAGCCTGCTTGCACCTTCACGGCATTTGGCCCGGATTCCAAAGCTCTTGACCATAGCAGCCTCTGACTGTTCAGATTAGGGGCAGCTCCTATTCCATCTGTGCTGACCACACAGGGATTGGAACCTCTCAGTCCCAATGCTCGTCCACACGTAGGGACCAAGAGATTGGGCAAACATCTAATTTTTCTCTGGAGTGCTGGAACCTGAGGAGAGATAGAAGTTTATAAAATAATGAGAGGCATAGACAGGGTAGATAGTCCGAGCCTGTTTCCTAGCGTGGAAATGTCAAATACCTGAGTGCATAGCTTTAAGATGGGGGGAGGGGGCGAAGTTTAAAGGAGATGAGTGTGGTCTGGAACATATGTAGTGTCAAGGAAACTGATGAAAGCTGAAATGACTGTTGTGTTTTCAGAGGCTTTTTAGACAGACATGTTCACAAAGAAACAGAGAGGTATGGATCATGTGCATGCAGATCTGCAGTTCAATACTGACAAAATTCTGTCTCGGTAGCCTCTAAGCTACTGACATGAATATCAATTTCTTTAACTTCCAGTAATTTCTCCTTCCTCCCCCATTCCGGCTCTCCTCATACCCCATCATCTCCTGATGCCCTTCCCCCTTCCCTTTCTCCCATGGCCCACTTTCCTCTCCTATCAAATTCCTTTATCTTTTCTACCTGCCACCTCCCAACTTTGTACTTAATCCCCTTTCCCCCACCAACCCACCTTCCCCCTCACTTGGCTTCACCTATCACCTGACAGTTTGTACCCCTTCTCCTTCCCCCTCCTTCTTATTCTGGCTTCTTCCTCCTTGCTTTCCAGTCCTGATGAAGGGTCTTTGCCCAAGATATTAACTGACTATTCTCCTCTGTAGATGCTGCCTGACCTGCTGAGTACCTCCAGCATTTTGTGAGTGTTGTTCTGGATTTCCAGCATCTGCAGAACCTCTTGTGTTTAAGATGAGCAGTTTAAATTGGCATTATGGGCATCACAATCTTTGAAGGATGAAAGGTTTGTTTTTGTATGGTTATAAGTTTTATGTTCAATGTTTTGTGTTCTATGATCTTGTCAATGTATGACCATATGACCACGATAGAAAACTGGAAGATCGTCAAACATGTCAAACCTATTAGGCTAATCATTATATAGTAGTTTATTTGCCAAAGTGGGTGTTGTGAAAATGTGATGACCCGTGGAGGCAGAGGGATGGTGGACATTTCAGACTGAGATCCTGTGTTAGGACTGAGGGTGTAGAAGGGGAGACGGTCAGTGTGTGCAACTGAGAGGCAGTGGTGAGACACTGCGGGTTGAGAAAACTTGTAGGGATAGGCCCTATCCTTTGTACTTTAGTGAAAGCTCATAGACTCAGCACAGAAGAGCCATCTGATTGTTCCCACCCATATTCAAGGAAAAAGTCCTGTTGCCCTATTTTGCTGCCAGGCTCTGACAGATACAATTGACAGAGAAATGGCACACTTTGTTGTCCATTGCCCTAATGACTCTGTTGCCTTTTATATATTTCTCATATAAATTTGGACCTTGGCCTGAAACGTCCGCCATCCTTCTGCCACCATGGATGCTGATCGACCCACTGAGTACCTCCAGCAGTTTGTCTTTTGCTCGAAGGAAGATTATTTAGTTCTCTAGAGTCCAGGTTGTAAATGAAATAATACAATATTGATTGCTTTGATCCAGTGTTGTCTACATATATATGTATAAGTCTAGAGGACTATCTGAGTGAGTGCTGCTCTCCAAAATGGTCCTGGCGGAAGGCACATCCACCTTAGGTTACATATCTTGCAGTTGATAACGTTGATCTCCAGGGGCACAAGAGACTGCAGGTGTGGAATATGGTGCCACACACAAGATGCTGGAGGAACTTAATGGGTCAGGCAACATCTGTGCATCAAAATAGACAGTCAACTTTTGGGTCAAGGCACTTCATCAGGATGTATCAATATTCAGTCCAGTTGAAAGGTCTGAAACATTGACTGTCCATTTCCTTCCAGGGTTGGCCCACAAGAATAATCCTGAATGAGGAACATTTCATGACTCTGGGCCTGTACTCAATGGAGTTTAGAAGAATGAGGGGAGATCTCATTGAAACCTACTGAACACCGAAAGACCTAGGCAGAGTGGATGTTGAGAAGATGTTTCCATTAATGGTAGGGTCTAGGACCAGAAAGAACAGCCTCAGAATAGAAGGATGTCCCTTTAGAACAGAAATGAGGAGGAATTTATTTAGCCAGATGGTGGTGAGTCTGTGGAATTCATTGCCACAGATGGCTGTGGAGGCAAAATCATTGGTATATTTAGTAAAGCAGTGGTTGGTAGGTTTCTGATTAGTAAGGACATCAGGGTTTATGGTTAAAGGCAGGTGAATGGGATTGAGGGGAATAATAAATCAGCCATGATCAAAAGGTGAAGCAGTCTTGATGGGCTGAATGACCTAATTTTTGATCCTATATCTCATGGTCTTTTGCTCCC
This sequence comes from Mobula birostris, assembly GCF_030028105.1. Classification (NCBI taxonomy): domain Eukaryota; kingdom Metazoa; phylum Chordata; class Chondrichthyes; order Myliobatiformes; family Myliobatidae; genus Mobula; species Mobula birostris. The sequence continues at coordinate 50,740,731 of NC_092378.1, read as the reverse complement.
ACAGGATGGCAATCCCATCAATTTACCCCTGATTCTATGCTTCACTTACAGACGGGGGTCAATGAGCCTACCAACCAGCACTGATTGAGAACATGGGAGGAAACCAGAGCACCCTGAGGAAACCCACACAGTCACAGGGAGAACAGGCAAACTCCACACAGACAGCACCTGAGGTCAGGATCAAACCTGGGTCTCTGGAGCTGTTGGTGGCGGTTCTACCAGCTGTGCCACTGTACTGTCCAATCACCTACATATGCTGAGGCTATTTCTAACTTGCCCTTGTGTGGTTCACTTATGAGTTTCAACTGATAACTTTGAAGCATCTTTTGAAATTTACCAGATTAATTGTGGTGTAAATGCACTGCTGGTATAATGACAGAACTTCCTTTGCTTTTTGAGCCTGCTCTGAGATCTAACTAATAAAGGACGGGTTTTGCTTTGTGGATAGACAATCAGTGCATGCTGCTGCAAACAGTCCAGTTTATTGGAGCAAGCCAGAAGTGTGAATCATCATGCAATCTGCCAAATATGGTTTGCATACCACGATCTTATTTGGCATTGTTAGTGCAAGATAATTTTAACTTGAATAAAATTTTAATGCGTCCGTTCAGCAGCATGTACCATGACCATAATGGAAATTGAGAGAGGTGGGTGGATGGCTGGTGGTCAAAGGCTGCTCATGACCACATTTAAATCACTAACACCATTTTAACCAATGATTATGATGATTTACTGTGAGCTGATTTTGGACAATCTCTAGTGGGAATGAGTAGGCAGTATAAGATCCAAACTATGTCATGGACTAGCAGAAAATTAGGAATGCCATTCCCAGATGCAAATTAATGATTAATTGAGGAGATCTGCTCCAGAATTAGGCTGTTCAGAGATATTGATAGTGAACTGTGAAAGGGGTTCTTGTATGAGGCTTTGTAGCTGATATAGATAGACATACTTTATTGATCCCGAGGGAAATTGGGTTTCGTTACAGTTGCACCAACCAAGAATAAAGTATAAATATAGCAATATAAAACCATAAATAATTAAATAATAATATGTAAATTATGCCAGATGGTAATAAGTCCAGGACCAGCCTATTGGCTCAGCATGTCTGACCCTCCAAGGGAGGAGTTGTAAAGTTTGATGGCCACAGGCAGGAATAACTTCCTATGACACTCTGTGCTGCATCTCGGTGGAATGAGTTTCGGCTGAATGTACTCCTGTGTCCAACCAGTACATTATGTAGTGGATGGGAGACATTGTCCCAGATGGCATCCAACTTGGAGAGCATCCTCTTTTCAAGCACCACTGTCATAGAGTTCAGTTCCATCCCCACAATATCACTGGCCTTACGAATGAGTTTGTTGATTCTGCTGGTGTCTGCTACCCTCAGCCTGCTGCCCCAGCACACAACAGCAAACATGATAGCACTAGCCACCATAGACTCGTAGAACATCCTCAGCATCGTCTGACAGATGTTAAAGGACCTCAGTCTCCTCAGGAAATAGAGACGGCTCTGACCCTTCTTGTAGACAAGCCTCAGTGTTCTTAGACCAGTCCAGTTTATTGTCAATTCATATCCCCAGGTATTTGTAATCCTCCACCATGTCCACACTGACCCCCTGGATGGAAACAGTGGTCACTGGTACCTTAGCCCTCCTCAGGTCCACCACCAGCTCCTTAGTCTTTTTCACACTATATATACAGAGCCTAGCTGACAATGGAGAGTCAGAACTGAGTTACAACAGCATTGCCTCCTCCCTCTGAAACTAGGGAATGAGCCAAAAGCAAATCCTAGTAAAAGGGGAAAGTGCCATGGTGCACAACAGGTCAGGCAGCATCTGTGGAGGGAAACGCAGTGTTAACCCTCCAGGTGACCGTCACTGCCTGATCTGCTGAGCGTTTGTGGTATTTTTTTTTATCTCTTTTGTTTCTGTTTAGAGCAATGGCTTCTTGTCTCCTTTACTATGCTTCACTGCTGAGGAAGTCGTCAGGGTTTGCTTTAATTTGCAAAATAATTTTTGGGCTGAATTTATACCTGACATGCAGAGTACATATGACAATAATAAACCAATTCCACTGACCAACATAATACTCTTTCTGCCCTCTTCAACTCTCATTACAACCACACTATGACCACTTTGACCTCCTTACAATACAATGAGCTTAGTTTTTGTTCTTCCTTGTAATTTTTATGTATATATGATTAATTAATTTTTTGTGAATGTTTTGTTTTGATACTATGTACAGATGCATTCTACAGACTGATTCTACAGTGCAGTGGAGAGCATCTGATCATGCTGTGGGATGGAAGCTGCACTGTAGTGGACAGAATGGCTCTTCAACGGATAGTTAAAACTGCCCAATGCCTCAGTGGCATCAGGTGTATACGTACAGAAAGGTGCCAGAAAAGAGCCAGTAACATAGAGTCACAGGAAACTACAGCAGAGAAGCAGGTCCTTCCCATCTAGTCCATATAAAACCATTCAAACTGCCTAGTCCCATCGGACTGCACCAGAACCATAGACCTCCATACCCCTCCCATCCATGTACCTAACCTAATGTCCCTTAAACTTTGAAATCGAGATCACATCTATCACTTGCGCTGGCAGCTTGTTCCACAGAAGATTCCCCTCATGTTCCCCTTAAACTATTCACCTTTCATCCTTAACTTATGACCTCCAGCTGTAGTCTCACCCAACCTCAGTGGAAAAAGCCTGACTGCATTTCCCACGTCTATACTCCTCATAATTTTGTATACCTCTATCAAATCTCACTTCAACCTTCTGCATTCTAGGAAATAAAGTTCTAACTTATTCAATCTTTCCTCATAACTCAGGTCCTCAGTTTCGGCAACATCCTTGTAAATTTTCTCTGTACTCTTCCAATCTTATTCAATGGTTCAATGGTTCCATTTAATATCAAAGAATGTTTACAATGTACAACCTGAAATTCTTACTCTCTGCAGACATCCTCAAAACAGAAGAAAACCCCAAAGAATGAATGACAGAAAAGATGTAGGAACCTTGAAGCTCCCTTCTCCCCTCCCACACACAGATGCAAGCAGCATCAACCCTCTCCTCCCTCTACCCCCACTTATTCTAGCAAAAAGCATCAACCATCCTACCTCTCAGTATGCAAGCAACTGCAAACCCCCAAAGAGAGACCATGGTCCACGGTACATCAGAAACTAACTTCACTCCAACATTTCCACATCCCTCAGGTTCTCTCTCTCACTATTAAGGGAGGAACAGATATCATTCCTTCAACAGCAAGAGGGAAGAAAATCGTTGCTATTTTAACATTATAGTCAATCTGAAGTGTTACTTTTTATTTGTAGTTCCCCGACTACCAGTCTTGCTGACTTTGATGTTTTGGTCCGCGCTCTGCTTCAGTTTGTGACACCGGTGAAAATTTGTGTCCACAGAGCTGTGCAACGCCTTGAAGGCACCCGAGTTCAGGCTGAACCCGGACACAACAAAACATGGCTGATTGGGAACATGCTGTCATGCAGAACTGTATTTTGAGTGCCACTGTAGATCAAAGATCCTGACAGGACCCCTGCCGCCCTGTAAAGGGAAATAGAGACATTAAAATAGGAAGAATTTATGATGAACTGGGAGAAGTCACCTTCTGGCACTTTCTTTAGTTCCTTTCCTGTAGGTAGGAGACCAAAACTGCACAGAATGCTCCAAATTAGACCTCACCAACTTGTTATACATTTTCATCATAACATCCCAACTCCTGTACTCAATACTTTAACCTATGAAGACCAATGTGCCTAAAACTTTCTTTACAACCTTATCTACCTGTGACAACACTTTGAATGAATTATGGACCTGTATTCCCAGATCCCTCTGTTCTACTGCATTCCTTAATGCTCTGCCACTCATCGTGTAAGACCTATCCTGGTTGATCCTCCCAAAGTGCAAAACCTCGCACTTGTTCCATTTTTCCAGCTGCCTGCAACATCAAAATAGCCACTGTTGTCTCTTTGCTGCAAGCCATGATAGTCTTCCTCGCTGTCCACTACAGCCCCAGTCTTGGTGTCATCTGCGAATTTGCTGGTTGTTGACATAGATGACAAAAGACAACAAATCCAGCACTGATCCCTGTGGCACTCCACTAGTCACAGGCCTCCAATCAGAGAGGCAAGCATCTCTATCTTCTCATGCAAAGCCAATGTCTAATAAATGTACTACCTCATCTTGAATGCCAAGATTAGCAGAAAATTAGGATTTAAGAACTAACCTGTTCTGGTGCAGTTCAATGAAACAGGGACACCTCTTTTTCCTTTATTAGGAAGAGAGAGAGCCTGTGGTATGTCAATTTACCAGGTGAACGAGTAGTCTTTGGGGTACTGCAAGTCTGTGTCTTTATTGATGCTTTACTGCACGCTTGAGTGCTCGGAGGGGAGTGCTGATGCTTTTTTTTGCTGGTGGGGGAGGGGGATCATTGCTTTGCTGCTGCTTATGCGTGGGAGGGGGATCTAGGGGGTCTTTGGGGTTCTAACATTTAACTGTCATTCATTCTTTAGGGCACTTTGTTTTTGTGGATAGTTGCTAAGAAAAAGAATTTCAGGATGTATATTGTATACATTTCTCTGACATTAAATGTATATTTGAAACCTTTGAGGCAACTGCACCTTCTGGACCAATCTCCCATGCCGGACCTTGTCAAATCCATTACAGAAGACAATGTAGACAATATCCAGTGCCATTCCTTCATCAACTTTCCTGGTAAGTTCCTTGAAAAACTCTGTAAGTTTAGTTAGACATGACCTACCATGCACAAAGCCATGTTGACTATCTCTAATCAGTCCCTGTCTATCTAAATACTTATACATCTGGCACCTTTCTCACTACTGAAGTCAGGCTCACTGACCTATAATTTCCTGGTTTACCCTTAGAGCCTTTCTTAAACAGCAGAATAACATTAGCTGTCCTCCAATTCTCCAGTTTCTCAACTGTCACTAAGGATGATTTAAATATCCCTGTTATGACTCCCTGCAATTTCTGCACTTGCTTCCTGCAGAGTCTGAGGAAACATCTTGTCAGGCCCTGTCCACAATGATTTCATTTAAGACAGCAAAACATCTCCTCTTCTGCAGTCTGTATAGGGTCCATAAACCCGCTGTTGCTTCGCCTCACTTCTGTAGACTCTGTGTCCATCTCTCAAGTAAGTTCAGATACAAAACATCCATCTAGATCTAGCCCATCTCTTTAGCCTCCACACATAGAAAACCACTCTGATCTTCCAAGGACTAATTTTGTTCCTTGCAATCCTTTGACCCTTAACATATTTGTAGAAACCCTTAGAATTTGCCTTCATCTTGTCTGCTACAGCAACCTCATGCCTTTTTTTAGCCTCCTGATTTCTTTAAGTGTTCTCTTTCATTTCTTATACTCCTCAAGTACCTCATTTGTTCCTACCTGCCTATACCTGCAATGCACCTCCTTTTTTTCTTAACCAGGGCTTCAATATTCCTCTCAAACTAAGGTTACCAAAACCTGTTATTCTTGCTTTTTTTTCCTGATAGGCACATGCAAGCTTTGTACTCTCAAAATTTCACTTTTGGAAGTCTTCCACTTACCAAGTACACCTTGGCCAGAAAGCAACTTGTCCCAATCACACCTGTCTGATGCCATAAAGATTGGCCTTTCTCCAATTTAGAAACTCAACCCAAGGACCAGACATATCCTTTTCCATAATTACCTTGAAATTGCATTACAATCACTAGATGCAAATATTCCCGACACAAACTTCTATCACCTGCCTGTCTCATTCCCTAATAGCAGTACAAGTATTGCACACTCTCTCGTTGGGACTTCTATACACAGTTCAAGAAAACTTCCCTGAACACAGTTGACAAACTCTATCCCATCTAGTCCTTTTACAGTATGGGAGCCCCAGTTGATATGTGGAAAATTAAGATCACCAACTATTACAACATGAAGAAGCCTTGGAGAAAGGTCTCAGCCTGCTTATTCATTTCCATAGATGCTGCCTGATCTGCTGAGTTCCTCCAGCGTTTTGTGTGTGTTACGATAACAACCTTATGTTTCTTGCAATAGTCTGCAATCTCTCTACAAATTTGTTCCTCTAAATCCTGTGGACTGTTAAGTGGTCTATAATATAGCGCCACTAACTGATCATACCTTTCTTATTCAGTCTGCCGTGACATTTTCCCCTAACTAGTAATGCCACTTTTACCTGAAAACATCACGAAGGATCCCACCCACCCTGCTTAGCATTTGTCCCATCCCAATAGGGAAAAGGATGTGCAGCATCCATGACAGGAACACCAGACTCAAAAAATAGTTGCATCCTCAAGCCATTAGACTGATCAACACCTCCACCCGTTAACCCAGCTCACCAACACTGACCACCACAACATATACATCACCTAATGTCACTTTATGTACATATAGTCAGTCTATGTATATAACAGCTGTACATTGTGTTTTATAGGATTATTTTTATATATATATTTATTATTTTTTATTATGTTCCTTATGCTTATTTTGTTTTTATGCTGCATCGAATCCAGAATAATCGTTTTGTTCTCCTTTACACTTCTGTACTGGAGTATGGCAATTGAATTTTGAATCTTGACTATACCTGTGTTACTGCATTAAGTGAGATTTTCATTGCAATTGTGCATACCTGAACTTGTGAATATGACGATATACTCATTGACATTGATTAATTGACATTTATCATACAGTGCTCAGGTTTTGGCGGGCTGCAATCACAGTTGCTTGCTTGGCTGAGGTGGCGTGAGGTTTAAAAGGAGCTCGGGGCCTTTTGGGACTTTTCAGTGGTCTTCAATCATCATGAGCAGTTGCTTGTTTGGCAGAGGCGGCACAAGGTTTAAAAAAGAGCTCGGGGCTTATCAGGACTTTTCGGGAGGCTGCAATCGTAGCAATCTATTAGGCACTCGGCAAAGGCCAGTAAAAAGAAGTGAGGTATAAACAGATAGGCCATTGTAAGAGCAGCCATTGTGTGAGGGGACAAAGTTAGAGTTGTCAGGCTTGCGTGAGAATAGGCGGAAGGCTCTAAGTAAGTTTCTTCCTCTTTCTCTGTCTATTGTACATAGCTAGTGAGGTGAGAATGGTTTCAGGGTTAGTGGTATGTTCCTTGAGTGAAATGTGGGAACTCTGGGAGGCTTCCAGTCTCCCTGATAACAACATCTGCATGAGGTGCATTGCGTTGCAAAATCCTTGAAGTCCATGTTAAGGAACTGGTGCTGCAGCTCAATGACCTTCAGCACGGTGTAAGGCACACCTTCCCTCCGCTAGCCTGCAGATCACCCTTGGGCAAGGTGTAGCCCAAGGATTAGACCCTGATCAGGGTCACGTGAAGCCACGGGAGCAGGTGGTGAATGGTCATGTGAGCAGCTGGTCCATATCACAAGTTCCGGTTATTTAACCACTGATGCCAGGCAGATAATCTCTGAAGAGTATTGATAATGGCTGGGGTCACCCATTTTGTAAAGACACTGCCCAGAAAAAGGCAATAGCAAACCACCTCTGTAGGAAAATTTGCCAAGAACAACCATGATCATGAGACTATAATTGCCGACGACATACAACACGATACTTTGATGATGATGATGATCTATTCCCATTTGTCCCTGGTCACATATTTCAATGGATTTTATTACTGGCCTTCCTCCGTTCCAAGGGAATACTGTCATTTTGGTCATGCTGGCTTGTTCTCAAAGGCTTGTCACTTTATTCCTCTCCCCAATCTACCCATGCTGGCAGAGACAGCGGAGCTCATGGTGCAAAATATCTCCCGGATTCACGGCTTCCCCTGGGATATCATCTCGGACCGTGGCTTGCAACTTACTTCCAGATTCTGAAGGTCTTCCGTCTTCTCAGTAGGGCAACTGTTAGTTTATCCTCAGGATCCTACCCACAAACTAGCGAGCAGACACCAAGAGTGAATCAGGATTTGGAGAGATCCAGAAGATGTTTGGCTTCAGGAAATCTGAATAAATGGAAGGGCCATCTTATTTGTACAGAATTCGTGCACAATAGCATTTTTCACTCCTCCATTGGGATGTCCCCTGCCAAATGTCACACTGGCTACAGTCTACCACTATTTGCAGAGCAGGAGTCTGAGGTGGGTGTCCCTGCTGCTGATAAGAACATAAGAAATAGGAGCAGGAGTCGGCCACCTGGCCCGTCGAGCCTGCTCCGTCATTCAATAAGATCATGGCTGATCTGGCCATGGACTCATCTCCACCTACCTGCACTCCCCTACTATGCAAAAATCTATCTAACCTTGTCTTAAATACATTTACTGAGGTAGCCTCCACAGCTTCATTGGGCAGAGGATTCCACAGATTCACCACTCTCTTGGAAAAGTAGTTTCCTAATACATTGGTTAAGAAATGCAGGATGACATTGTCTGAGGCAAGATTGACTTTGATGGCCAACTCTCAACTGCAGCAGCAACAGGCTAACCATTGAACGCAACCAATTCCTTTGTTCTGTTTGGGTCAGTGGGCTTGGCTTTCTGTTGGGACATTCACATGCTGGTGGAATCTTGGAAATTGGCTTCCAAATACATCGGCCCTTTTAAGGTTCTCCAAGACATCAATCCAGTGACATATCACTTACAGTTATCCAGAACCTTGCACATCCATCCCTCCTTTCATGGCTTTCACCTCAAGCCTGTACTTCTTTTCAGTCCCTTGGCCCCTGCTCCCAAGGATCGTTCTCCTTCCTCATTTTGTCAACAGACAGTTAGGACTGAACTCTTATTGTGTTCGTAGCAAGATAAAATATCTTGTAGACTGGGAAGGCTATGGCCCAGAGGAAAGATGGTGGGTCCTCTCTCAGGACATTCTGGACCCTTAATTAATCATGGACTTCCACAGTAGGTATCTGGGTTGCCCTAGACCATCAGGTGCTGGCCATAGGGAGGAGTTCCTTTCTTGAACCCTTCAGATCAGCGAGGGGCACCGGGTAGCAACAGGTCTCAATGCAGCTGAGCATCATTTAAGACCATAAGACAAAGGAACAGAAGTCGGCCATTCGGCCCATCGAGTCTGCTCCGCCATTTTATCATGAGCTGATTCATTCTCCCATTTAGTCCCACTCCCTTGCCTTCTCACCATAACCTTTGATGCCCTGGCTACTCAGATACCTATTAATCTCTGCCTTAAATACACCCAATGACTTGGCCTCCACTGCCGCCCGTGGCAACAAATTCCACAGATTCACCACCCTCTGACTAAAAAAATTTCTTCGCATCTCTGTTCTGAATGGGCGCCCTTCAATCCTTAAGTCATGCCCTCTCGTACTAGACTCCCCCATCATGGGAACCAACTTTGCCACATCCACTCTATCCATGCCTTTCAATATTCGAAATGTTTCTATGAGATCTCCCCTCATTCTTCTAAACTCCAAGGAATACAGTACAAGAGCGGACAAATGTTCCTCATATGTTAACCCTCTCATTCCCAGAATCATTCTAGTGAATCTTCTCTGTACCCTCTCCAACGTCAGCACATCCTTTCTTAAATAAGGAGACCAAAACTGTCCACCGTACTCCAGGTGAGGTCTCACCAGCGCCTTATAGATCCTCAACATCACATCCCTGCTCCTATACTCTATTCCTCTAGAAATGAATGCCAACATTGCATTCACCTTCTTCATCACCGACTCAACCTGGACGTTAACCTTAAAGGTATCCTGTACGAGGACTCCCAAGTCCCGCTGCATCTCAGAACTTTGAATTGTCTCCCCATTCCCTGTCCATTTATTTCTTCTGCCAAAGTGCATAACCATACACTTTCCAACATTGTATCTCATTTGCCACTTCTTTGCCCATTCTTCCGATCTATCCAAGTCTCTCTGCAGACTCTCTGTTTCCTCAGCACTACCAGCCCCTCCACCTATCTTTGTATCATCCGCAAATTTAGCCACAAAGCCATCTATTCCATAATCCAAATCGTTGATGCACAACGTAAAAAGAAGCAGCTCCAACACTGATCCCTGTGGAAAACCACTGGTAACCAGCAGCCAACCAGAATAGGATCCCTTTATTCCCATTCTCTGTTTCCTACCAATCAGCCAACGCTCTATCCATGTATGTAACTTCCCATAATTCCATGGGCTCTTATCTTGTTAAGTAGCCTCATGTGTGGCACCTTGTCAAAGGTCTTCTGAAAATCCAAATATACAATATCCACTGCATCTCCCTTGTCTAGCCTACTTGTAATTTCTTCAAAAAATTGTAATAGGTTTGTCAGGCAGGATTTTCCTTTAAGGAATCCATGCTGAGTTCTGCCTATCTTGTCATATGCCTCCAGGTACTCTGTAACCTCATCCTTGACAATCGACTCCAATAACTTCCCAACCACCGATGTCAAGCTAACAGGTCTATAATTTCCTTTTTGCTTCCTTGCCCCCTTCTTAAATTTATTTGAGTTTATTCGAGTTGGTTAATGACCACTTTTATTATTAAGCTGTCACTATGTTTTCCGTGATGCTTGTTATGTGAATATGGTGTCCTTGTGCTTCTCTTTGTTAAGTGATTAGATTTTGATATTGACCTGCATAGGTTTCCTGTGTTTTATGTTCTAGTTAAAGTTATTCTGGACCAGCATTCGAGTTCTGCGTGAACTACCATTCTGTGTGCTCAAATCCTGAAAAGGTGATCTCTTAATTTGATTATTCCTTGTATTATTCTCCAAGTAAACCTTCATCGTTTATTGAGTCCTGAGCTTACTCTGCACTTGGGTTACTTATTTGAAGGCTGTTATAAAAGGAGAGTCAGTGGATGTTGTTTACTTGGATTTTCAAACAAAGCCTTTGACAAGATGCCACACGAGACTGCTTAACAAGATCAGAGCCCATGGTATCACAGGAAAGATAATAGCAGGGATAGAAGATTAGATGACTGGCAGAAGGCAGAGTGGGGATAAAAAGGGGCCTTTTCTGCTCGGCTGTCGATGACTAGTGGAGTTTCACAGGGGTCTGTGTTGGAACTCCTTCTTTTCATGTTATATGTCGGTGATTTAGGTGACTTATGGCCAGGTTTGCGGACAATACAAAGAAAGGTGGAAGGGCAGATGGTATTGAGGAAGCAGGGAGTCTGCAGGACGTGGACGGATTGCGAGAGTGAGCAAATAAGTGACAGATGAAATGTAGTGCAGGGAAGTGTATGGTTACGCACTTCCAGTTGCATTTATGGTTATAAAGGAATAAAGGTGTAGAATATTTTGTAAATGGGGTGAAAATTTAAAAAATCAGAGGTGCAAAGGGTCTTGGGGGTCCTTACAGGTTAACTTGCAGGTTGAGTCCATGGTAAGGAAGGCAAATGTGATATTAGCATTCATTTTGAGAGAACTAGAATACAAAAGTAAGAATGTTATCTTGAGGCTTTAGAAGGCATTGGTCAGACCACTCCTGAAGTATTATGAGCAATTTTGGTCCTCATACCTATGAAAGGATGTGCTGGCATTCCGTATGACAATAAATTTGACATTAACTTTCAAAGTTCAAATGAAGGTTATTATTGAAGTATCTATGGTCACCCTCAGATTAATATTCCTGCAGGCTATTACATGAATATAAAGAAATACGATATAATTTATGAAAAACTATAAATAACATTCACATCAGAAGCAGTAGATCAAGGCAGACACCCCCTGGGGTTTGGTTCTTTGAAATAGTCAGTGCTGCTTTCCTTACAAGGAGTCATGTGTGCGTGCTACAGGGTAGAGCATGGCTCCATTCCAAAGAACTGTTTGGGACCCAAACTATTCATAACGTCAGAAGTGAACCGACAGGATGGCGAGCAGGCACGGGAAGAGCTGCCGGCAGCTGGTCTCACTGAGGAGGAGTGAGTGTGTTCACCTGTTTAGCGCTCCAGGCTCTGCTTGGCTCCACCCGGCCCCCGGACCGCCGTAGTTCAGCAGGGGGTGTGGCGTGGAAAGGAGACATGGGAAAATGCCCGTTCCTAGGCAGCGGATTATGCCTGCAGGCCTTCAGCAGCCGCCAAATCCACACCATCCAGCCTCCTGTCCAAACACTTAGTCTGCCTGCTGCATGTCCGTAAATCAGGACTTCATTATCTGGGAGGACCTGTATTTTCATGAACCTGCAGTGTTACCATCGGTTTACAATAGGGGGAAGGGTACAGTTAACTTTTAGTGAAGTAAGGCCTAGGGCCCGCCATTATAATTCACATCAAGCTGATAGACCCAGAAGAAATAGATAGCCATCTGATTGTTCCCGCCTATCCTCAACGGGAGACCTGAAAGAAGTTTGTAAAGTTATGAGAGGCAGAGATAGTGGAGACAGCAGAATTATTCTCCCAGGATAGAAATGTCAAGTACTAGAGGGCATGCATTAAAGGTAAGAGGTGTGGAGCAAATTTTTTACAGGGAATGATGGGAGCTTGGAACAGGCTGCAGCGATACTGTTGGAGGCAGATACTGCAGTGGTGTTCAAGAAGCTAGTTAGATAGACTCAGGAAAATGAGAGATATTGATCATGTACAGGCAGAAGAGATTCAATTTAATTCAACATTATATTGGTGCCCACTTCATGGGTCAAAGTACAAAATAGGACACTATGTACTTTGCTTTAAGTCCTATTGCCTTATTTCACTGCCAGGCTCTGACAAAATATACAATTGTTGAGACATGGTAGTGTATCGCTCTATGTTCTAGGTTCTAGGTATGTTTAATGTCCTATGTTCTATTTTCCAAATCTTATTGGCCTGTTTCACTGCCAGTCTCTGATGGACACACAATTGATTGAGAAATGGCAGTGTTTCTTGTTTATTGTACCTATGATTAACTCAATTGTCTTTTATTTGTTTTCCATAGAAACTGATCCCTTCCTTCAATTGATCAGGAGAAAGTTGAATAACTTAATATGTCCATGTTCTATTATTTAAGAAACTCTTAGATAGGCACATGGATGATAGAAAAATGGAGGGCTATGTAGGAGGAAGGGTTAGATTGATTTTAGAGTAGGTTCAAAGGTCAGCACAACATTGTGGGTTGAAGGGTGTGTACTGACAATAATGTTCTATAGTACTGTGCCAAAGTCTCAGGCACATATACATATATATATATATATATACACACACACACACACACACACATACACACACACACACACACACACACACACACACACACACACACACACATACATATATATATATATATACATACACACACACACACACACACACATATATACATATATATATATATATATATATATATATATATATATATATATAGCTAGGGTGCCTAAGACCTTTGCACAGTACTGTATTTATCAACGTGGTGCAGAGAGCAAGTTTGTAAATCTGGTGGGAGCAAAGGATGTTGGGAATGGTGACAGAAGAGTCCTGTGGGAGGGGTGTGGGACAGGTGGCAGAGAAGGATTGCCAGGGGTGGGGGGGGGTGGGGGTGGTGGGTGCAGACACACCCAGCCCTGAGACACCTGGCAAAGTCATTTGATTCCAAACAATTGGTTTATTGATCATTACAGAGTGTCTCTCTAGTGCTTCCCACTCCCTCCCCTATCCCTTCCCCTTTCCCAAACAATGATTCCCCTCTCCCTGCCCTCTTCCCACTCTCTGTCCACAATAGAGACCCATATCAGAATCAGGTTTTTCATAACTCACATTCTATATGTGATGAAATTTGTTTTCTCGTGAGGCAGCAGGACAGCACAATATATAAAATTGCTACAGTACAGTGCAAAAGTAGGTACAGTAGCTACAGTATATATATGGGCCTAAGACTTTTGCACAGAACATACAGTACTCTATAACGTAATGGTCCACTTTTTAACACAATTGGAAAATTCCACCATTTAGGAAGCGAGTCTTTGACCACTGGAAGAAGGCAATTATGGGAGAGCTTGCTTATGAATTTTCACTTGGCAGACAGTAGAAGGACTCCATTGTAGTTACCACAGTTGAACCTGTCTTCTTTCTTGAAGTTGGTCAAGATGTGAATTCTGGGATCCATAATATTCTCTAGTCTATCTTTCTCTTCCCAGACATGGAAAGTGAGATCCGGGACTCTTCACTGATGACTTGGCCAATATTTCCAGTTCCCAGGGCCTTTTATTTTTTAGTTGGGATATGGCCTTCTCAATTTCTAGTATGAAGAGTGGAGGCAAGTCCGGTTTGGATGCACTGTTGAAAGTATCCTGTGACGATGAACCAAGTTATCAGAAGATTGATACCGATGAGAGAGATCAGGGAGACAATGGAGAAGCGTTCAAAATGTTAATGAGAGAGGAGAGAGAGGTAACGGAAAAGAAACACAATTAAGAGTATTGACAGACCGGTTGCTTTGAACCTGAACTGTTTGAAGTTTGATGGACAGGCAATACCCCAGCAGGGGGATAAAAAGAACAGGTTAGCTAAGGCATGACACACACCACGAGATCACAAGATAATGAGACCCTGGAAGAGCGGTGTGCCCCACAAGTTGGTGTGAGTTTGGAGGTCTGGTCGCGGGACCCACCATAGACGCAGAGGGTGAAAAGGTACGATCGGCGGGAACCTGGTGTGTGTGTCCGCCCTTGCCTGGGTGCCGGGTTCACCACGGAAGAATAGTCGTATCCGGAACGGAGGGGTCATGGTCGGTGACCACAGAAGACATTAAAAGGGTTCACCCGAAAGCTAACTGCGAAGAACAAAGGTCTGTGTGAATCAGAATTTGCATATCATCTCTCCCTCTCTCTCCAACGGCACAACAGTGATTACTGCGAACTGTACTCAGCTGAACTGAGCTCTGCGTCACTTGAGGCTGATCATTTTACCCCTAGACTGCGATAGAGCTTGATTGATTCCTATTACCCTAGTCCTGTGTACATGTGTGTTTTATCATTGCTAACCTGTTGCATTTATACCCTTACGATTAGAGTACTGTGTTACTTATTTCTTTAATAAAACTTTCTTAGTTCCAGTAATCCAGACTCCAACTAAGTGGTCCATTTCTGCTGGTTTGGCAACCCAGTTACAGGGTACGTAACATAAGTGGGGATCTTGTTCGCGATTTTGAACGCCAAATTTGGGACTGGGTAAATTGATTGGGTTAAAATTCCCAAAAGAAAGAAAGGGCAAACAGCAGAAATAGAGATTGAGGAATTTCTAAAGGCGTCGACCTTGGAGGCATTAGAGGATGCCAGGAAATCAGAATTGGCAACTGTGGCCAAATGGTTGAATCTTTTTAAGGGGAAGTCAACAACGAGGAGAGCGGAGATGCACAGAGCTATCATAGAGCACTATGTATCTAAAGGTGTGTTTCCCCAAGGGGAGCTGGAGGTGGTATCTATGGGCAAACCTGGTGGAGAAGCAGTACAGCTGCAGATGGAAAAATTGAGACTCGAGCACGAGTTCCGGGTAAAACAGCTGGAGCGAGAAGAGAAGGACAGGCAGTTAGAACGCGAAGAGAGAATAAAACAGCTGGAGTGAGAGGAGAGGGACAGGCAGTTCGAGCGAGAAGAGAGGGAGAAACAGAGGGAAAGGGAATTTGAGCTGGAGAAGTTAAGGATGACGCTAGAGAGAGGCCAAATGCCGAACCAAGGTGGAGGGTTCAGGGCGACCCAGGAGGTTAGGCTGGTTCCCCCATTTGAAGAGGCCGATGTTGGTCGGTACTTTCTCCATTTTGAAAAAGTTGCTGCAAGTCAGGACTGGCCGAGGGATAAGTGGGCTGTTTTGCTTCAGAGCGTACTTAAAGGGAAGGCTCAACAAGCTTACTCGGCCTTGTCCGCAGAAGATGCCCAGAGGTATGAAGTGGTGAAAGAGGCCATCCTCAGGATTTATGAATTGGTCCCGGAGGCATACCGGTAGAGGTTCCGGAATGCGAGGAAGCAGTGGGGCCGCACGTATTTAGAGTTTGCCCGTGAGATGCAGATGTATTGTGAGCGTTGGTGCGCCTTGAAAGGGGTTCATGGGGATTATGACAGACTGCTACAGCTAATACTGATTGAGCAGTTTAAAGGTTATGTCCCTGAAGGTATGAGACCCTACCTAGATGAGAAAGAGGCAGACACCTTAGCCGCAACTGCTAAGTTAGTGGATGAATACGCATTAACGCACAAAGTGAAGTTTACCCCGAGTAAAGGCTACCAGAAGGGTAGTCGAGAGGGCGGGGAGAGTCCGCCAGAAAAGTCAGAAAGTAAGCCAGGGACTAGTGAGAAGGATAAGGTAGACTGGGAGCAGTTTGGTAGGAAGTCTCCTGGGGTCGTATGCTATAATTGTGGGAAAGCCGGTCACTTTGCGTCCAGGTGCTTTGCCCCAAAGAAGGAAACGGGGAAAGGAAAAACGACGGTTCCGACTGGCTGTATTGAGCTGGTAAACAAACCGCTAGGGGAGAAGAGGTCTGATAAAGTTCCGGAAAGGCACGAGAGGTTTATCTCGGCCGGATTGGTGTCAGTGAAGGAGGGGTTAAACCCAGTTCCAGTACGGATCTGGAGAGACACTGTAGCTTGTCAGTCATTTATATTAAAGAGTGTGTTAGACTTTAGTTCAGAGACCCAGACTGGGGAGGTCAATGTGATAATAGGCATTGGGAAAGGGACTGAAGCAGTACCTTTGCACTAGATACACCTAAAAAGCGACTTGGTCTCCAGACCGGTCACGATGGAGGTGAGGCCCGAACTACCGATGGAAGACGTGGTCTTACCTGGTAATGACCTCGCCGGCGGAGAGGTGTATCCAGCAGTAAGATTGACAAGCCAGCCTGCCAGGATTGAGGCCCCTCCCATGGACTCACAGACTTATCCTGTTTGCGCAGTGACTCGGCGCATGTCCAGAAAGGCTGCTGAAGTGAATATAGATTTAGCTGAGACGTTTTTACCAGCCTTGTACCAGGAGGGGTTAGATAGTGAGAAGCAGCATAGTGAAACGGAAGTTAAGGTAGACTTATCATTAGCAAGGAAGGAACTTATACAGGCACAGGAGCGAGACGAGGAACTGATGGTTTTGATGGAGACAGCTCTCTCCGAAGCAGAATTAAAAAGGGAGCCAGTGGACTATTATGTGAAGGAGGGAGTACTAAGGAGGAAATGGAGACCAAGTACTAAGCTCTTGCCAAAGAATGCTAAGTTTGAGTGGGACAACCCTTGTTATCTTTGTCCGGGACGGAAACCACTGAGAATTTACACTGATCACAACCCATTGGTGTTTTTGGCCACTATGAAGTTGCTAAGTTGGAGCCTGGTCTTAGAGGATTATTAAAATAACACATATAAAAGGAATGGAAAATGTGATTGCTGACTGTCTGTCAAGGTGTTGACAACTTAAAGTTCTCTGTATTAGCCGAATAGCTGATGACCATGTATATTTGTGTGTATCTAATAATGTATTCATGCCTATAATTTTTACCCCGGTAAAAATTCTTTGAAGGATAGGGGTGTGACAACGAGCCAAGTTATCAGAAGATTGATACTGATGAGAGAGATAAGGGAGACAATGGAGAAGCGTTCAAAATGTTAATGAGAGAGTAGAGAGAGGTAACGGAAAAGAAACACAATTAAGAGTATTGACAGACCGGTTGCTTTGAACCTGAACTGTTTGAAGTTTAAAAACGCAAACAACAGGAATTCTGCAGATGCTGGAAATTCAAGCAACACACATCAAAGTTGCTGGTGAACGCAGCAGGTCAGGCAGCATCTCTAGGAAGAGGTGCAGTCGATGTTTCAGGCCAAGACCCTTCGTCAGGACCCTCCGAAGGGTCTCGGCCTGAAACGTCGACTGCACCTCTTCCTAGAGATGCTGCCTGGCCTGCTGCGTTCACCAGCAACTTTGATGTGTGCTGTTTGAAGTTTGATGGACAGGCGATACCCCAGCAGGGGGATAATAAGAACAGGTTCGCTAAGGCATGACACACACCACGAGATCACGAGATAACGAGACTCTGGAAGAGTGGTGTGCCCCCACAAGTTGGTGGGAGTTTGGAGGTCTGGTCGTGGGAACCGACCATAGACGCACAGGGTGAAAAGGTACGATCGGCGGGAAGCTGGTGTGTGTGTACGCTCTTGCCTAGGTGCCGGGTTCACCGCGGAAGAACGGTCATATCCGGAACGGAGGGGTCACAGTCGGTGACCTCAGAAGACATTAAAAGGGTTCGCCCGAAAGCTAACTGCGAAGAACAAAGGTCTGTGTGAATCAGAATTTGCATATTATCTCTCTCTCTCTCTCCAACGGCACAACAGCGATTACTGCGAACTGTACTCAGCTGAACTGAACTCTGCGTCACTTGAGACTGATCATTTTACCCCTAGACTGCGATAGAGCTTGATTGATTCCTATTACCCTAGTTCTGTGTACATGTGTGTTTTATCATTGCTAACCTGTTGCATTTATATCCTTACGATTAGAGTACTGTGTTACTTATTTCTTTAATAAAACTTTCTTAGTTCCAGTAATCCAGACTCCAACTAAGTAGTCCATTTCTGCTGGTTTGGCAACCCATTTACGGGGTACGTAACAATCCGTACTGGTCCTGGTACAGCAATTTGAATAAGCAAGAACATAAGTAGAGGCATTGAGTTCAAAAGTCAGGAAGATATGTTGCAGCTTTATAAAACTCTAGTTAGGCCACATCTGAATATTGCATACCATTCTGGTCAACCCATTATGTTGAGGCTTCGGAGAGGGTGCAAAAGAGGTTTACAGGGCTGCTATCTGAATTAAGGTGCATATGTTATAACGAGAGTTTGGACAAACTTGGGTTGTTTTCTCTGAGGTGGTGGAGGATGAGGGGAGCTCTGATAGAGGAATATAAGAGTATGAAAGGCATAGATAGAGTAGACAGACAGTTTCTTTTTCTCCAGGGTAGAAATATCTAATACCAGCGGGCATTCATTTAAGGTGAGAGGGGGCAAGTTTAGAAGAGATGTGAAGGGAAGATTTTTTACAGGGAGAGTGATGAGTGCCAGGGATGGTGGTGGAAGCAAATATGACAGATGTGTTTAATTTTTTCATTGCACGTGTGCATAGTGTATTTGTGCATATGACAATATACTTCAGGCCTCTGAGGAATTGTCTTTGAGGAGATTTTTGATGTGTTCTTGCCACCAGGCATTGACTGCCTCTCTTCTCATAAAGAACTTGCCCGCATTTCCATCTCTCATTAGGGTGGGGTTTGGATGTTGGGGTTGTAGGGAGGTTTTACAGTGTTGAAGAAGCCATGCAGGAAGCCGGTGACTAAAAGAACAGATGGTGTTTGGAAGGAAAAATGGAGACTCGGCAAACTTGCTGACCACATGATATAGTTTGCCAAGTTTCCATTTTTCTTTCCAAACACCATCTGTTCTTTTAGTCACCGGCTTCCTGCTGGAACCTTGCCTTCAGGTGCCTGCAGAATGTTTTTTCTTCTTGAGGAATGGTGGTCTAGCAATGACATTTGCTTGCAGCTCACAATCTTCTAGATCCTTTTTTCGACTAATCTCGTCCAACTGGTCTTGGTAGAGAAGCCAAGAACCTCTTGACAGGTGCCAGTCATGATAGACTTCATTCTGGGCAACCCATTGTCCCCTTGGGCTGGGAATTGGTGGGCTGTCTATTGGGAAGATTCATGTCTATGGGGTAGATGAATTCTTAGACTGTATTGGTTGTTAAAGGAAATAGTGCATTTCACTTTGTGATCAGTGTACATGTAACAAATAAACTTGAATCTTCAATCTTGAATCTTCCTCATTTGAGAGGCCCAGGCAGGGCGATGGTTTCCCTAAAGACTCTCACAGCTAAAGCTCTTTGCCGCAGGGCATGGTGTTCCAAGTCTGAAGCCTCTTTGTGTGACCAGTCATAGACATAGGGACACATCCACTGATGAAACAATTCTGCCATCAAGACGCTCTTGGAATAAATATCCCAATTGTTCAGTGCTGCAGGGAGTCCTGTGTTACTCTAAGCACTTTAGATTTAAATTTATTAGTCATGTGTAGATTAAAGCATATAGTGAAATGTGTCATTTGTGTTAACAGCCAGCATAGTCTGAGGATTTCACAAACAAGAGAAAATCTGCAGATGCTGGAAATTCGAGAAACACACACAAAATGCTGGCGGAACTCAGCAGGTGTGTTAGTGTGAGGACAGCCCGAAAATGTCACCATGCCCCTGGCACCAACATAGCATACATGCAATGTTCAGCAAGACAAATGCAACAACAGCAAAACTAGCCCATTCCTACCCCTTCCCCAACCTCATCGGGACTACCAACCCTCGTAATTGGGGTCCTCCGACTGTGGTCCTTGACCTCAGTACCTACTAACCCAACCTCTGTCCTTGCGGGGGGTGGTGGGGGGACTGCTGAAGTCTGACATTTGGACATACCGACCAACCTTGGACCTCCAGACCTGCCAACTGTACTTTCACCTCCAGACCTGTCCCACCCAGTCCTCTGACCCTGGGACTTACTGGCCATCCATGAATCTTGTAAAGTCACCTGCTCACTCAAGCAGCAGCCACAGACTCATAGTGAACAATTAAGGAACATCTCAGCTCCCCTGAATGCCCGGTCCGATCCTGGCTTGGTGCAATGAGTTCAGAATGGTATGGATCAGTGCAGGATGGTGCCGGGATAGAAGGACTTTAGTCATAAAGAGAGATTGGATAAACTGGGCTTGTTTTCCCTGGAGCAATAGAAGTTCTGAAAGGATATAAGATCATGAGTGGATAGTAAGGGTAGACATGGTGTTCATTGTGATAGGTGAGGGATAAACAGTTGACGATTCAGGTCAAGGCCCTTCATCAGGATCCTTCATTTCAGCCTGCATCATCAACTCTACTCTTCATTCTTTATTCTTCACCATAGTTGCTGCCTGATCTGCTAAGTTCCTCCAGCATTTTGTGTGTGTTATTCTGGATCTCCAGCATCTGCAGAATCTCATGTGTTAGTACATATTTCTGATTGCCTCTGTGTCTTCCAGGAAGGTTGTCCTCAGCACCTGTTTTGTTTTCCCCATTCCGTCTCCCATCTCCCTCCTCAAAAAGCACGGCAATGTAACACTCAATATTCATCTGTATGTTGTGAAAAGTGACAGTTTTTATTTACTTGTGGGGTAACCAGGTTTTATAAAATTGTTTCTGCTGAGACTATGTTATTTAATGGGTCAATGTTTAAGTGGTCTGAGATCTGCAACCTCCTTTGAACTTAGATACAGCCTCAAACATATGACAGAACTACTCTGTCTATTGTAGACTATAGTACAATAAATTTCACGACATATATTGGTGATATAAAGCCTGATTCTGATTTTGAACAGTCCCCTAGTACGATAAGATGGGTGCCTGACCTCGCAACATGCTTTGTTATGGCCTTGCACCAAGGCCTATCAATGCTTCTATTTCCTCAGGAGGCTAAAGAGATTTGGTATGTCAACCATTTCCAATTTTTGTCAGTGCACCCCAGTAAGCATCCTATCTGGGTGCATAATGGTTTGGTAAGACATCTGCTCTGCACAAGACCGTAAGAAACTGCAGAAGGTTGTGGACACAGCTCAGCACAATGGATGAACCAACTTTCCCTTCATGGAATTCTGTCTGTGTTTCTCACTGCCTCAGTAAAGCAGCCAGCACAATCAAATGCTATGCTGGCTGTCACCAACCCCATCAACCCCAGATATTCTTTCTTCTCCCTTTGCCCATCAGGCAGATGATACAAATGCCTGAAAGCATGTACATTAGTCTCAACTACAGCTCTGACCCACAGTTATCAGACTCTTTAATGGATCTTCTGTACGATAGCATGTTTTCTTGACTTCCCAATCTGCCTCATTATGAACTTGCACTTTATCATTTACCTACACTGTACTTTGCTATTGGCTGCTACACTTTATTCAATGGCTCATGGTTCTATTTAATATCAGAGAATGTATACAGTATACAACCTGAAGTTCTTACTCTTTGCAGACATCCACAAAACAGAGGAAAACCCCAAAGACTGAGTGATGGTAAAAACATTAGAACCCCTAAAGCCTCCCTCCCAACTTCCACACACAAGCAGCAGCAAAGCATCAACCCTCCCCTTCCCCCACTCGTTCCAGGATAATATCATCATCAGTGCCCACCACCCACCAAGCAAGCAACAGCAAAGCCCTCAAATGGAGACCATGATCTGCAGTCCATCAAAAACCATTGTTCACCCAACTGGTCGACATGCCCCAGGCTCTCTCTCACTTACAAGGGAGAGAGCGAGAGATGTCACCCCTTTCACAGTGAGAGGGAGGACCAACAGCTCGCTGTTTTGGTGTTACAGTCTGAAGCAATGTTTATTCGACCTCACCTGACTCGAGAACCAGCAGACTCTCTCCCACACACCCCATCGAGGGAGGGAGGGGGAGAGAGAGAGAGAGAGAGAGAGAGAGAGAGAGAGAGAGAGAACGATTGCTCGAGTGCAGAGGTCTCCAACAGTCGCATCCGATGTCTCGCTGTTCCGATACTCTGCGAAGTTACACTTGGTGACACCAGTGAGGAGTTGAATCCATAGGGGCCACCCAAGACTGCACCTCGAAACCACACATCTTCCAGACCGCTCCTGGAGATATTAAAAATAGCTGGTTGGAGAGCTCCAGGAGTGGGAATCCACTGCCATGAAGAACAGCAGTTTGAGTGCAGCTGTAGATCACGGTGTCCGACAGGACACCAGTTACCTTGGAAAGGGAAAAAGAGGAATTAACGGGAGGAATTTAAGCTGTTTTACAAATGAGCTCGAAGACATCATCCTCTGGTGCCATCTTAACTCCTCCACTTCCATTCTATGCTGCATTGTTATTGCTTTACCTTATTCTCAATGCACTATGTAATGATTACATCTGCATGAACAGTGTACCAGACCAGCTTTTCACTGAATCTTGGTACATATGACAATTATAAAGCAATGCCAATAACACTGCACTTTCTCTGTAACTAACACTTCATTCTGAATTCTGTTACTTTTTCCCTTAAACTACTTCAAGTTCAATTTCCAGTTTGTAATTCAACCACACACATGTGTACAGCTAAATGAAACATCATTCTTCCGGGGCCAATGGACAAAACACGGTACCCACAGTCACATACAACGCACAGTATATATAGTCACAGTAGCACAAACAGTCACAAAATGATATTATCACAAGTCCCTGAGTGGCATGGTGATTCTGATGGCGTCAAGATCGATGGTGCATGGGATGTTGTCCTAGAGCTTTCTTCAAGAACAAGCCTGCAGAAATTTCTCATCTCGCACTAGGTCGGCTACAGATTAATCTAGCCTGGCTTCCAGGGAGTGAACCCTGGAGAGCAGCACCGATAAGAGAAAGGCCTGTGGGCCGCAGCCCCCAACCCAGCTCAGGTTTCAGCCCGCCCGCCGCGCTCTGTTTCTGGTGCTTCCTCTGCTGGGAGCCATGGCATGAGGTCCCGGTTTGTGGAACACGCGAGGCCACGCACCTCCTCCACTGTCAGTCACACCCATGATCCAATGAAGCCAGACTCGTAGTATTTTATGTTGTCAATGACCATCAGGATCTTGTGATCACAAGAAAAAACATTGAAAGCACACATTTGCACCATTTTTTGGACCCAGAGAGGCTGCTACAACCAAGCATGTCGCCATCTTACCTCTTTACCTCAATGCACTGATGTGATGACAGATTTGTATGAGTGGAATGTAAAACAAAGGTTTTCACTGTACCTCAGTACATGTGACAATAATAAACCAATCTTTCATTTTACCAAATTTACCTGTGAAACTTGTGAATGCTGTTACTTTTTATGTGACTTTATATGTACCATATACAATCTGTCAGGGTTTGTCAGGCTAGCAGCACAGAGGGTATAGGTGGGAGTAGGGGATTAGTAGTCTAGGATCACAAGTCAAGCAGAGCACCTAGGATCAGACTCTCATGATACAAGGTAGGAAATTCAGCCAAATATAAATAGAAATGTCTTCTCTTAGAAGGTGGTGGAATGATCCAGACTTAATCCTAACCACAGTTACTATCTATGTGGAGTTTGCACATTCCCCCTGTTCAAACTCCACACACGGTTTCTCTGGGTGCTCTGGTTTCCTTTGAAATTTCAAAAACCTGCCTCTCTAAGTCTGCCCTTGGTAGAATCCGGGAGGAAGTTGGTGTGAAAACGCGAGGGAAGAGGTGGCAGGGAAATAAGTGGTGGGAATGGGATTGATCGGAGTGAGGAGGAACAGACTTGATGGGCTGAATGGTTTACAGCTTGAGGGGAATATGACATCATGAAGATTTTGAGTATAGCACATTGCTTTCTATATGCCAGTCAGCACATTTTATATCCACAGATTGGTGCTTTCAGCCAGTCATACATTCAATGGGTGCACAGGGAAGCTGCTTTTTGCATTTTGGTTTTGCCTAGTTTCAACAGCTTATTTCATTTATTTTTATTTAGAGATACCGGCCCATGAGCCTGTGCTGCCCGATGACACCCATCTGACCAGTTACCTCCCAACCCATGTGTCCTTGGAATGTGGGAGGAAACCAGAGCACTCGGAGGAAACCTATGCGATCGAGGGGAGAATATGTACAAACTCCTTACAGACAGCAGCGGGAAATGTACCCTGGCCACTGACTCTGTAAAAGCACTACGCTAACGTGCCGTCCTGTGAGCCTTGTTTGCTAAATGTTGTCATTATGTAACTTGGAAGGGTTACTCTGTTTATGAGAAAGTGCTCAGCAAGTTTTTACTTGGGAGAGAGCAGACTCTGAAGGCCAGGCTTTTCTATCACTGTAAAACTCTGTGCCATTAGTACAATAATATTTATGCCCTTATGTTGTGTGATTAGTGCTTTACTGTGTTAACAATAATAGTCTGTGAACAAATCAACAATAGTGATGCCTTGTCTAAGCATTTTAATTTGTTATTGGATTTTTCCATGCATTTGAATCTAATTTTTGAACTGTAATACTACACTGCGAGCAGTTTATAGACTCATTTTTCCTGAGTCTTCATTACATATTAGACACAGCAAACACATTTATTGTAAAATTGTTGAATGTTAAAGAATGCTGTGTAGTTTAATTCTATGAACCAGGAATGCCTTAGTACCTTGGGTCAGGGAGGGTGACAGGGGTGGCGGGGGGGGGTGATATTTTTGATATGTAATCACCTTAGTGGTAATTGTGTGCATGTGGAAATTGAGGTTAATTAGGTTTTGGACTGTCTCACTATCAATGACATATCAACGTTCTCCTTGCACTGAACAGTTGTTGGATGAGTCAGTGTCTGTTGTATATATGATTGAATGGTTTCCTGGAGCAGGCAGCCTGTTTAACAATGAATCCTCACTATTTAACATTCAAGCCACAAGGTGGCGCATTGGAGCTGCTACCTCACAGCTTCCAGTGACCCCTGGGTTCAATCCTGACCTCAGGTTCTGACTGTGTGTGGAGTTTGCAACTTCTCCCTGTGACCCCTGGTTTCCTTCCATTTCCCAAAGATGTGCGGGTTTGAAAGTTAATTCCTCAGTGTAAAACACACCCCCATGATGTGGGTGAACAACTGAATCTGAGAAGAGCTAATGGGAAAACTTGGGAGAATGACATGGGATTCACATAGGGTTAGTGTAAAAGGATGGTGCAGGTTCATTGGGCCAAAGGACTTGTTCAGGGTCAGAGCCATGGAGTAATACAAATAGAATCAGATCGTTTGGCCCAACAGGTCCATGCTGACTAAGATTTCCACCTAAGCCAGTCCCATGTGCCTGTATTTGGCCTATATCTCTCCAACCCTTTCCTATCCAATCACCTGCCCAAGTGTTTCTATTTAAACGTTCTTATTATGTCTGCCTCAACCTGTTTTCTATGCTGTAGTGTTCTATGGTTCTATTAACCTGTCAGCTCATTCCATACACCCAATAGCCTCTGTGTGAAGAAGTTGCCCCTCAGACCCCTTTTAAATCTTGCCCCTCTCACCTAAAACAGATACTCTCTAGCTTTTGATTAATTTTCCCTTTCAAAAAAAACCCTCATGTTTTTAAATACTTCTAAAATGCACAAAATAATGAAACTAAAGTGCTGTAGACTCATATAACACAGAAACGCACAGTGTATGATGTTATGAATTCATTGCCTATATGACCTATATGGTTATATAGACTCATACTGCGCAGAGGCCTAAATGGCTCTATCACACTTTGGTTTCATTGTTTTACGTAACGTGGCTAGTATTTGCCTTTGATTCTTTCCTTCACGTACTGTGAGTGGGTGAATTACTTTATGACTGGAGTCCCTTGGCGCACTGCATCCTACTATATCAAATGGCCAGCCAGCTGTTCTGCTGTGACTCTGATCACTTTACCCATGTGTGCAGATTCAATCTCTGTACCCCTCACCGTTTGCTCCATGGAAACTCATTTAGAAGGTACGATGAATCAGAATTCCATGAATACTAAGCACCTTGAAGATTTTGAAGATGAATGCAATTTCCTTTGCTTGTCAATTTTAAGATGTCCAAGCTGGCACTCCTCTGCGAACCAGGCAACATGAAGAGAGTGATCAAACATCTACTTTTTCATTGTGGGATCCAGCAGCTACATGTTTTGGAGAAGAAACCAGGGAAATACAAATTGATCCAATGGGCAATTCAGTTTTCCTTCTTGTCTGAAAGTTTGGCATCTCCATCAGTTTTCTTGCTCCTCCACCAACGTCTCTTTGTACTTGTCTTTCTCATCCAGCTCCATCGATCTCATTTGCCCCTTCCCTGACTAAATAAAGAGAGATTTGCTTTACTTGTCGCATGTACATCAAAACATAGAATAAAATCTGTTGTTTTGTGTTAGCAACAAACACAGTCTGGAAGATGTGCTGGGGGCAGCCCGCAAGTTTCACCGCTTTTCCGGCGTCAACATAACATGCCCACAACTCACTGACCCTAACTGTGGGAGGAAATTGGAGAAAACTCATACGGTCATGAGTTACAGAGAACGGCGGGAATCAAACGCCAATTGCTGATCACTGATGCTGCAAAATGATTGTGCTAACCGCTACACTACTGCTCTACGCTGCTTGCCTGTCCTCTATACCTTGATTTCCATTGATAATTTCTGTAATTCATCTCAATGGGAATTGACCACATTCAGGAAGAGACACAAATAAGAAATTATTTCTTAGGTTCTGTGTTTCATGGTTCCAGATGTCTTGCCTAAATGAGATTGTCCACTCATTTTACATGCTGTTGCAATGCAACCTGCAATAGCTAACACATCTTTGCAATGTGACATGCATGTACAAAGTTATTTGACGTTCCATCTCAAAGGGCGTCATATACATCAAATGACTTTGCCATATAGTGACTATTCTAATGTGGGAAAGTGGAAGAGATAGCACTTAGCACTAATAAGGAAACTTGCAGCATAAAAATGGAGTTGAAGTAAAATTCACTCCAGAGAGAATTGGGACTTCTGTTAGATCTGTGGGTCAAATTGTCAATGCGTGGTGAGAAAATTGAGAGGGTCCCATAACAGCACATAGCTGCATGAATTCAAACCACAACAGTCCCATTGGTATTCAAGTATCTCCCCTTGTTACCACTCAACTGCAGATTTTGTTGACTGGAATTCCATAATGAAGGTACACCGGTGGTTATAGTTCATTAGAAGTCTGATGAGATTTGTTATGTCACCAAAGACTCTAGCAATTTCCCACAGATTTACCATGGAGTGCATTCTGACTGGTTTCATGTCTGGAATGGAGGGGTCAATGCAAAGGATTGGAAAAAGCTAGTCAAGTCACTTTTTATTGTCATTTCGACCATAACTGCTGGTACAGTACACAGTAAAAGAAAGGCAACGTTTTTCAGGACCATGGTGCTACATGAAACAATACAAAAACTACACTGAACTACGTAAAATAACACAAAAACTACACTAGACTACAGACCTACCCAGGACTGCATAAAGTGCACACAACAGTGCAGGCATTACAATAAATAATAAACAAGACAATAGGCACAGTAGAGGGCAGTAGGTTGGTGTCAGTCCAAGCAGCAGAGGGTTGTAGGCTCAGTTGACTCCATTACATGCACAAGCCTCCTCACCACTGGGGACATCTTCAACAGATGGTGCAGCATCCATCATTAAGGACCTTTACCATCTAGGGCATGTCCGCTTCTCATTACTACCATTGGGGAGAAAGTATGGGAGCCTGCAGACACACATTCAATGTTTTAGGAGCAGCTTCTTCCCCTCCACCATCATATATCTAAACAGAGTATGAATCCATGAGCAATACCTTACTTTTCGCTCTCTTTTTGCACCACTCGATTATATACTTCTTATTGTAACTTAAATTAATTTGATATGCCTACACTGTACTGCTGCTACAAAACAACAGATTTCATGACTTATGTTAGTGACAATAAACCTGATGCTGATATCTGATGAGGCTCGTGTCATCTGACCTGGTTTCAGAGCTTGGAGTTGCTACAGAGATTAGTTCAGCCCTGACTTCTTTCAGTTACGTTAATTGCCTTGAAGCCAGGTTTCCAACCCAAATCCAGCTGGCTTGTCCCACCACAATATTGGTGCAGAGCAGCACTTCCCAGTAAAGGAAGGTTCATTGAGACCATTGTTAATGAACCTTCCTTTACTGTGAAGTGCTGCTCTGCACCAGAATTATGGCAGGACAAGCCAGCTGGTACTATACCAATGTGGCTGGCACTTTAAAGGTAGAGGCAGATACATTAAGGACATTTAAGAAACTTGTAGATGGGCTCATGGATGATAGTAAAATGGACGGCTATGTGGGAGGGAAGGTTTAAAATTATTTTAGAGTAGGTTAAAAAGTTGGCGCAACATCATGGGCCAAAGGGCCTGTACTGTGCTGTGTTCTATGTTACATGTAGATGGTTGGGCTTCAGGTGATTCCAGATTTGGAGTCAATTCCATTGTCAAAACAACTTCCGAACTCACAAAATCTGCTGAAGCTGATCCCCAAATGTTACAGATTCCCTTCAAGCACCACCCAAGTAAAAGAGGAAGCAAGGTAGAGAACGAGACAGATGGAAAATTCTCTTTCTCACTATTCTCACTCGTACTTTATCTCACAGCCTTGAGTCCCTCTCTCTCTTGTTCTGTCCGTTCTCTTATTCTCTCTTGTTCTGCCCGTTCTCTTATTCTCTCTGTCTTCTCCTCTTCCTATCCTTCCTTCACATCTTCCTCTCTAGAAGAAAGTAAAAATGCCCTGTGATCTCTTCCTCTCTTGCATTCTACTTGGCTGTCCCTTCTTCCCTCCAGTTCCCTCTCAATTTCTACCCACACTCATGCCCAATTCTCTCCCTCCTCTTCCTCTCTCACACACACACACACACACACACACACACACACACACACACACACGCAAACACAATTTAAGTCAGCAATATCACTGTTCTTATTTTAGAGAAGGTACAGGTGAAGGATGCTCAACATATTCAGCTGGAACGGTAAGTGACCATTTAATCTCACAGTCAGATTGGCAGATGTCTCCTCCTCCTCCTCTTCCCATATAGAGTGAATCCTTTCCTCTCCTTCTGCTACACTCCTCTTCCTTTGGCATCTGCCTCTCATCCTCATGCACATCCTTCCTCATCTCCTCCTCCCCCACTTCTACATCCTTCTCTCCTCCACTCGTGAGGGTGCCCCTACATTGTAGCTGTTAGCGCGACACTATTAAGCTCGAGGTTGTTGGAGTTCAAAGTTCAATGCCAGCGTTGTTCCCTCCATGAAGAAGATTTGGAAGGAGTCACGTCAATGTGCACGGTTTTCCAGCAATGCTGAACTATTCCACCAAGGACACTTCCACAGCTGTGAAGTGGCCAACTGGACTTTTGGGTGGGGTAGTGTTAATGTAATGCTATTACAGCTCAGGGCGTTCAAGAGTTCAGAGTTCATTGCTGTCGTCCTCAGTAAGGAGTCTCTGTATGTCCACTCAGTGGAATGCGTGAGTTTCCTCCGGGTCCTCTGGTTTTCTCCCACTTCTCACATGATTAGGTTAGGGTTAATCGGGTTTGTCCAGGGTTGCTGGGGCAGCATGGCTCGGAGGGCCAGAATGGACTACTCTGTGCTGTATCACCAAATAAAGTAATCAAAATAAATAACATTGTCTCCTACATCATCTCTACCTGCTCTCCACCTCCACCTTCCCTTCCTATATCAACCCCTTCCACACCCTCCACCACCACCTCCTCCAACTCCTACTTCACCTCCTTCACTATCCCTCCTCCTCTGCCTCCTGTACATCTGTTCATACTGTTCCTGCACCTCCTTTATCTCCCTTACCCCTCCACCTCACTCCGACTCCATTTCCTCCAAACATTACCTGCTATTTCTTCCTCCTACAGCGCTTTCTCTTCCTAACCTCGTGGCATAGGCCGCTGACAGTAGATTGTTGGAGCTCTCTGTCCTGGGCCAGTCTTTTAAGTTGTCCCCAGGTGTAGCCCATCTTCTTGGTGTCTTTTAGACATAGATCCTTCCTCTCTTAGGGATGAGATCTTTAGAGCTTCTGTTGGTGTTTTAGTAGCTCCAGGATTTTACAGAATGAGGCTGCTAGCCCCATGCCTATCCCTCCGCCATTCACAGCCGGTCTTGGAACCATCCATGGAGGAGATCTAAGGTTAGTGGTTGGGTCTTTTGGATGTTCAGTCTCTCCTTTCACAGCTGCTGCTTGTTCTCTATGGCACATCAGAGGTTGTTCTCATGTAGCACAGCTCCCTCTTGAACAGATTTCCTCCATGTGTACTTATTGAGTGTAATATCTCCCCAATTTTTAGATGTGATGTTGAATTTCTTCAGACTAACTTTTATGATATCTTTGAAGGGTTCCATTTGGCCAGCAGGGGTTGCTGACCTTCATTCAGCCGGCAGGGAGGTATCTGTTCAGGGTGCTATGAGTTAGATCCTACATTATCTCCTCCTTCATCTCCACAGCAGGTGTCATTTCATTGGTTCTCCATTTAAACCTGGAGCATCTGGGCAGCAAAGGTGCATCCATCAGGATGCTCTTTATCAACAGCAGCTTGGCATTCAACATTGCTACCCTCTCAATGAGCTTCAAGGCCTCAATACCTCCTTGTGCAGTTGGATCTTTTATTTCCTCACCTGTGGACCTCATTCAATTCAGATTGGCGACAACATCTCCTACACAATCTCCATTAGCACAGGTGCCCCACAATGCTGCGTGCTTAGCTGCCTGCTCTACTCACTTTATACTTAAAACTGTGAGGATAAGCACCACTCCAATGCCATGTTTACATTTGTTGACGACACGACTGTTGCTGGCTAAATCAAAGTTGGTGATGAATCAGCATATAAGAGGGAGATTGAAAACCTGCTGAGTGGTGCACCAACAACAACCTCTCACTCAATGTCAGTAAGAACAAAGAGGTGATTTTTAACCTCAGGAGGAGAAAACTGGAGATCCATGAGCCAGTCCTCATTGGGGAATCAGAGGTGGAGAGGGTCAACAACTTTAGATTCCCTGGTGATATTGTTTCAGAGGATCTGTCCTGGGCCCAGCATGTAGGTGCAATTACGAAGAAAGCATGGCAGCGTATCTACTTCCTTAGAAGTTTGTGAAGATTTGGCATGACATCCAGAACTTCGACAAACTTCTATAGATGTTTGGTGGACAGAACTGTATATTGAATGGCTGCATCATGACTTGGTATGGAACAGCAATGCCCTTGAATGAAAATTCTTACAAAAAGTAATGGAAATGCCCAATCCATCATGGGCAAAGCCCTCCCGGTCACCGAGCATATCTACACGGAATGTTGTTTCAGGAAAACAGTATCCATCATTAATGACCTCTACCACCCTGGCCATGGTCTCCTCTCACTGCTGTTATCAGGAAGACAGTACAAGCATCTCAGGACCCACACCACCAAGTTCAACAACAGTTATTATCCCTCAAACATCAGGCTCTTGAAGTAATGGGGATAACTTCATTCAATTTCACGTGCCCCATCACTGAATTGTTCCTGTAACCTATGGTCTCAGCTTCAAGGACTCTTCATCTCATGTTTTCGACATTTATTGCTTATTTATTATTATTTCTTTTCTTTTGTATTTGTACAGTTTGTTGTTTGCGCATTGGTTGTTTGTTCATCTTGCTGGGTGTGGTTTTTCATTGATTCTATCATATTTATTGGATTTTATGAGTATGTCACAAAAATAAAGCTTAGGGTTGTATATCTCAGAGGAAGTTCGCTAGGATGATTCCGGGAATGAAGGGGTTATCATACGAGGAACATTTGATGGCTCTGGGTCTGTACTCACTGGGATCCAGAAGGATGGAGGTTGCAGGAGGAATCTCATTGAAACCTTTCGAATGTTGAAAGGCCTGGACAGAGTAGATGTGGAAAGGGTGTTTCCCATGGTGGGGGAGTCTAGGACAAGAGGGCTCAGCCTCAGAATAGAGGGGCATTCATTTAAAACAGAAATATGGAGAAATTTCTTTGGCCAGAGGGTGGTGAATTTGTGGAATTTGTTACCACTGGTGGCTGTGGAGGCCAGGTCGTTGGGTGTATTTAAGGCAGAGATTGATAGGCTCTTGATTGGATATGGCATCAAAGGTTACAGGGAGAAGGGCGGGGAGAGGGGCTGAGGAGGGGAGGAAAGGATCAGCCAAGATTGAATGGCAAAACAGGCTTGATGGGCCAAATGGCCTAATTCTGCTCTTGTGTCTTATGATCTATGTGGTGACATATATGTTCTTTGATAATAAATTTACTTTGAACTTTTTCTTCTTCTTTCCCTGCATCCTAAGATGGCTGAACAACCGGCATTGGCTAAAGAAGGCAAATGCAGGCACCTTCCCTCCTGCACCTTCTTCTTGTAGGCAGTGGTTCTGGTTTCCACAGGACTGAAGTATGCAGAATGCAATAGAAACCTCGAGTCAAGAACCCTTGTCTGGTAGCTGTTGTTGCAACCTGGTTACCCAAGCTACATCAAGTAGAGAGGCAATTATACAAGAGTCAAACATTGTGGATGCTGGAGGAAGAAATGGAAATGCTCAGCAGGTCAGGCGGCATCTGTGGAGCAAGAAAGAAAATTAACAATTTCCTGTTTCTTCCTCTGCAGACGCTGCCCAACCTGCAGAATACTTCCATCAATTCCACCACTTTATGCTAGTCAATAGGAGACCTTTCACCTGTGATCCTCAGGCGTTATAGAGTCAGGTAGTCTGCTGGGAAGGGGAGGCTGTGGTCTGAAGCACTCAAAGTCGAACATCTGATGTCAGCACAAAGTTTTGTTTAGCGTAATGGTGAGTGCAACATTTGCACCGTCAGCGATCGTGACTAGGCTTTAATTCCTGCCACTGTCTGCAAGGAGTTTGTGCATCCTCCCTGTGTCTGTGTGGGTTTCCGCCCGGTGCTCCAGTTCCCTCCCACATTTCAAAGATGTACAGTTAGGGTTAGTGAGCTATGAGCATGCTAGTTTGGCGCCAGAAATGTGGCGATTCTTCCGAGCTGCCCCCAGTACAATCCTCGCTGATCCAGTTAGATGCATTTCACGGTACACTTCATCGTACATAAATGGAGCAAGTAAAGCTAAAGATATTCTTTATTAAGTGAAATTTAACTTTGCAGAAAAAAATAATCAGTCACAGTGTCAACAAAGAATTATTTCATTTAGTTGGGAACATACGGAAAAAATACAGATTCTTGATCTTTCTAACTGCCTGGCAATTCTCAGACAGACCACATACAGGTATCCATTTCCTGGTGTAAACTGCAAATCCAATCTACCAGAAAGTAACACTAGACAAAAACAAAACCAATGCAGTTTATTGCACCAGATTTGCTGGATAACTAGAAGCCAATTACTCTAAGGACAGCTGTGAGCAAAGTTTCAGAATCCATAATTCATGATCAAATTAATGCACACTTAGAAATGGATGGGATAATTGAGGGCAGCCAACGCAGATTTATTAAAGTTGGGCTGTGTTTTATATCTGTGATCACATAAATAAAAGCAATCCGCTAAATGTTGTGCACATGGATGTTCAGAAGATACCCCGTAAAATTTTTCACAGTTGGCTTAGTGTTATAAGTACAGAATCAAACCTTTTAGTATATCAGATTTATGTTCGCCATTAACCACCCTTCTACACAGATCCCCACATTCCACAAGACCAAGAAGCAGAGTTAGACCATCTGGCCCATCAGGTCTGCTTCGTCATTCAATCATGGCTTGTTTATTATCCCTTGCAACCCCATTTCCCTGCCTTTTTCTCATAACCACTGGTGCCTTTACTAATCAAGGATCAGTCAACTTCCACCTTAACCATACCCAATGACCTGCTGTCTGCGGCAATGAATTTCACAGATTCACCACCCTCTGGGTGAAGAAATTCTTCCGCATCTTTGCTCCAAAGGGACGTCTTTCTATTCCGAGGCTGTGCCCTTTCACCGTAGGCTCCTTCTCAATAGGAAACATCCTCTCCACATCCACTCTATCTAGACCTCTAAATATTTGAATGGTTTCAATGCGACCCCTGCCCATTCTTCAAAACTCCAGCGAACACAGGACTAGAAGCATCAAATTCAAAGATTCAAAGATTCAAGTGCTCCTCATATGTTAACTCTTTCATTCCTGGGATCATTCCCATCAATTCCCTCATCGATTCTCCCACCAGCACCAAGGACAATTTTCAGTGGTCATCTAATCCACTAATCTGCGTTTCTTTGGGATGTGGGGGAAAACCGGAGCACCTGGAAGAAGCCCATGCTGTCACAGGGAGAACATGCAAACTCCGTTCAGACAGTATCTGAGTTCAGGATTGAACCCAGCTTGCAGGAGCAGTGAAGCAGTGGTGCTCCTAGCTGCACAACTTTATAACATGCCTCGTTTATTGCAGAGGCATGTTGCAGTAAAAAAATGCTGCAGAACCAAAGCTGGTGGATAGGATGCACAAGATTAATTTAAGTGAATATTGTAATTATAATCAGTAATTTCATTAATACTGAGATGCAGCTTTTGTTTTTATGTATATCCACAGATTCATTCCATAGATAAATACATGGAGTTGGTAAAAAGAAAGCAGAATGCAGTGTTAAAGTTACAGAGAACATGCACTGCAGGCAGACAAAGAAACAGCAAGATTCATGATGAGGTAGATTAGAAGATCAAAAGTTCATCTTTATTGTATATTTCTTAAGTTGGAGAGGTGTTCATTGGGCTGTCATCAGAGGTCTGTGCTGGAACTAACTTTTTATCCAGTTATTCAAATGTAGGTACAGAAAGCGGAATATTGAACTCAGCTGACAGCACTGCAGATGCTCGCAGTGGAGAATGTAATGAGGAATGTAGCCCACAGCAGGTTTCTATTGCCTCACATCTCCAGAAACCTGGGATCGATCCTCATAGCTGGTGCTGTCTATATGGAGTCTGTGAATGTATGGGCTTGCCCTGGGTGCTCCAGTTTCCATCCACATGTTTGCGTAGATTTGGCATGTCAACCTAAAACTTCAACAAACTTCTATAGAGAGTATCCTGACTGGTTACGTCATGGCCTAATATGGAAATAACAATGCCCAAGAATGGCAAATGATGGATACAGCCCAGTCCTTCCCAGGCAAAGCCCTCCCTGCCATTGGGCACATTTACAAGGAGCGCTGCCACAAGAAAGCAGGGACCTCACACCATCCAGGCTATGCTCTTTTCTTGCTACTGTCATCAAGCAGAAGGTACAGAAGCCTTAGATCCCACACCAGCAGGTTCAGGAACAGCTGTTACCCTATAACCATCAGGCACCGGAACCAGGGAGGATAACTTTACTCACCTCAACAATGAACTGATTGCAGAAATTACGGACTCGCTGACAAACACTCTACAACTCATATTCTCAGTATTATTTAGGTTTTTTTATTTGAACTATTTGTCTTCTTTTGCACATTGGTTGTCTTTCAGTCTTTCCTTGTGTATAGTTTTTTATGAATTTTATTGTATACCAAATGTTACAGGGAGAGGACAGGAGAATGGGGCTGAGAAGAATAATAACTCGGCCATGATGGAATGATGGAGTAGACTTGATGGGCCATATGGCCCAATTCTGCTCCTATGTCTTATGGTCTTATGATCTTATTTCTTTATATCCTATAAATGCCTGCAAGGAAATTAATCCAAAGGTAGTATGTGGTAACATATATGTACTTTGGTAATAAATTTGATAATTAGTTGGGTAGTGGAAGGATTACATGGCCATGTTGTAGAGGCCGGATTTCTGGCTGATAAGTGGGAGGAAGGGACTGAGGGGTGTGTGCTCAGAGTCGATTGACTTAATGGTCTGATTCTGTGCCATAAGGAAATTTTAGTTTGAATGAAGACCACACATTTTAAAATAAATTCATAAAATGTTCTGAGGGCTAAGCACTGTGTCATGTTACTAGACCTGGTATAGAGGCTGGATTAATGGGCCAAAGACATGAGCTGAGTCCTGGGGAATTTAAATTTAGCTAATTAAATAAATCCGGGAAAAACAACTAGCATCTGTAATAGTGATCATGAAACTATCAAACAGTAAAAACCCATCTGGCTTGCTATTGCCCTTGAGGGAAGGAAATGTGCCGCTCTTACCCAGTCTGGCCTATATGTGACACCAGACTCATAGCAATGTGACTGAATAACTGCTCTATGAAATCAGTGAGCAAGCCACTCAACAAATTATCCGATCACCTCTTTTCCAAGGGCAATTAGTGATAGCCAGTAAGGAATGGGCTTCACAGTGGCATGAATAAATTAAAAAGCAACAGCTGAATAAAATTGTATGCTTTTCGTAAATCTAATTTGAAGCAATTGATTTCACTGGGCAGAATCCAATATTGTTCTCAATTACATTTGTGATGTGCTGATTAGCTGAATGCTCTGTTGGTAGAGATGGCTGTCTTCAAAACCGAACCTCATGTTTTTATTCATGACTTGGAAAAGAATATAGACTACCCTGGTAATTCTGTTCATTTTAGTTACTGAGTGCTGTAAGGACGTTGGCACATTGCACGCACTGGGGAGCAGCTCAGGTTTATTTGTTTGATTTTATTTTGTGGTGAGAGAGAACGAGGAATCCCATCAGTGAGAGTACAGGAGAGAGATCACAGACATTGTATCACGGTGTCAGGGCAACAAGCAAGCCCTCAGATCAGCAGGGTGAATGTTGTTTGTCTGAGGGAGTTGTTTGTTGGGGTGCGTTAAATGTGCAGGTTATAGTGTTATGGTGAGTCCTGCTGAAGGGTTTTGACCCAAAACATTGACTGTACTTTTTTCCATAGATACTACCTGGCCTGCTGAGTTCCTCCAGCATTTTGTGTGTGTTGCTTGGATTTTCAGCACCTGCAGATTTTCTCTTGTTCGAGTTTTACGGTGGAACTGGAGTGAACACTATCTTGTCATATAAAACCATAACACCATATGATATAGGGGCAGAATTAGGCCATTAGGCCGATCAAGTCTGATCCACCATTCGATTGTGGCTGATTTATTATCTCACTCAACCTCATTCTCTTGATTTCTCCTTGTAATCTTAGATACCTTTAATAATCAATAAGCTATCAACCTCCGCCTTAAATATACCAGTTACTTGGACTCCACAGCTGTCTGTGGCTAAGAATTCCACCGATTCACTACCACCTGGAAAAATAAAATTTTCCTCATCTTGTTCTAAAGGGGCATCCCACTATTCTGAGGCAGTGCCCTCTGGATCTAGATTTCTTCACTACAGGAAACATCCTCTCTATATCCACTCTGTCTGGGGCTTTCAATATACAATAGGTTTCAATGAGATCCCCCCTTCATTCTTCGAAACTTCAGCAAGTACAGGCCTAGAGCCATCAAACACTTCTCATATATTAACTTTTTCACTTCTGGAATTATTTTTGTGAACCTCCTCTGGTCCCTCTCCAATGCAGCACAGTTTTTCTTCGATAAGGGACCCAAAATTTCTCACAACACTCCAAGTGCATTTTGACCAATGTCTTACAAAGTATTACATCTTTGCTTTCATATTCTAGTTCCTTTGAAATGAATGCTAACATTGCATTTGCCTTCCTTACCTCCAACTCAACCTGAAAATTAACTTTTAATGAAGCCTGCATGACGACTCAAGAGTCTCCAAGGAGGAGAGAAGAAGGTGGCGGCGCGACGCAGCGTGCGCGGCCGCTCCGGAATGATATCGGAGCAAGGATCAGATGGGTCTATTGAGGAATATAGGGAAGCAAGAAAGGAGCTTAATAAGGGGCTGAGAAGAGCAAGAAGGGGGCATGAGAAGGCCTTGGTGAGTAGGGTAAAGGAAAACCCCAAGGCATTCTTCAATTATGTGAAGAAAAAAAGGATGACAGCAGTGAAGGTAGGACCGATTAGAGATAAAGGTGGGAAGATGTGCCTGGAGGCTGTGGAAGTGAGCGAGGTCCTCAATGAATACTTCTCTTCGGTATTCACCAATGAGAGGGAACTTGATGATGGTGAGGACAATATGAGTGAGGTTGATGTTCTGGAGCATGTTGATATTAAGGGAGAGGAGGTGTTGGAGTTGTTAAAATGCATTAGGACAGATAGGTCCCCGGGGCCTGATGGAATATTCCCCAGGCTGCTCCACGAGGCGAGAGAAGAGATTGCTGAGCCTCTGGCTAGGATCTTTATGTCCTCGTTGTCCACGGGAATGGTACCGGAGGATTGGAGGGAGGCAAACGTTGTTCCCTTGTTCAAAAAAGGTAGTAGGGATGGTCTGGGTAATTATAGACCAGTGAGCCTTACGTCTGTGGTGGGAAAGCTGATGGAAAGGATTCTTAGAGATAGGATCTATAGGCATTTAGAGAATCATGGTCTGATCAGGGACAGTCAGCATGGCTTTGTGAAGGGCAGATCATGTCTAACAAGCCTGATAGAGTTCTTTGAGGAGGTGACCAGGATATAGATGAGGTAGTGCAGTGGATGTGATCTATATGGATTTTAGTAAGGCATTTGACAAGGGTCCACATGGTAGGCTTATTCAGAAAGTTAGAAGGCATGGGATCCAGGGAAGTTTGGCCAGGTGGATTCAGAATTGGCTTGCCTGCAGAAAGCAGAGGGTGGTTGTGGGGGAAGTACATTCAGACTGGAGGATTGTGACTAGTGGTGTCCCACAAGGATCTGTTCTGGGACCTCTACTTTTTGTGATTTTTATTAACGACCTGGATGTGGGGGTAG
This sequence comes from Mobula birostris, assembly GCF_030028105.1. NCBI lineage: Eukaryota > Metazoa > Chordata > Chondrichthyes > Myliobatiformes > Myliobatidae > Mobula > Mobula birostris. Next base: position 50,701,562 of record NC_092378.1, on the reverse strand, counting down.
AAGGGTGGGTTGGCAAGTTTGCAGACGACACAAAGGTTGGTGGTGTTGTAGATAGTGTAGAGGATTGTCAAAGATTGCAGAGAGACATTGATAGGATGCAGAAGTGGGCTGAGAAGTGGTAGATGGAGTTCAACCCGGAGAAGTGTAAGGTGGTACACTTTGGAAGGACAAACTCCAAGGCAGAGTACAAAGTAAATGGCAGGATACTTGGTAGTGTGGAGGAGCAGAGGAATCTCGGGGTACATGTCCATAGATCCCTGAAAGTTGCCTCACAGGTGGATAGGGTAGTTAAGAAAGCTTATGGGGTGTTAGCTTTCATAAGTCGAGGGATAGAGTTTAAGAGTTGCGATGTAATGATGCAGCTCTATAAAACTCTGGTTAGGCCACACTTGGAGTACTGTGTCCAGTTCTGGTCACCTCACTATAGGAAGGATGTGGAAGCATTGGAAAGGGTACAGAAGAGATTTATCAGGATGCTGCCTGGTTTAGAAAGTATGCATTATGATCAGAGATTAAGGGAGCTAGGGCTTTACTCTTTGTAGAGAAGGAGGATGAGAGGAGACATGATAGAGGTGTACAAGATAATAAGAGGAATAGATGGAGTGAATAGCCAGTGCCCCTTCCCCAGGGCACCACTGCTCAATACAAGAGGACATGGCTTTAAGGTAATGGGTGGGAAGTTCAAGGGGGATATTAGAGGAAGGTTTTTCTCTCAGAGAGTGGTTGGTGCGTGGAATGCACTGCCTGAGGCAGTGGTGGAGGCAGATACACTTGTGAAGTTTAACAGCCTACTAGACAGGTATATGGAGGAATCTAAGGTGGGGGCTTATATGGGAGGCAGGGTTTGAGGGTCGGCATAACATTGTGGGCCGAAGGGCCTGTACTGTGCTGTACTATTCTATGTTCTATGTTCTATATTCTATTTGTTAAGTAGGTACCATGCACAATCCTGATTTGATGGAGACAGATGTGAGAAGCACAGAGGAACATCTGGAGAAACTTCTGAAATGCCCGCTTCGCTGCTGCTGCTACTGTGCAATCGAGAATCTCCGGAGGGGAAGGCTCCAAATCCTTGGCTTTGCCTAGTGCTTGGCGGCCGAGGCCGGGGTCGAAGCGCTCGGCAAAGATGCTGCTCGGTGCTTGGTGTCGGAGGGCCGGTCGTAGGCTTGAAGTTTTCGGATGGATTCCAGAGTCGGCTGTGGTCGGGTGCTTCCAGGGTGCTGCATCGGCAAGTTTGCGGCGCTGGAGGTTCATGGCAGGAAGAGTTTTCTTCCTTCTACCGTCTGCATGAGATAATGGGACTTTCGAGAGACTTTGAGACTTTTTCTTAACGTTCTTTATCAAATTATGGTATTGCTTTGCACTGTTGTAACTATATGTTATAATAATGTGGTTTTTGTCAGTTTTTCAGTCTTGGTTTGTCTTGTGTTTCTGTGATATCATCCTGGAGAAACATTGTATCATTTCTTAATGCATGCATTACTAAATGACAATAAAAGAGGACTGTGTGTCCTCATAATCTAATCTAAAAAGAGTCCTTTTGCACCTCTGACTTCTGAATTTTCTCCGTTTTGAAAATATTCTACAATTTGACTCCTTCTACCAAAGTGCATGACCGTACACTTACCTACATCATATTCCACCTGCCACGTTTTTGCCCATTCTCCCAATCTATCTAAATCCTTCTGCAGACTCCTACTTCCTCAACACTACCTTCCTCTCCACCTATCTTTGTATCATCCACATACTTGACCACAAAGCCATCAATTCCACCATCCAAATCATTGACAAATAATGAGAAAAGAAGTGGTCCCAACACAAGCCCCTGCAGAACACCACTAGTCACTGGTAGCCAACAACTCAAGGCTCCCTTGATTCCCACTCTTAGCCTTCTGCCAGCCAGCTAATCTTCTGTCCATGCTGGTGTCTTTCCTGTAATGCCATGGGCTCTTGTTTAGCAGACCCTTGTGTGGCACCTTATCAAAGGCCTTCTGAAAATCTAAGTATTAAGCATCCACTGACTCTCCTCTGTCTCTCCCGCATGTTATTTTCTCCAAAAATTCCAACAGATTGTCCTCCTCAATGAAACTGCTACAGATGGTCAGCAGCTTCTTTCATCAGCATCCATATCATCAACAAACCTTGCCTTCTCAGTACAGAAGTGATCAGGGTGCATACAATGTTATAAACGCAGGTGGAAACAAGAGCAGGCTGTGGAGGCTTCAATCCGGAGCAAAATCACGTGGCTGTCTATTGCAAAATTGTGACTAAATTCAAACCTACATATTGTCTGTGGCAGATGCTCTGTGATCATGGAAGATATTACTTGAGAGTGAATCTTTAAAGTCATATTCACTGTGCAGGGACTTCAGACCACCATGGCTATGTCACCCTTGTAGCTATCTGCACCAAACCAAAGAGGCCGGGAAGAGAGAGAGCAGCGCGCCGCGCGTACGCAGCCTTCCGGTGAAAAATGATATCGTATCCGTTAAATAGGGGCTGTGGACAATTCTGATTTGATGGAGACGGACGTGAAAGCACAGAGGAACATTTGGAAAAATTTCTGAAACGCCAGTTCGTTGCTGTTGTTATTGCGCGATCGGGAATCTTTCGGAGGGAAGGCCTCAAAATCCCCGGCTTGGCTACTGAGATGGAGGTTGAATCATTCGGATAGAGATGGAACTCAGTACTCGGTGTCGAAGAGCTGATCAGAGCTCGAAGTTTTCGTATGACTCAGAGTCGGACTGTGGTCGGGTATGGCAGGGAGAGTTTTTCTTCCTTCTCCCTTCTGCATGAGATGTGGGACATTTGAGAGACTTTGAACTTTTACTGTGCTCATGGACTTCTTCATCAAGCTATGGTATTGTTGCACTTTGTAACTATATGTTATAATTATGTGGTTTTGTTAGTTTTTTTCAGTCTTGGTCTGTCTTGTGTTTTGTGATATCACACCAGAGGAAATATTGTATCATTTCTTAATGCATGCATTACTAATTGACAATAAAAGAGGACTGTGTGTCTTCATAATCTAAACCTATTTACTACATCCCTTCTGCTTCACCCTACCAAAGATCAAATGAAAAGTATTGTCAAGATATGTAAATGTCACCATGTACTACCCTGAGATTCGTTTTCTTGCAAGAAATAATAGAACAATAGAACAAATTTGTCCTGTCTGCTCCGTTCTCAAGTCTCCTGGCTCATTTTTAAAGATAAAGGATTTTTGAAAGATTAGCTTTATTTGCCACATGCAGTGCAACATGTCATTTGCATCAATGAGCAACACAGTCTAAGGATGTGCTGGAGACAGCCCGCAAATCCCGCCATTCTCCTGCTGACAACTTAGCATGCCCACAACTTAACTAACCCTTACGTCTTTGGAATGTGGGAGGAAAGTGGAGCACCCAGAGGAAACACAAACGATCACAGAGAGAATGCAGAAAATCTTTACAGACAGCGGGGGGGATTGAACCCTGATTTTACGCCTGATGCTGTGAGGTATTGCACTAACTGCTGCACTGCCCTTCACTTTAAAGCACTTCAGAGCTGGCTATTCCATAAACAGAATTTTATGAACGTACAGCAAGAGCCTTTAGTTCCAGTTTGCCACAATCGACAGTGGAGATGAGGTATTATCTTTCTCTTCATCTCACTGAGACGCAGCAGGAACTGACACATCAGCAAAATGCGTGGTTAAAATAGAGCAGTGTGCGTGGAGGTGATAGAAATGAATTACAAGTGAATGCACACAGCAGATGTTGGCTTGCAGCGACAGCTGGAAAAGCCAATCCATCAGCGTTCTTTGTGGAACATGGCATAGGTGGAAATCTTATTGCTTACTGCGGTTTGATGGGAAAAAATTTGGCCTTTCTTCAGGGGTTCATCCTGCTGACGAATCAGCAAGTGGACTTCTTAGATGGCTCATTCAAAGATTTGAATCCCTCTACTTCCTCACTCTTTATCTCATCACAGAAACAGACCCTTTGGCCCATCCAGTCTGTGCCAAACTACTAATCTGTCTAATCCCATAGACCTGCACCTGGACCATAGCCCACCATACTCCTCCCATTCATGTACCTATCAAAGTTTCTTTTAGCTGTTGAAATCGAACCCGCATCCATTGCTTCCACTAGCAGCTTATTCCATACTCCTAGTACCCTCTGAGTAAAGAAATTCCCCTAAAACATTTCATCTTTCACCCTCAATCTATGACCTCTAAGTCTTAGTTCGCCTTGAGCCCACATCCAACCAAGAGTTCAGGACTCCTACACACTGCCCATTGTCCTCGTCACAGCTAGTTAATTTTCCACTGCGTGGTATGTCGAATTACTGGGTGAACGACTAGTCTTTGGGGTACTGCAAGTCTGTGTCTTTACTGATGCTTGCTGCATGCTTGAGTGCCTGGTGGAGAGTGCTAATGCTTTTTGCTGGTGGGGGGCATTGCCTTTCTGCTGCTTGTGCGTGGGAGGGGGAGCTGGGGGGGGGGGACTTTGGGGTTCTAACATTTAACTGTCATTCATTCTTTGGGGCACTTCTCTGTTTTTGTGAATGTTTGTGAAGAAAAAGGATTTCAGGATGTATATGGTATACATTTCTCTGACATTAAATGTACCTACTGAACCTACTGGTTAGAGCATTGAGTTCAAGAGCTGCAAGCTAACGTTGCTGTTCTATAAAACCCTGGTTAGATCGCACCTGGAGTATTGTCTTCAGTTCTGGTTGCCTTATCATAGGAAAGATATGGAAGCTTTAGAGAGGCTACAGAGGAGATTTACCAGGATGCCTCCTGGATATGAGAGCATGGCTTATAAGGGTAGGTTGAGCAAGCGAGGGCTCTTTGAAGGTGATTTGATAGTGGTGTATAAGATGATAAGAGACATACAGTAGATTGAGTGGACCCCCAGAGACTTTTTTCCAGAGTGGAAATGACTAATACAAGACAGCATAATTTTAAAGTAATTGGAAGACAGTATCAGGGGGGTTAAAATAAGGGAGTTTTTTTTTATACAGAGACTGATGGGTGCTTTGAATGGTGGTGGTAGAGGCAGATACATTAGGGACATTTAAGAGACTCTTAGAGAGGCACATGAATGATAGAAATATGGAGGGCTAAGGGGAAGGAAGGGTTGGATTGATCTTGGAGAAGGTTAAAAAGTTGACACAACATCATGGCTGAAAGGGCAAGTACTGTGCTGACTGTTCTATGCTCTATGTTCTATGAACATCTCCATCTCACTCTAGATGTACCTGTTTGGCAATACAACTTCTCCATTTGATTTACAGTTATTTTTAAAAATTTTTCTCACACTCCCTATGGTATGCTTTGGGAGGTTTACAAGGTGCTATATAAATGCAAGTTGCTGTATACAACTTGCATTCGTTGTCAGGCAGAGCGATTGATGCAGTCCAGGCCACAGGGGTATGTACTGAAGGTCGCACTGAACCTTTGTGAGGACAATGCTAAGTCTCTGTGGGGAAGGACCACAGTATAGCCTTCTGCTACCACATGTGGAGGAGCAGGAGTTGGGTGGGGAAGCCCTTCAAACAATGGAAAGGGTGAAGTGATGGTACTGATGCAAGGTTTTGTTTGTGTTCTTTCCTCTCTCCCTAAAGTTTTGCACTATGTAAAGTACTGACAGCAAATGCAAAAAGTTTATATTGTACTGCATCTTCTTTTTGAAACTGTTTTTTTTTATCGTGAATAATATCAACTTTTGGCGAGAAAAATATTCTCTCAATCAGCGCCCTGATGCAGTGTTGATGCTACAATGCATTACATGCTCTTCAGAAAACCTCATTCCTTGTAGGCACAGTCCTCCCCACCATTAGCAACATCTATCTGAGACCCTGCCTCAGGAGGGCAGCATCGATCATCAAGGATCCCCACCAGCTGGGCCAGTCCCTCTTCTCTCAGCTGCCTTCAGAATATTGTGTTACTGTTACAGAGAAAGTACAGTGCAGGCAGACAATTATTTGAAAGGCCGTAACAAAGGAGATTGTCTGGTCAAGGGTCCACACTAGGGAATGGTTTAATAGTTGTATAATGGCAGGTTGGAGATGTCCTCGAGCATAATCATATGAGCTTTCAGGGTTTTGTATCTTCTGCCCGGTGAGAGGGGGAGAAGAAAGAATTTCCAGGATGGGTGGGATCTTTGATTATGTTGGCTGCTTTATTGAAGCTGCAAGAGTCCATCAATGGGAGGCCAGTGAAGTCCCACATCATCTGGTTCAGGAACAGCTACCTTCCTACAACCATCGGTTTCTTGAACTGACATGTACAACCCTGATTAGCAGCGGTGGACCAATCGATTCGAAGAGAGAGAGCTTCACACAGGTCAGGGAGAAGAGTTTAAAAAAGGAATGTTTCGTGGGGCTCGGTACACGAGCAGCGGACCAATCAATTTGAAGTGAGAGAGAAGCATATAAAATTATGAAAGGGATATATAAGATAGAGGCAAGAACGTTGTTCCCACTGGTAAGTGAGACTAGAGCTAGGGGACATAGTCTCAAGATTCAGGGGGGTAGATTTAGAACAGAGTTGAGGAAGAACTGCTTTTCCCAGAGAGTGGTGAATCTGGAATTCTCTGCCCAACGAAGCAGTGGAAGCTACCTCAGTAAATATATTTAAGACAAGGTTTGATAGATTTTTGCACAGTAGGGAAATTGAGGGTTATGGGGAAACGTCAGATAGGTGGAGATGAGTCCATGGCCAGATCAGCCATGATCTTATTGAATGGCGGAGCAGGCTCGACAGGACAGATGGCCTAATCCTGCTCCTATTTGTTATGTTGTTATGATCCTAATGGGACACGACTGATTACCTCCTGCACTGCCACGGACTTGATCTAATAGTATTTTTTACATAACTGCCTTATTTTACACACTCTTTTTCTCCACTGTCTTGTGTAAGTTATACCTTATTTATATTCTCTGTGTGTTCGTGCCTCTCTTGCTGAGATGAAGCTGCAAACAGGTTTTTCATTGTACCTGTACCTCACCGTTCTTGCGCACATGACAAATAAACTCAACTTGTCTTGATCTCTACCATCAAGGAAAACAAAGGTAGCTTAGACATTTACTGTTTCTCTGCCAAATTCAGAAATAATCTGGATTTATTAATTTAAACGTCTTCAACATGCGGCAGCATCCGCCATCAGGAACCCACGCCACCCAGGTCGTGATCTCTTCACGCTGCGACCATTAGGAAGGAGGTACAGGAGCCTCAGGACTCACACCACCAGGTTCAGGAACAGTTATTACCCCTCAACCATCAGGCTCCTGAACCAGTGGGGATAACTTCACTCAACTTCACTCTTCCCATCACTGAAATGTTCCCACCACCTATAGACTCACTTTTAAGGACTCTTCATCTCATGTTCTCGATATTTATTGCTTTTATATTTTTTAATTTTTTCTTTCTTTTTGTATTTGCACAGTTTGTTGTCTTTTGCACACTAGTTGATTGTCTTTCATTGATTCTATTATGGTTTTTGGATTTATTGAGTATGCCTATGAGAAAATGAATCTTAGGGTTGTATATGTGGTGACATATTTATACTTTGATAATAATTTTACTTTCAACTGTGAATGTGGACCTCACTGAGAAAGCCTTCAGATATGTATGTACTGTATGTGTTAATTGACGTATTTATTTAGAGATACAGTACAGAACCTTTTGGCCCCTCGGGCTGTGCTGCCCAGCAGCCCACTGATGTAAACCTAGCCTAATTATGGGACAATTTACAATGATCAACTAACCTACTAACCGTTGTAGGTTTTTGGACTGTGGGAAGAAGCTGGAGCACTGGGAGCAACCCTATGCACATAGGGAAAGGTGTGTACAAACTGGCTTGCAAAGGACACCAGAAATGAACTTCGAAGGCTGATGCCCCGAGCTGTATCAGCATAGCACTAACTGCTACGCTACTGTTGTACATTGTCCACTGCTAGGCTGTTGGTGAGCCCCTGTAAGTGCTGCATTCTTCTTGATGATGATGCCACTCCCAATGGTGATCTTCACCCAGAAACCATAAAGCATCCAGTGGCAGGGATGTGCAGTTTCGGCCCAAGTGCCGTGGGAGGGACACTGAAGCAGATGAACAGTTCACCATCTTTTAATAGGAGCAGAAATAAAGGAAAAACAATAAACGCTAGGCCAACAGGACCATTAACTTGAATTTGCAAACTAAAGCTAGTGCTGATATAGTAGCTCTTCAGTAATAGCATAATACTAAATAAATACTGTTCCTTAACAGCGTCAATTAAAGTGATCGTCTTCTTTCCTGGAACCAAGAGAACGACAAGCAGACAGCATTGACGTTTCTGTTTTGTCCAAGTCTCAGCAAGACTGAAATGAGAGAAATGGAGTTAACTACCACCACAATGAGACTAATTAGCTGGAATGTGCATACTCACGAAGGTGTTTGTTGAACCTTTTAAATAACCCGCCTGCGAGGGCATGCAGACCGCCATGGCAGAGTCCATTGCTGTGACAGCCAGCAACATGAAGTAAATTCCCTTTGCATTTCAATTAAACTCTTCTATTTCTGTCACTTCAGTAATAATGTGAAACTTTCCCACAATCTAGTGCTTCTTGCAATGGGTTGAAATTGTTTTCCAAAGGATTCAGGCTGAAAACAGTGCAAAACTGAAAGTTTGTTTCACTAAAAACGCAAAAGGTTCTGCAGTTGCTAGAATTCCAAGCAGGATTTCCAGGTCGCCAACCATTTTAATTCCATACCCATTCCCATTCCAATATGTTAGTCTATGGCCTTCTCTACTGACACAATGAGGCCACTCTCAGGCTGGAGTAGCAACACCTCATATTCCATCTGGGTAGCTTCCAACCTGATGGCATCAACATTGACTTGTGAAGCGTCTGGTAATTCCACCCCCTCATCTCTTTTTCCATTACCCATTCTGGCTCCCATTTTACCCCTTCTCTTCTCTACACCTCCCTGTGGTGCCCCTTCTCCTTCCCTTTCCCCCATTGTCCACTCTCCTCTCCTACCAGATTCCTTCTTCTTCAGACCTTTACCTTTTCCACCTCTCACTTCGTGCCCCTCCCCCCCACCCATCCACCTTCCCCACCACCTGGTTTCACCTATCACCTTCTATCATGTACTCCTTTCCCTCCACCTTCCTTCTTGTTCTGGCTTCTTCCCCCTTCCTTTCCAGTCCTGATGAAGCCCTTGGCCAGAAACGTTGACTGTTCATTCCTCTCCATAGATGCTGTCTGATCTGCTGATTTCCGCCAGTATTTTATGTGTATTGGTTGTGTCACCAAGTTTTGACACCGAGGGAAGCCAGCACTCTCAGACTAGACACCACAGAACGAGAGGGGGTTGGACAGGGGTAGCTTCATTTTCATGTGGATGTAGAAACCTTCTGAAGACAATTTGCCGATATCTATCCCTCAACCATAGTCATTAAAACAGTCTGCCTGCTTATTACACTTCAATTACACTTTATTGAAAATGGGAGTGCTTTGGAGAATCCCAATGTTATAAAGAAAAACAATATAATTGAGCTTTTTTCCTGCCTAGCATTGCTCTCTTAATGAACACCAGCAGATACAACTGAAATTAACATTGATTTCATATGCTATTTACAGGGCATGATTATGCAATTATTGGCTACTGTGTTACTAACTCAATAGTGGTGGCTGGAATTTTAAAAAGGCATTAATAGATTGAAGAGTGCTTGGAGCTATTTTAGGAGAAATAAATGCCAGTCCTGACTGTCTTAGACACACAAGCAGTGTAGCTTAGTCAGAGAGTAGGAAAGGCACTGTATGATCTTACTGCAAGTTCGTGGAGATGTAGGGTGGGGGGTATGCAGGGGTTGGAGGAGGGAGAAATGCTCTCTGCTGCTGACATCCAATTCACCAAACCATAAAGGTCCCTGAAATACACTCAGTGACCACTTCAATGGGTACCTCGTGTACCCAATAAAGTGGACATTGAGTGTATGCTTGTGGTTTTCTGCTCCTGTAGCTCAGCCACTTCAAGGTTCAATGTGCTTTGTGTTCAGAGATGCTCTTCTGCACACCACTGTTGTAATGTGTTACTGTCCTCTTCCTATCAGCTTGGTCCAGCCTGGCCAACTAAAATAAGGTTTTAGTGAATTTCGGTGTATATCTACAAATTGTCTGGTGATATAATGAGGGCCTCTGAAAGTCCTGTCAGACTAAATTATTTTTATCTCTCAACAAGCCACTCTAGGTCACATTATCTAATCATACACCTCATTACTCTTTGAGAGATCTTGCTGTGTGCAAATTGGCTCCTGTGCTTTCTGCTTCCCTATCTCAGTCAGTCCCTTGTGATCACCGAGACAGAATCACAGAGTCATGAAGAATGGAAGCAGGCTCCTCAGCCCAGAGTCCATGCTGACCACCGAGCACCCATTTTCACTGATCCTACACTGGTCCCATTTTATTCTTCCCACAGTCCTATCAGCTCCCTCCAGGTTCTACCACACGTTTACACACTAGGGACAAATTACAGCAGTCAGTAACCCCTCCAACCCGCACATCTTTGCGACGTGGGAGGAAAGTGGAGCACCTGGAGGGGGCCCACATGGTCAGAGGGAGAAAGAACAAACTCTTCAAGAGGCAGTGTCTCAGGAAGTCAACATCCATCACCATCTGGGACATGCCCTCTTCTTGTTACTACCCTTGGGAAGGAAGTACATGAGCCTGAAGACCCACACTCAATGTTTTAGGAACAGCTCCTTTCCCTCTGAATGGTCCATGAAAACAAACTTCTTACAGCCCATTACGCTGCTGGTATTGAGGGCAGCAATGAAGGTCCTCCATCTCTGTCTGTCCATGCCAACCCACACAGATATAAAAGGATTCTTCATTGCTGTTTCCACAACTAGTCAGGGTTATTAGCCGTGAGCTGAACCCCCGAACCTGGAAAACTACAAAACTCCTTTATTATTCCTTATTGTAATTATTTGTTTATTTTTGTAACTTATAATAATTGTATATCTTTGCACTGCATTGCTGCCGCCAGACAATAAAGTGCGTGTCACCTAAGTCAGGCTTGAACCTGGGACTATGGAGCTGTGTGGTGGGTGGGGGGCAGAGGTTCTACTAACCGTACCACTTTTGATTGAGCATGATTGAATCAAAGTGAGGCCTGACGAAGCCAGTGTAAGGCCTGAGGACTTTGACTCAGGTGGGGCAGGAGATGCCAGATAGGGTGGTTGGGCAGATTTTGTGAGATGCCAGACACTTCTCCTGTTGCTTCTCCCTTCCTCCTCATGCTCCAAGGCACTGAAATTCTCACTAATATGTCAGAGGTACTTTCTCCACTTCCGCAGCAAAGGACAGGAGTTCCTATTATCAGTAAGGAGCTTTTCAAGGAAGCTTTAATGATACCCTTGAAGCATTTTCTGTATTTTCAATAATACACAAAATTGGCACTACAGACTTTAATGCAGAAGTGTTTTGGGACATCCAAGGCTCCTAAAGGATATTGTTACTGGAATTGTTTTAATATTTTCACGTGTATTGAGATATAATGAAAAACTTTGCTTTTCATGCCATCCATACAGATCATTTCAAAACATTAGTATGTTAAGGTCATGCAAGGGAAAAGCAAAAACAGAATGCAGAATATGGTGATACCTCTATTCCAGTTACAGAGAAAGTGCAGTGCAGGTAGACAATAAGGTGCAATGTCATAACAAGGTAGGTTATGAGGGCAAAAGTTCATCTTTAATATACTAGTGTTTTTTAAGCAGTAGGAAAGAATCTGTCACTGCGCCTAGTAGCACATGTTCTCAAGCTCTTACGTCTTCTGCTCAATGGGAGAGGGGAGAAGAGAAAACTTCCAGGGGTGGGTGGGGTCTTTGATTACGCTGGCTGCTTTACCAAGGCAGTGAGATGTGTGGACAGAGTCCATGGAGAGAGGCTGGTTTCTGTGATGTGCTGAGCTGTGACCACAACTCCCTGCAGCTCCCTGCAGTCACATGCAGAGCGGTTGCCAAACCAAGCAGTGATGCATCTGGATAGGATGCTTGCTATGGTGCATCAATAAAGATTGGTGAGGGTGAATAGAAATGCATGTTCCTTTCACACTTTCTGACCTTACTCATTTCTTTTCCATTTGGGCTAATACCAAGAGACAACTGAAATTTTTTTCCCCATGACTTGTATATCCAAGCTGTTGCTCTTGGTTTCAATGTTTTCCTGCAGAGTGGAGTGTCAACTGTTCTTTGCCTCCCCATATGTCATCTTCCCTGCTGAGTTCCTCCAACAGCTTGTTTTATGCAGAGTGAGGGAGTAAGCAAGAGAGGGGGAGAGAGGGACAGAGAGAGAAAGGGAAAGAGAGAAGGAGGGAGTAGAAGGGGGAGGGAGAGAGGAATAGAGAGAGAAAGAGGGAGAGGGAGAAGGAAAGAGAGAGAGAAGGATGGAAAGAGAGAAATAGAGAGAGAAGGAGAGGGAAAGAGAGAAATAGACAGAGAGAGAAAGAGGGAGAGGAAGAGAGAGAGGGGAGAGTGGGAGAGAGAGAGAGGAAAGGAGGGAGAGGGAGAAGAAAAGAGAGAAGGAGAGGGAAAGAGAGAGGGAGAGATAGAGAAGGAGAGCGAGAGAGAGGGAAAGAGAGAGAGGGAAAGAGAGGAAAAGAGTGAAAGGGAGAGGGAGAGAGAGAGAAGAAAAGATAGAGGAGGAGAGGGAGGGGGAGCGAGAGGATAAGAGAGAGAGGGAGAGAGGGAGAGGGGGAGAGAGAAATGGGTTGTGATGCATCATCTAGATGATGGAATTTGATGGAAGAAGAAGATGCAGCATGATGAAGTGTGCAGGGCTGATGGGATGAGTGGAGGAGTGTGTGGGTGCTGAGCAAATGGAGTGGGAGGAGACGGGGAAAGAAGCAGGGTGACAAGGGTGAATATGAGAGCTATCAGGTAGATCAGACAAGACAAAAGTGAGAGAGGGGAATCTGTTAACCTGAACGTGGAGAATCCAATGTTTAAACTGTCATCCAGGCAGAGTATAAGGTGTTGTTCCTCTAGTTTGTGTTCGCCCATCACCATTTCTGCCAGCTGGTGCCTGATGGGTTTAGGGTTCATCTGGGAGTGGGTTACAGTACGAAGGGGTGAATTAGGAATAGATGTGGAGAACATTGCGAAAACTGCGTGAGAAATAGAACATCACAACAAGAGCGATCCTTTACAGATCCGGTTCCAGGTGGGAAAAAATGTAGTATTATGAAAGAAATTCCGAAGCCTTCAAAACATTTTCTTGTTCTTACTAGTGTAAATCCATCCAAAAGCTGAGCAATATTCAAGATTGAGGCAATGCCATCGTATGGAAAGTGTGTGCACAGAGAACACACAGCAGGGAAGAGATAAAGAGTACATGCAGAATAAATATTAATTGGTGATAACCTTTTCCAGAAAGCAGTATGTGAATTATTGCAGTATATGTTCAGTGATGAGATACTTCTGCATAACCTAGAATGTTATGCTAATGTTTTTATCAACAATTTAGAAAGATAGAGAAATTATCTTTATTTTTCACATGTACTTTGAAACAAACAGCAAAATGCATCAAATCAAATCAGCGAGGATTTGCAGGGAGAAGCCATCAAGTGCCACCAGGCTTCTGCTGCCAACATGGCACGAGCACTAACCCTCACCATTTGGGGACATCCGTTGGTCAGAGTTGACCATAAGTGTTGTTTCCCAGCTATCTAGATATGCGAGACAGGACAGTACAATATGGAGAGCAAGTTGTTGCCCATGTAGTAAGCTCCCCCTTTCCACGCACCAGATGAATCCAAGGGAATGGCAGGGACTGATACAAAGTGGCACCAGCAGCATCACAGGAGATGCCAGTCAGTGTTGGACTCAATGTAGGACTGCCTCAGGAACTCTAGCTCCATATTCATCCCTCAGGTTTACTCCCGAAGACTTCCCCATGAATAAGTATGAGCACAAGGGAGCAGAGGTTGGAGATCAGAGTTTTCCTTTTCCTCGATGAGCTACCAGCCACAGCTCCATCTGCCCGAAGCAACAGGCTTTAACGTGCCAGTAACTGGGCTTTTCCCTTCTCCTGTCAGTAGAAATGGTTCCGCCAGGCTCAGCAGCTAAGCCACATGTGAATGCCAGGAGCTGGACTTGGTTGTCGGAGACTATTTGAGACACACGCCATTGGGGGCATTTAATAGGCAGCGGGAGCTTGTCCCCTTTACCACCCCCAGCTATAACAACCTTAAGGAACCGACACTAGTCATAAGCCTTTTGAAACTGGGAGGAAACCAAATGACCCAGAGGAAAGCCACATGGCCACAGGGAGAACATACAAACTCCTTACAGACCAAATGAAGGAATTGAGCCCTACCTGCTGAAAGCTGGTGCTGGAAAGCAATGCACTAACCACTTTGCTGTTGTGCTGCCCTAAAATTTCTGGCCCCATATTTTAATTCCACGTCCCATTCCCATTCTGATATGTCTATCCACAGCCTCCTCTACTGTCAAGATGAAGCCACACTCAGGTTGGAGGAACAATGCCTTATATTCCGTCTGGGTAGCCCCCAACTTGTTGGCATGAACAATGACTTCTCAAACTTCCGCTAATGCCCCTCCTCCCCTTTGTACCCCATCCATTATTTATTTATCTTTTATTATTATATATATTTTTTTCTCTCTCTCCTTTTTCTCCATCTGTCCTTCTCACTATACTCCTTGCCCATTCTCTGGGCTTCCCCCCTCCCCCTTTCTTTCTCCCTAGGCCTCCCATCTGTCCCATTATCCCCCTCATATCCCTTTTGCCAATCAACTTTCCAGCTCTTGGCTCCATCCCTCCCACTCCTCCTATCATTTTGGATCTCCCCCTCCCCCTTTCAAATCTCTTACTATCTCTTCTTTCAGTTAGTCCTGACAAAGGGTCTCGGCCCAAAACATCGACTGTATTCTTCCTATAGATGCTGCCTGGCCTGCTGCGTTCACCAGCAATTTTTATGTGTGAAGCTTCCTAATACTTCACCTCTTTCAGTCTGATTGTTTCCTTGCAAACACTTCTCCCTGTTCACTAGAATGGTTTCCCACTGAGGAATATAATTCAAAGAACATTTTTGAAAACTTAATTTGTTTCTCTCTGAATCTGGGTTGGATTGGTCAATTGTTAACTTTCTCAGCACAGACATTGGGCCAGGGGGGCTGCTTTCTCTGCTGTGTGGCTCGATGCCTGTGATTCTGTAACTAGGCAGAATGTAAGGGTGGGGGGAACAAGTCTGGTTAGAAACATAGAAAACCTACAGCACAATACAGGCCCTTCGGCCCACAAAGTTGTGTCAAACGTGTCCCTACCTTAGAAATTACTAGACTTACTTATAACCCTCTATTTTTCTTAGCTCCATGTACTTATCCAAAAGTTTCTTAAAAGACCCTATCGTATCCGCCTCCACCACCATTGCCGGCAGCCCATTCCATGCACTCATCACTCTCTGGGTAAAAAACTTATCCCTGGCATATCCTCTGTACCTACTCACCAGCACCTTAAACCTGTGTCCTCTTGTGGCAACCATTTCAGCCCTGGGAAAAAGTCTCTGACTATCCACATGATCAATGCCTCTCATCATCTTACACAGCTCTATCAGGTCACCTCTCATCCTCCGTCGCACCAAGGAGAAAAGGCCGAGTTCACTTAACCTATTTTCATAAGGCATGCTCCCCAATCCAGGCAACATCCTCGTAAATCTCCTTTGCGCCCTTTCTATGACTTCTTATCCTTCCTGTAGTGAGATGACCAGAACTGAGCACAGTACTCCAAGTGGGGTCTGACCAGGGTCCTATATAGCTGCAACATTACCCCTCTGCTCCTAAATTCAGTTCCAAAATTGATGAAGGCCAATACACCGTATGCCTTCTGAACCACAGAGTCAACCTGCGCAGTTGCTTTGAAAGAGTGAAGTAGAAAACACTTGCTGATGATCATTGTTTGAATTTACTTGGAGGTAAAAATAAACTCAGCAGTTAATTAGACAGGATTCTCAAGGAATAGAATGTGAGAGCTTCTGCTATTTTTCCTCCTGAGGGTGAGCAATGTTGTGGCTGACACCCTGCTACTCACCACAGGCTGTCTCAAAAG
Source organism: Mobula birostris (assembly GCF_030028105.1). Taxonomy (NCBI): domain Eukaryota; kingdom Metazoa; phylum Chordata; class Chondrichthyes; order Myliobatiformes; family Myliobatidae; genus Mobula; species Mobula birostris. Next base: position 50,685,460 of record NC_092378.1, on the reverse strand, counting down.
GGAAAAAGAGAAGCTGTACAGGCTCTTGCGTGGGGATTCAGGAGCAGCAAGAATGTTCTATACGCCAAGTAGGCAAGGGTACCACAAGCCTTCTCCTGCTCCATGACTGAACGCAGGTGGCTGGTAATTAGATTCTTTGCTCCCACATGTACGAGATACAGTGAAAAGATTTGTTTATATGCTATCCAGACAGACCATTCTGTACCTAAATACCAGGGAGCACAAAAAGGGAAACAATAACAGATTGCAGGATATACAGTAGGGTTACAGTTGCAGAGAGAGTGCAGTGCAGATATACAATAAGGGTCAAGTCTCGACAAGACTACAATGTAAAAAAGGGAGGTAGATACCACCATAATGAAACAGTAATTAGCTGAAATGTGCATACTTACAAGTGCAATCACTTGAGGTGTTTCCAGTTACAACACACTCTTGCTTTCCAACATTTGGATCTCCATAAGATCCAACGAGCTTGTACTTGTCATGGCTGGCCAGTCACGTGGGACCTTGTAGAAAATCTTGCTAAAATCCATGACAGCCACATGGAAATTTCTGTCCTTGTGGAAATAGTGGCAAGGCAAGGGTTGTGCAGATCATGTGCAGTCAGCCGGGGCAAGAAAGGCCTTTAAAGAAAAGTACTTGAAGAGTGTAGGGTTCCCTTCGCGCAGCAGAGGTCTGAAGCTACTTGTGATAGAGAGACAAGATAAAAATGTAATGAAAGGATTCAAGGATCACACACCAACTAAGGGACAATTAATTTACAGATGTCAAAGTATCGTCGGTTGTTAGCTTGTAGTTTCTATTGATTTTTAACACCTGTATTGTGAATGACGATTGATCTTGCAAGTAAGGAATTTAAACATACACAAGATTACCAATTGGTCAATATTCATAACTGTTGTTTAATTTTGTGTAAAAATGTCATTCCTCTATTCTGACTTCAGAACAGTGTGGTGATGGAGACATGCTGTTCTCCTTGTGCACAAGTAGATAAAGTTTGATTGAGGAATCAGTGTGAGTTTTCAATGTTCCTGTTAATCAGTAACAACATTGGCATTTACCCATTGTTACCTCCTCAAAGAATCAAATTAACCTGACAAGGCTTTTCTTTAATAATCTGTCTTTTATTAATCTAGATGACGGTTAAAAATGCCACTCTGAATAGATTCTAATAATTTGCTCTCTGCTAACCGGAAACAAGCCAGCTTGATGCGTTCCTTCCTTACATTTCAACGGATGTACACTGTGAGCCACCCTCCAAAACTTTGGGGCCATTCTTGTAGCCAGGGGGCTTGAAAAATGGTGGTCAAAATCTCCATTGTTTCCTCCTTTGCTTCTCTTAAGATTTCATTAGATTCTGGTGACTTGTCCACTTTCAAGGTGCCAAACTCTTAATATTTGCCATTTTACAATTTTTTACCATCCAAATTTCTACGCAGTGCCCAAATATTCCATGACCACCTTTCACTGTTTGAAAGATAGCCATCATGCATTCACTAAAAAGCCTACCATCATCTTTTGCCTCCACGCATCTTCTTTCAGGTTCTTTTCTTTGAATAGTTTTAATCTTTAAATGCTTAAAAATGTTCTTGAAGTTCTTCCAGCTTTGCTTTCCAGAGTTTTTACAAGCTCTCTGAATTAGCTTCACACCTACAGTTGAAGTCAGAAGTTTACATACACCTTAGCCAAATTCATTTAAACTCAGTTTTTCACAATTCCTGACATTTAATCCTCGAAATCACTTCCTGTCTTAGGTCAGTTAGGATTACTACTTTATTTTAAGAATGTGAAATGTCAGAATAATAGTAGAGAGAATGATTTATTTCAGCTTTTATTTCTTTCAGCACTTTCCCAGTGGGTCAGAAGTTTACATACACTTTGTTAGTATTTGGTAGCACTGTATTGCCTTTAAATTGTTTAACTTGTGTCAAACGTTTTGGTTAGCCTTCCACAAGCTTCTCACAGTAAGATGCTGGAATTTTGTTCTATTCCTCCAGACAGAACTGGTGTAACTGAGTCAGGTTTGTAGTCCTCCTTGCTCACACACGCTTTTTCAGTTCTGCCCACAAATTTTCTATCGGATTGAGGTCAGAAAATGGTGTCAAGTCTGGTTCATCCTTGGGAGCAATTTCCAAATGCCTGAAGGTACCACGTTCATCTGTACAAACAATAGTACACAAGTATAAACACCATGGGACCACACAGCCGTCATACCGCTCAGGATGGAGACGTATTCTGTCTCCTAGAGATGAATGTACTTTGGCGCGAAAAGTGAAAATCAATCCCAGAGCAACAGCAAAGGACTTTGTGAAGATGCTGGAGGAAACAGGTAGACAAGTATCTATATCCACAGTAAAACGAGTCCTAAATCAACATAACCTGAAAGGCTGCTCAGCAAGGAAGAAGCCCCTGCTCCAAAACTACCATAAATAAGCCAGACTACAGTTTGCAAATGCACATGGGGACAAAGATCTTACTTTTTGGAGAAATGTCCTCTGGTCTGATGAAACAAAAATTGAACTATTTGGCCATAATGACCATTGTTATGTTTGGAGGAAAATGGGTGAGGCTTGCAAGCCGAAGAACACCATCCCAACCGTGAAGAATGGGGGTGGCAGTATCATGTTGTGGGGATGCTTTGCTGCAGGAGGGACTGGTGCACTTCACAAAATAGATGGTATCATGAGGAAGGAAAATTATGTGGATATATTGAAGCAACATTTCAAGACATCAGCCAGGAAGTTAAAGCTCGGTCGCAAATGGGACTTCCAAATGGACAATGACCCCAAGCATACCTCCAAAGTTGTGGCAAAATTGCTTAAGAACAACAAAGTCAAGGTATTGGAGTGGCCATCACAAAGCCCTGACCTCAATCCGATAGAAAATTTGTGAGCAGAACTGAAAAAGCGTGCACGAGCACAGCGGTCTATAAACCTGACTCAGTTACACCAGTTCTGTCTGGAGGAATGGAACAAAATTCCAGCAACTTACTGTGAGAGGCTTGTGGAAGGCCACCCAAAACGTTTGACCCAAGTTAAACAATTTAAAGGCAATACTACCAAATACTAACAAAGTGTATGTAAACTTCTGACCCACTGGGAAAGTGATGAAGGAAATAAAAGCTGAAATAAATCATTCTCCCTACTATTATTCTGACATTTAACATTCTTAAAATAAAGTAGTGATCCTAACTGACCTAAGACAGGGAATGTTTTCTAGGATTAAATGTCAGGAATTGTGAACAACTGAGTTTAAATGTATTTGGCTAAGGTGTATGTAAACTTCTGACTTCAACTGTACATGCTTCATGCTCTTATGTTCTTTTTTTGCTGTATAGATCCCTTCTTCTTTTTGCCTTCTCTTGTACTCTGCACACCTTATCAATCTGGGCACTCTACACTAAAGTGGCCACTTTATCAGGTACCTCCTATATCTAATGAACTGGCTACCGAGTGTATGTTCATTGTCTTCTGCTACTGTCAACCATCCACTTCAAGGTTTGATGTGTTATGCATTGAGAGATGCTTTTCTGCACACCAGTGTTGTAATGTGCGGCTATTTGTGTTACTGTCACCTTCCTGGCCAACCAGCTTGACCATTCTCCTCTAACCTCTCTCACTAACAAGGCTTTTTCACCCACAGAACAGCCAGTTTGTTGGGGCTTTTTGCACCATTCTCTGTAAACTCAAGAGACTGTTGTGTGTGAAAATCCCAGGAAATTAGCAGTTCCTGTGGTACTCAAACCACCCTGTCTGGCACCAACAGTCATTCCTGCCACATGATTGGCTGGTTAGATATTTGCATTAACAAACAGGCGTACAGGTATACCTAATAAAGTGGCAACTGCGTGTACAGTTGGCAGCCCCATCCACTTTTTTTTGGAGGATCATGTATCCCTTGAACTCTTTTAGTTCAGAAACTAAAGTATTCTTTCATGTTGGAATTTCTTTCAGAGTTTGAATGCAAATTCTTTTTTTACAGTCTTATTGTTCCATTAAAAATAGATGTTATACCTGTAAACACATTCTGCTACATAAAAATTTTATACAGCTTTTGACAGTGAGAAATGAAAGAGAGTCATGCATTTTCTGTTGGTGATTTTAACGTTCAGCAGAGGATATCAAGAGTATTTTTCCAGTTGTAATTGCCGAGATATAGAACATAGAACGTAGTACAGTACTGCAATGGAACATGCCTTTTGGCCCACAATATTGCGCTGAACCAATTAAATTAGTAATCAAATGGCTAACTAAACTAATTTGTTCTGCCCACACAATGTCCATATCCTTCCATGTTCCTAACATTCATATGTCTATCCAAATGTCTCTTAAAAATCCCTAATGTTTCGTCCTCTACCATAACCCCAGGCAGTGTATTCCAAGCACCCTCTATTCTCTGTCAAAAATAACTTGCCTTTCATATCTCCTTTGAAATTCCACCCCCCCACCTTAAATGTATGCCCTCTGGTATTAGATATTTCAACTCTGGGAAAAAGATACTGTTTGTCTACCCTATCTATGCCTGTTATAATCTTATAAGCATCTTACAGATCTTCCCTCAGCCTCTGCTACTCCAGAGAAAACAACCCAGTTTGTCCAAACTCTCATTATAGCACATGCCCTCTAGTCCAGGCAACTTCCTGGTAAACCTCTTCTGCACCCTCTCCGAAGCCTCGGTGTCCATCCTGTAATGGGGAGAGCAGACCTGTATGTAATACTCCTGATACAGACTAACTCTTGTTTTATTAAGCTGCAGCATATCCTCTGACTTCTGAACTCAGTGCTTGACTAATAAAGACAAGCATGCCATATGCCTTCTTAACCACCCTATCAAACTATCAGGAAGTTATGAACTTGGACTTGAAGATCCATCTGCTCATCAACACCGTTAAGGGTCTTGCCAACTGTCTCTTTACATTTGACGCAGCAAGGTGCAACACTTCACATTTGGCTGGGTTAAAACTCCATCTCCCATTTCTCTGCCTGATACACTATCAATAACTCCAAAAGACTGGAAGTAGAGTAAATACTGAAAGGCTTTTATTAGCAGTAAAATGTGACCTCCACCATGCTGAGTATCTGCTGCTGGACTGAGAGGAGGAGCAATGGCGCATCGCCTTTATTCAGGGGTCTGTGGGAGGAGCCACAGGAGCAGTCAGCAGAGGGGCGCGTCCAGACAGGTAACCCAGTTACAACATACATATATATGATTTACCACACTGCCCATATCTGCAAATGATCTTTATCCCATTGTATTCTTTGCCAGTCTTATATGCTATCCACAATCTTAGTATCATTTGCAAGCTTACTAACCCACCCATCTACGCTTTAATCCAGGCCATTGATATACATCACAAACAGCAGAGGTGCCAGTACAGATCTCTGTGGAACACCAGTAAACACACATTTCCACCGAGAATAAGTCCCTTCGACTACTGTCCTCTGTCTTCTGTGGACAAGCCAGTTCTGAATCCAAACAACCAATTCACCATGGACCCCATGCATCTTAATCTTCTAGATGAGCCTCCCATGAAGGACCTTGTTAACACCTTACTAAAATCCATGTAGACAACATCCACAGTTCTACCTTCATCAATTGCCCTCGTCACTTCGTTGAAAAACTCAATCAAGTTAGTAGGGTGTCACTTGCCCTGTGTTGGGCATGTGGCCAAGTGGTTAAGGTATTTGTCTAGTTACCTCAAGGTTGCTAGTTCGAGCCTCAGCTGTGGCAACGTGTTTGTGCCCTTGAGCAAGGCACTTAATCACACATTGCTCTAGTCGGTGCGAGGGGTAGCGCCCCAAACAGACTTCCAATCTGCACCTTGTAAGGCATGAAAATGCCCAACGCAGGCCTTTCATTGTCTGAGTCGACATTCCCTCCCTCCCATCCACTTGACCTGTACCAAAGCCATGCTGCCCCTCCATAATTAGCCGTGGTTTTCCAATGCTCAGAAATCCTTTCCTAAATCCCTTCTTCCCACAATGTTTTTTTTTCCTGGCTTTGTTTGATTCTAGCTTCAAGTCAAGTCAAGTCACTTTTTATTGTCATTTTGACTATAACTGCTGGTATAGTACACAGTAGAAATGAGGCAACGTTTTTCAGGACTATGGTGCTACATGAACAATTCAAAAACTACACTGAACTACATAAAACAGCACAAAACTACACTAGACTAGAGACCTACCCAGGACTGGATAAAGTGCATAAAACAGTGCAGGCATTACAGTAAATAATAAACAAGACAATATGCACAGTAGAGGGCAGTAGGTTGGTGTCAAGCCAGGCTCTGGGTATTGAGGAGTCTGATGGATTGGGGGAAGAAACTGTTACATAGTCTGGTCATGAGAGCCCAAATACTTTGGTGCCTTTTGCCAGATGGCAGGAGGGAGAAGAGCTTGTGTGAGGGGTGTGTGGGGTCCTTCATAACGCTGTTTGCTTTACGGATGCAGTGTGCGGTGTAAATGTCTGTAATGGCAGGAAGAGAGACCCCGATGATCTTCTCAGCTGACCTCACTATCTGCTGCAGGGTGTTGCGATCCGGGATGGTGCAATTTCCGAACCAGGCAGTGATGCAGCTGCTCAGGATGCTCTCAATACATCCTCTGTAGAATGAGGTGAAGATCATCACATACTTTTCCTTCAAATTCATCACCTCTTTTGACATTCAAGCTTCTCTTACCTTGCCTTCTTTGTCCTTCCTTCGGACTGGAGCATACCTGTTCTGTTCTCTGTGTTCTTAAAACACCCACCACATGTCGAATGCGGAATTGCCCTTAAACAGCTATTCCCAATTAACTCTTCCTAGTTCCTGCCTAATGCTCTTGAAATTTGCCCTGCTCTAATTTAGTACTCGCCTGCAAAGTCTATTTTTATCCTTATCTATAGCTAACATAAAATCAGGAGTTGTGGTCACTGTACCCTAACTGCTCACCCACTGCAAAGTGGGTTATCTGGCCAGGCTCATTACCCAACACCAAGTCCAGTACAGGCCCTTCTCTTGTTGGACTATTTACATGTTGAATTAACAAACCCTCCTGGATGCACCTAACAAATTCTGCCCCATCTAAACCACTTGCACTAAGAAGGTCCCAGTTTATAGAAGGGAAATTGAAGACCTCATGACAACAACACTATTGCTTTTATGCTTTTCCTCAACCTGCCTGCATATTTGTTCCTCAATGTCCCAGTAGCTATAAGGGTATCTGTAGTACAACACCATCAGGGTGTTGCACCCTTCCTATTTTTGAGCTCTACCATATAAACTTAGTGGACGAGCCCTTATTTTATCCCCTCTGGGTGCAGCTGTGACACGTCCCTGATTAGTAGTGCAAGTCCTCACCTCTTTTACCCGCTCTCTACTTTTTCTAAAACATCAAAACCATGGGACAATAAACATACATTCCTCTTCCCTCACTTAACCAAGACCCGTAATGGCATCATAGTTCCATGTACTGATCCAGGGCTCTATGTTCATCACCTTTACCAATAATACCCCTAGCATTAAAATACACACTTCAAACCATTCTTTTTGTATGTAAATCACACTTAGATTGCATCAGTCTGCCCTTGGGACAGCCAGAAACGTGTGTGTGTGTGTGTGTGTGTGTGTGTGTGTGTGTGTGTGCGCGTGTGTGTGTGTGTACACCAAACAAGATACATGGACATTATTGCGTTAGGGAGTGAAGATTCTGTGAAACGCAAGAAGATTTCATTTGACAGATGATGAGAGATAAGGTCCTGTTAAGAGGGGAATGCAGATAAGGAAATCGACAAGAAAGGGTGTAAAATGGCAGCCATTGCTAAACCAGGCCGTGAAGACTATTTACAAGCAAAAGTGAAAAGTGGATTCTCTATAAACACTAGAGATTCAACCGATGCTGAAAATCCAGAGCAACACACACAAAACTCTGCAGGAACTCAGCAGGTTAGGCAGTACCTATGGAAATTAATAAACAGTTGACATTTCAGGCCAAGACCCTTTTTCAGGACTAGCAAGAAATGGAGAAGTTCCTAGAATAAAAAGGTGGAGGGAGGGGAAGGAGAGATGATCGGTGAAACCAGGTGGGTGAGAAAGGTAAAGGACTGGTGAAGGAGGAATATGACAGGAGAGGAAAGAGGACAATGGGAGAAAGAGGGGCACCAGGGGGAGGTGATAGGCAGACGAAAAGAAGAGGTAAGAGGCCAGAGTGGGGAATAGAAGAGGAGGGAGGGAAAATAAGGAGAAATTGGTGTCCACACCATCAGGTTGGAGGCTACCCAGATGGAATATGAGGAGCTGCTCCTCCACCTTGGCACAAGAGGAGGCCATGAACTGACCTATCAGAACAGGAATGGGGATAGGAATTAAAATGGCTAGCCACCGGGAAATTTCTCTTTTGCCGAGTGGAGCAGAGGTGTTCGACAAAGCGGTCCGCCAAATTACATTGGGTTTCACCAACATAGAGGAGGCTACATTGAGAGCAACGGATATGGTAAATGACACCAACAGATTCACAGGTGAAGTGTTGCCTCACCTGGAATAACTGTTTGTGCCTTGTATGGAGGTAAGGAGGGAGGAAAATGGGCAGGCGTAGCATTTTTGGTCAGTTGCAGGGCCACGTGCCAGGAAGGGGATTAGTACAAGGGAAGATGAATGTACAAGGGAATCACAGAGGGGGAAAGTTGGAGAGTTTGGGGGAGATGGAGGTAAAGATCTATTTGGTGGTAGGATCCTAGTGAAGATGGTGGAAGCTGCGGAGAATGGTGTTTTGAATGATAAGGCACATGAGATGGTAGGTGAGGGTTCTCAATAGTATTGGCCCTGATTGATATTCTGGTGTTCAACATAAGGCAATGCTAACAGGAAGGACACCTCAGTGATTTTGTGACGCCTATGGCTTTGCAGCTGATCTTGCAGTCCTGTCACATATGTTCCTTCGAGCACATTAAATTAAAAGCCAATCCCACTCTGTGGTTTAAGGAACAAATTGGATTAAAAATTGACCTTAATGAGATAAATATCAAGATCTTTGCTTTCACTCATCGCCAGGGTGAAGTAGGTAGGTTGCCTTAAGGAAATCTTTCAGTCCTGACCTCGCGTACTGCCTGTGCAGAGTCTGCACGTTCTCCTTGTGATCACATGGGTGACGTGCCGATTGGTTAACTGACGAGACTGAGTTACCCAATGGCATAGATAGTCAGAGGGGACACTTAATGAGCATGAGTGAGAAAACATGTCATAGAAAAATAAGGGAAGGGGGTCTGGGATTGATGGGATTGCAGATATGGACCTCATAGGCATAGTATTCTACTTCGGCATTGCAATTTTTAATCACAGGTTGGGTGGAATAAAACATTCTGACGAGACTGAGTTACCCAATGGCATAGATAGTCAGAGGGGACACTTAATGAGCATGAGTGAGAAAACAGACAACGTTTTGGGCTAAGGCTGCTCAGTGGGACTGGAGGGGAAGGAGCCAGAAGCCAGAAAACAATGGTGGGGGGGGTGGGGTAGTACAAGCTGGCACGACGCTGCCCGGCATGTAGAGTTCCTCCAGCATTTTATGTACACTCAGTGGCCACTTTATTAGATACGGCTGTACATATGCTTACTAATGCAAATATTAAATCAGCCAATCATGTGGCAGAAGCTGAATGCATAAAAGCTGCAGGCATGTTCAAGAAATTCAGACAAATATCAGAATAGGGAAGAGATGTGATCTAAGTGGTTTTGACCGTGGAATGATTGTTGCTGCCAGCCGGGCTGGTTGGAATATTACAGAAACTGCTGATCTCCAGGCATATTTGTGCACTACAGTCTCTGGAGTTTACAGAGGATCATGTAAAAAACATTAAAAAAAAACATCCAGTGAGCAGCAGTTCTGGGGGAAAAAATGCCTTGTTAATGAGAGAGGTCTGAAGAGAATGGCCAGACAGGTTCAAGCTGACTGGAAGCTGACAGTAACTTAAATAAGCACACATTACAACAGTGGTGTGCAGAAGGGCATCTCTGAACGCACAACATGTTGAACCTTGAAGTGGATGGGCTACAACAGCAGAAGATCATGAACATACACTCAGTGACAAATTTATTAGCTACAGTGGGTATGTAATAAACTGGCAACTGAGTGTATATAGTCTGGAAATCATCAAGCTAAAACACTAGCATCAAACTCGAGATTAATTTAAAATGTGTATTTTCAACATTCTATTACAGAGTAGAATGCTGTGTGAAATGTAATGTTTGAGCCATTTGTGATTCATAAAGCTGCCTCAGAAACCATTCAATATATTTTTTCTGGAATTATCTCATATCAAGAACTACTCACAAAGAGCAGCCAGGATGACTTGATACCAGCAGGACTGGGAGACAATAGAACTGATTGAAGATTTTCTTGAAGGGAAGCCACTGGAATCATGAGGCTACACTAAGATGGACACCTTCACAGAAGTGCACGTGAGGCCACCTTAAGCAACGTGGGGAAGCTGTGCTAACATGGCTGGTGCCTAGCTGAGGAACCAAAGAAGATTGGCCAGAAATAGAAACAACTTCATTGCTTCTGCAGCTCTAGAAACAGCCAGTAAAATAGTTGCCGAAAAAGAAAATGCTGTAAACACTCAGCAGGCCAGTCAGCATCTGTGGAGAGAGAAACAGAGTTAATGATTCAGGTTGATGACCTTACATCATGCCTGTTTTCTTAATTTTATATCTCTCTTTTTTTAGGTTAGGCTGAGCAAATGGAAAATAGAGAAGATCGTGACAAAAGTTTACGATAATGTGATCTGGTGAGGGTAAGAGACAAGAGGGATCAGACACTCTGAAGACAGAGGAAAGGATCCACTCTGCCTGTGGAAAAGGCTTTTACCACATTGCCGTTAGAATTTGTTGGGTTGGGAGTGAATCAGAGGGGGGAAAGGATGATGGAAACACAGACGGGGTAAGAGTGGGAGAACTCGGAATCAGAATCGAGTTTATTATCACTGACATATGTCAGGAATTTGTTAGGCTGTGTTAATAATTACAAATAATTACAATAAATAGATCATCAAAAGAGGAATAGTGAGGTAATGTTCATGGTTATGGTCTCATGGATCATTCATAAATCTGATGGTGGAATGGAAGAAGCTGTTCCTACAACACTGAGTGTGGGTCTTCGGGCTCCTGTATCTGCACCCCAACAGCAGTATTGAGAAGATGGCATGTCCTGGGTGGTAATTGCCAGAACTCACCAACAAGCACCAAGGACTCGCTTGAGTAGAGGTGAGAGGGCACCCACCTGCTCCCCTCTACCTTGCCCTTCTCCCAGGACAGATCCTTCCTGTGTAGTTGAAATATCATCCCCAAAGCACTGGGGACAACTGGGCCATGGAACAGACAGGTGGCAGATGGTGGATTTAGTAAAAGGGTGTGAAAAATAAAAGAAAGTAAGAACATAAGAAACAGGAGCAGGAGTCGGCCATCTGGCCCGTTGAGCCTGCTCTGCCATTCAATGTCATGGCTGATCTGACCATGGACTCATCTCCACCCACCTACCTTTTCCCCATAACCCTTAATTCCCCTACTATGCAAAAATCTATCCAACATTGTCTTAAATATATTTACAGAGGTAACCTCCACTGCTTCATTGGGCAGAGAATTCCACAAGTTCACCACTCTCTGGGAAAAGCAGTTCCTCCTCATCTCCGGCCTAAATCTACTCCCCTGAATCTTGAGGCTATGTCTCCTAGTTCTAGTCTCATCTACCAGAGGAAACAACTTTCCCGCCTCGATCTTATCTATCCCTTTCATAATTTTATATGTTTCTATAAGATCTCCTTGTCATGGTCCGGATCGGGGTCCCTTTAAATTTAGCTTGTTTATGTTACCATCTGGACCGTTGATTCCCTGTTTTCCCGTGTCCCTTGACTTTGGTGATTAGAGGCAATTAACACTCAGCTGAACCGATAGTTTATAGTCTCCGGCTTTCAGCCGTTCGGTGCGGGAGCATCTGCAAAGTCTGCAAAGTCACGGCGTGCCAATGTCATCTGGCGGAGCGAGCCTAGTCTCTGCTGAAGCGAGTTGCGGTAATTCGCCCTTCCTCACCGGAGCAACCCAGTCCGATTACCTTGCCGAAGTGAGCATGCAAAGTTTCCTCATCAAGATGGGTCCGTCAGTTAACCCGCCGGAGGGAATCAAGAACCGCTGTCTACTGTTCCCGGGTCGAGTCGAGAGCTCGCCACTATCCGGAGGCTCCAAGTCAAGTCCTGGTCCTGGCGGCGTTCAAGTACCATGTCAAGTCCTGGCCCTGGCGGCTTCCCAGTTCTGAGTCTAGTCCTGGCCCTGGCGGTCTGTGATTCCTGTCCTACCCCCTTGTCGGAATCCCTTCTCTGCCCCTCTCGCCTCTAGCCTTCGTCTGCAGCCCCTGCCTGCACTTCAGTCTACTTCCATCACCAGAGCTAGATAGGTACTGTCTGATGTTCATTCGTGTTGGTCTTGTCTCATCCTGTCCTCACCTCCGTGGGGTAAGTCAGGCCATCTTGCCGTTGCCCCGCGGAGGGTCATGAGTCCCGGCCCTATGTCCTGTACCCAAGGAGGGGTCCCGACTCTGTGTTCTGTGTATGTGTCCATGGTTCCATGTACCTGCTCCTCGAGACCGAGGCTCTGTGTTCCCATGTTCCTCCTCTCCCTAGCCCATGTCATGTCCATGCCTGGTTCTGGGGTCCGAGCCCGAGGCAAGACCCAGGTACTGGGTCCTTGCCCAGTCTCGGGCTCGGAGTCCATACCCTAGCCTCTTCATGTCTCCTCTAGTTCTGGGAGCCGATTCCGAGTCCAAGCCCAGACCCTTGGTCCCAGCCTAGTCGTAGTCCTGAGTCCTTATCCTGTTCGCTATTTCTGCTTCTATCTTGCTTTCCTGGTATCGTACAATAAACTAAACCTAAGTAACCTCACAAGATGTGTCTTGCATTTGGGTCCACCCTTGCTCCCAATGCCCCCGCCATTGTGACACTCCTCTCATTCTTCTGAATTCCAGTGAGTACAGTCCCAGACGACTCAATCTCTCCGCACAGTCTAACCTCCTCATCTTTGGAAGGACGTGTGTGGGTCTTCAGGCTCTTATATCTCCTCCCTGATGGCAGTAATGAGAAGAGGGCATGTCTCAGTGACAGTGTCAGAGGACAGAGACAGCGAAGCATGATCCAGAAGAGTATTAGAATGCAAGAGCTGTGATCACTGATGTTTGAAATGATTTTGTTTTCCTTTGAGCATCTTATGTGGAGACCGATGAAAATGCAACCAAGGATCAGGACAGCTTTGAGATGCAGGGAGTAGGTGCCGGTTCAAAGATTGCCAACTATGAGCCTGTGTTGACAGAAGGCATTCAGTGCGGATCTCTGAATGCCAGAGGAGTGTTGAATATGCTGAATGTACCCACAGCCCCTGGGCAGTTGGACATGTGCATTGCAACAGGATTAAGTCATTGCTGGAGACATTCACATAGAATAGAAATAGAAATAGTTTTCAAGTAAGTAACTCTCTGATAAAGGCAAGCACACTGCATGTCATCTTTAAGTTATATGGTCACTCAGTACAGGAAAATGGGGAGACACAGAAAGAAAACGTATATGGAGGGGAATAAACATTCAGTGCTTTGAACCAAAGCCCTTCGTCAGATCTGGAAAGGAATGGAAACTGAGGTTGGAGGAAAAGCACATATTCTATCTGGGTAGTCTCCAACCTGAGGACATGAACATCAATTTCTTCAACATTCGGGTAATTTATCCCCCTTCCTTCCTTCCCTCTTTTCCATTTTCCATTCTGGTTACCCTTTCACCCCTTCTACGCTCTTCACCTTCAATTACTTCCCTCTAGATCCCCACCTATCGTACTTCAACTCCCCCCCGCCACTCGCTTGCCTATCTTCTTCCTCACCTGGTCTCACCTATCACCAGCCATCCTGTACTCCTGCTCCTCCCCCAGTCCACTTTTTTACCATAGAATCATAGAACACTACAGCGCAGAAACAGGCCTTTTGGCCCTTCTTGGCTGTGCCGAACCATTTTTCTGCCTAGTCCCACTGACCTGCACCTGGACCATATCCCTCCATACATCTCTCATCCATGTACCTGTCCAAGTGTTAAAAGTGAGCCCACATTTATCAGTTCATCTGGCAACTCATTCAACACTCCCACTGCTCTCTGTGTGAAGAAGCCCCCCCCCCAATGTTCCCTTTAAACTTTTCTCCCTTCACCTTTAACCCATGTCCTCTGGTTTTTTTTCTCCCCTAGCCTCAGTGGAAAAAGCCTGCTTGCATTCACTCTATCTATACCCATCATAATTTTATATACCTGTATCAAATCTCCCATCATTCTTCTACACTCCAGGGAATAAAGTCCTAACCTATTCAACCCTTCTCTGTAACTGAGTTTCTCAAGTCCCGGCAACATCCTTGTAAACCTTCCCTGCACTCTTTCAACCTTATTAATATCCTTCCTGTAATTTGGTGACCAAAACTTCACACAATACTCCAGATTCGGCCTCATCAACGCCTTATACAACCTCACCATAACACTCCAACTCTTATACTCAATACTCCGATTAATAAAGGCCAATGTACCAAAAGCTCACTTTACGACCCTATCTACCTGTGATGCCACTTTTAGGGAATTTTGTATCTGTATTCCCAGATCCCTCTGTCCTACTGCACTCCTCAGTGCCTTACCATTAACCCTGTATGTTCTACCTTGGTTTGTCCTTCCAACGTGCAATAAATCACACCTGTCTGTATTAAACTGCATCTGCCATTTTTCAGCCCATTTTTCCAGCTGGTTCAAATCCCTCTGCAAGCTTTGAAAACCTTCCTCACTGTCCACTACACTTCCAATCTTTGTATCATCAGCAATTTTGCTGATCCAACTTACCACAGTATCAAACAGATCATTGAATAACAATGGACCCAGCACTGATCCCTGTGGCACACCACTAGTCACAGGCCTCCACTCAGAGAAGCAATCCTCTACTACCACTCTCTGGCTTCTTCCATTGAGCCAATGTCTAATCCAATTTATTACCTCTCCATGTATACCTAGTGACTGAATCTTCCTAACTAACCTCCCATGCAGGACCTTGTCAAAGGCCTTACTGAGGTCCATGTAGACAACATCCACTCCCGTCCCTTCATCCACTTTCCTGGTAACCTCCTCGAAAAACTAATAGATTTGTTAAACATGACCTATCACACACAAAGCCATGTTGACTCTCCCTAATAAGTCCCTGTCTATCGAAATACTTGTAGATCCTATCTCTTAGTACTCCTTCCAATAATTTACCTACTACCGACGTCAAACTTACTGGCCTATAATTTCCCAGATTACTTTTAGAGCCTTTTTTAAACAATGGAACAACATGAGCCACTCTCCATTCCTCTGGCACCTCACCCGTAGATACCGACATTTTAAATATATCTGCCAGGGCCCCTGCAATTTCAACACTAGTCTCTTTCAAGGTCCGAATGAATACCCTGTCAGGTCCTGGGGATTTATCTACTTTGATTCTGGCTCCTGACCTTTTGCTTTCCAGTTCTGATATAAGGCTTTAGTCTGAAACATTTACTGTTTGTTCCCCTCCAAAGAAGCTGCCTGATCTGCTGAATTTTTCCAGAATTTTGTGCGTGTTCCTCTATATATTCAGTATCTGTAGAGCCTCTTTTGATTTGGATCTCAAGGTCTGAAGCATGGCCAGCAGATGATGGCACTCTAAATTTTCCAGGAGCTGAGAGTTTCATGGTTTGCGTGTACCAAGAGGCTGTTAGCACACAGCTGAAACGTGTATCAACAGCAATGGACATCGTGACCTCCAGACATGGAAAATAGAACAGGAAGTGGACCCCAATTCTCCTGATCTACCTGTTTCCTCCTGAACCTCCTGCTCCCATTGCCTTGTTTCTTTCCCTTCCTTCACCCATTCCATCTGCCCACCAACCACACATTCATCCTAGTTGATCTACTCCTCTCCCCACCACTGTTCCCATCTTCCCTCCCTCATTTGATGCCATATTCCTTCCTTTCCTACCAGATTCCATTACCTGCAGCCCTTTGTCACCTCCAGCTATCACCTTCCAGCCTGTGGCTATACCCACTCTCCTCTCCCACATCTACTCATTACTCCTCTCCACCTGGATCAACCTATCACCTGTCAGCTCTTGCTCTACCCCTTCCCCTCACTTCTTTACACTGGTTCTCTCCTTCTCTCTTTCAGTTCAATTGAAGGGTCTGGACCCAGTACATTCTCTCCACAAATGCTGCCTGACTCTTTGAGTTCCTCCAGCATTTTGTGTGTCGCCCTCTCCCCCCTCCCCCACCTTCGAGCTGATCTGTTCTCAGTACAATATTTAGTTCTGGATCCCGATGGGGAGAGCATTCTCTGTGAACACATCCAGGCTAGAACATGGCTCAGCTATGCAGGGGGGATAACAGGTCTGAGAAGACTATAAGACATAGGAGCAGAATTAGGCCATTCAGCCTGTCGAGTCTTCTCTGTTATTCCATCATGACTGATATATTATCCCTCTCAACCCCTTTGTTCTGCCTTCTCCCTGTAACTTTTGACACCCTTACTAATCAAGAAGATATCAACTTCCACCTTAAATATAGCCACTGGTTTGGCTTCCACAGCCAACTGTGTCAATGAATTCCACAGATTCACCATGCCCTGGCTAAAGAAATTCCTCCTCATCTCTGTTCTAAAGGAACATCCATGTATTCTGAGACTGTGCTCTCTGGTCCTAGGCTCCTCCGCTATAGGAAACATCATGTCCACTCTATCTGGACTTTTCAATTTTTGATAGGTTTCAATGAGATCCCACTTCATTCTTCTAAACTCCAATGAGTACAAATGCTCCTCATATGTTAACCATTTTATTCCTGGGAAAATACCCGGCAATGGAAAGCAATAGTTAAAGTGGATTCTAGAGATGGAGAACAGGTAGATATTTCCCTTGTTCGCAAAAGTGGTTCCAGGATGAATCACTACTTCTCTGGTGCCAGGGTCCAAGATGACAGAGAGGCATCACAGCATTCTGGAGGGGCAAGCTGTGGAGACTGACACATATTGGTACTAGCAACATTTGAATCAAGGGGATGGACATCCTACAAGTGGATTGCAATGAGAGGAAAGGGTTGAAGAAGCAGAGTTACTCCTGGAGCCATGAGTCAATGAGTATCAATGCAGGTGGAGGATCTAGGTAAGTGTGTGGCTGAAGAGATAGCACAGAAGAGAGAGGCATTAAGATCGGTGGTGTGAACCATGGAACCAGCGCTCGTTGTACCATGAAGTCAAGAGGCTATGCAGCATGGAAACAGGCCATTCAGCCCAACTTGTCCACGCTGACCAATCTGCCTTTGTGCGGTGTTCCCATTTGCTTATGTTTGAGCCCCATCCCTCTAAATCTTTCCTAACCCTGAACCTGGATAATTGTACACAGGTGCATGAATACAGGTATAGGTACAGATACCTGTATTGGTTAACATTTTTTAAACATTATCCAAGTAAAATTAATGAAAACCCAAATATGTTTCAATAAGTTCATAAAGAGCAAGAGGATGATCAAGGGGAAAGGTTGGGTTTAATAGGGAGGCAAAATATAATGGATGCTTACAGGCCAAACGCGCGGCTGAACTCTAATAAACACTTGGTGATCATCTCCATGACGAGGAGGATGATGACAATGTTGAAGTTAAGGAAAACAAGTGCAAAATAATGGATTGGCAGCAGAAGAGGAAGTGTTAAAGGATGTTTAAAAATGGATAAAATGCCTGACCAGATGAAATATATCCTATGTGAGGAAATCAGAGGTCGGATTACAGCTTAGAAACAGGGGTGTGGAAGAGTTAGAGGTCAGAGTTCTGTATTCAAAATCCAACGACGTGGGTGGGTGATGAAGGACATCTGCAGAATGGGCCTCCGCTCTGCGTTCAAAGGCCAGCAATGTGAACATAGGGTGAAAGTCATCCACAGTCCAGTCCGCTGCTCCAAGCCCAAAGGCCAGTGATACCAACAGCTTCAAGGTCCAATGTTCGAAGTAAGTTTATTATTAAAGTACATCTATGTCACTGCATACAATGTTAAAATATATTTTCTTGTGGGCATTCACAGTAAGTACAAGATACAGCCCCAACTGGATGGATACACAACCAATATGCAAAAGTTATCAAACTATGCAAAACAACATGGGAAGTAATAATAAATAAGAAATAAATAAGAAATAAATGACTTTAGAGTCCTTCAAAGTGAGTCCATAGGTTGTGGGAACAGTTCAATGATGAGGTGAATAAAGTTGAGTGAAGTCACCTCTTCGGGTTCAAGAGTGTGATCGTTATGGGATAATAGCTGTTCCTGAAGCCGGTGGTGTGGGTCCTGAGGCTCCAATATGATCTTCCTGATGGCAGTAGTGAGAAGAGATCATGACCTGGATGGTGGGTCATTGACGATAGATGCTACTTTCCTGTGACAGCTCTCTGTGTAGATGTGCCAATTGGTGGGCTGAGCTGTATATATTACTTTTGCAGGCTTTTCTGCTCAAGGGCATTGGTGTTTTCATACCAGGCTGTAATGCAACCTACCTTCTCCTCATAACCTTTGATGCCCTGACTAATCAAGAACCTATCAACCTCCATTTTAAGTATGCTCGATGACTTGGCCTCCACAGCCATATGTGGCAATGAATGACACAGATGAACCTCCTTTTGGCTGAAACAAAATCCTTTTCATCTTTTTATGAAAGGAATGTCCTTGTATTGCAAGGCTCTGCCCTCTGGCCCTTGTCTCCCCACTAGACCTTTCAATATTTTCAATATTGGGTTTCAATGTGGTTCCCCCCCACCAATTCTTTTAAACTCCAGCAAATACTGGCTTAGAGTCATCAAACACTCCTCATACATTAACCCAAGCAGCACAGATAAAGATTGCTGGGGAACGCAGCAGGCCAGGCAGCATCAATAGGAAGAGGTACAGTCAACGTTTTGGGCCGAGACCCTTCTTCAGGACTAACTGAACCCTGTCATTTCTGAGATCATTCTTGTAAACCTCCTCCAGAGAGGTCATTAGTTTAACTAGTGGAGGCCAAATTATTGGAACCTTTCCAAAGATAATGTTATTCTTAATTTACAAAGGCACAAACCAAAGGAGCGGTTGTCAGGGATTTGCTAAGGGAAGGTTGCATCTAGCTGGTTAGTAAATTTTTTTTGCATGGATGCAACAAGCAGACAATGCATTTGATGTGGTCTAATGTATTTTCACAAATCGTTTGACAAGCCTCGATATGAAAGGCTGATCAAAAAGGTAAAAGATTTATCATCGAGGAGAGATTGACAAATTGAATCCAAATTGGTTCATTGGCAGGAATATGGTTGATAGGTGTTTTTTGTGATTGGAAGGCTATTAGCTGTGGGCTTCACAGTGGTCAACACACAGTCCTTTGATTATCATAAAATATATTAATGATTCAGATGTAAATGTAGGAAACTTTGCAGATGTTGCAAAGACTGACTGTGCTGTAACCAGCAAGGGGGAAGGCTTTACACTGTTACAAAATATATATTTTGATGGCCAGAGCTCGATGCTTTTAAGCACTATGCTTTTAAAATAAGTTACCCAGCCATTGTGTTGATTCAAAAAATCCACAGTCTGTGCCAGCAGCAATGCTTCCTAAGATTGCTGCTCCCTGCAATGCTGTGCATTTTGTGCATAGTGTTTATTTTATTTTTATATAAAAACGAATTTATTCATTATAAGATTTATTTACAAGAATAAACCTTGCGATGCCTTTTCATTCTTACACAGTCAATGCTTTCAGTACTCTTCTATTACATTCCTTAAAACCAGTAGGGTTGTTACCACTCATTTGGCCCCCCTGAGGTATACACTATTATAATAACCAAGGGGCTTTCTTGCCTAACCCACCCCCTCCCTCTCTAGTATCAGAAGAACCCTATACTGTGGTCCTCTCCCACCGTGCCCTTGCGATGTCTACTCCAGGCTTCAGTGCATCCCTCAGCACGTACTTGTTTTGTGCACTGTGTGGCTGGGAAGTAAGGTTCAACTGAGCATTACCTTCTGCCTGATCCTGCTGTGTAGCTTTTTTTAATAGCCTTCTGCCTCCTGAAAAAACTATAAGGCCAAACGTGGAGTCTGCCTCTTTCTGTTGATCTGGACTACCAAAATCATAACCTTTAACATCTTTCTCTCAATGCATCAAATATTGAAAATACCACACAGCTCTCTAACGTATTATGATATAGTTGGGATCACAGAGACATGGCTCCAGGGCGACCAAGGATGGGAGCTCAACGTTCAGGGATATTCAATATTCAGGAGGGATAGACATGAAAGAAAAGGAGGTGGGGTGGCGTTGCTGGTTAAAGAGGAGATTAACACAATAGAAAGGAAGGACATAAGCCGGGAGGATGTGGAATCGATATGGGTAGAGCTGCGTAACACTAAGGGGCAGAAAACGCTGGTGGGAGTTGTGTACAGGCCACCTAACAGTAGTAGTGAGGTCGGAGATGGTATTAAACAGGAAATTAGAAATGTGTGCAATAAAGGAACAGCAGTTATAATGGGTGACTTCAATCTACATGTAGATTGTGTGAACCAAATTGGTAAAGGTGCTGAGGAAGAGGATTTCTTGGAATGTATGAGCGATGGTTTTTTGAACCAACATGTCGAGGAACCAACTAGAGAGCAGGCTATTCTGGACTGGGTTTTGAGCAATGAGGAAGGGTTAATTAGCAATCTTGTCGTGAGAGGCCCCTTGGGTAAGAGTGACCATAATATGGTGGAATTCTTCATTAAGATGGAGAGTGACATAGTTAATTCAGAAACAATGGTTCTGAACTTAAAGAGGGGTAACTTTGAAGGTATGAGACGTGAATTAGCTAAGATAGACTGGCAAATGACACTTAAAGGATTGACGGTGGATATGCAATGGCAAGCATTTAAGGTTTGCATGGATGAACTACAACAATTGTTCATCCCAGTTTGGCAAAAGAATAAATCAAGGAAGGTAGTGCACCCGTGGCGGACAAGAGAAATTAGGGATAGTATCAATTCCAAAGAAGAAGCATACAAGTTAGCCAGAAAAAGTGGCTCAGCTGAGGACTGGGAGAAATTCAGAGTTCAGCAGAGGAGGGCAAAGGGCTTAATTAGGAAGGGGAAAAAAGATTATGAGAGAAAACTGGCAGGGAACATAAAAACTGACTGTAAAAGCTTTTATAGATATGTAAAAAGGAAAAGACTGGTAAATACAAATGTAGGTCCCCTACAGACAGAAACAGGTGAATTGATTATGGGGAGCAAGGACATGGCAGACCAATTGAATAATTGCTTTGGTTCTGTCTTCACTAAGGAGGACATAAATAATCTTCCAGAAATAGTAGGGGACAGAGGGTCCAGTGAGATGGAGGAACTGAGCGAAATACATGTTAGTAGGGAAGTGGTGTTGGGTAAATTGAAGGGATTAAAGGCAGATAAATCCCCAGGGCCAGATGGTCTGCATCCCAGAGTGCTTAAGGAAGTAGCCCAAGAAATAGTGGATGCATTAGTGATAATTTTTCAAAACTCGTTAGATTCTGGACTAGTTCCTGAGGATTGGAGGGTTGCTAATGTAACCCCATTTTTTAAAAAAGGAGGGAGAGAGAAACCAGGGAATTATAGACCAGTTAGCCTAATGTCGGTGGTGGGGAAACTGCTGGAGTCAGTTATCAAAGATGTGATAACAGCACATTTGGAAAGCGGTGAAATCATCGGACAAAGTCAGCATGGATTTGTGAAAGGAAAATCATGTCTGAAGAATCTCATAGAATTTTTTGAGGATGTAACTAGTAGAGTGGATAGGGTATATTTAGTGTATAGTGGATGTGGTATATTTGGATTTTCAAAAGGCTTTTGACAAGGTCCCACACAGGAGCTTAGTGTGCAAACTTAAAGCACACGGTATTGGGGGTAAGGTATTGATGTGGTTAGAGAATTGGTTAGCAGACAGGAAGCAAGGAGTGGGAATAAACGGGACCTTTTCAGAATGGCAGGCAGTGACTAGTGGGGTACCGCAAGGCTCAGTGCTGGGACCCCAGTTGTTTACAATATATATTAATGACTTGGATGAGGGAATTAAATGCAGCATCTCCAAGTTTGCGGATGACACGAAGCTGGGGGGCAGTGTTAGCTGTGAGGAGGATGCTAAGAGGATGCAGGGTGACTTGGATAGGTTGGGTGAGTGGGCAAATTCATGGCAGATGCAATTTAATGTGGATAAGTGAAGTTATCCACTTTGGTGGCAAACATAGGAAAACAGATTATTATCTGAATGGTGGCCGATTAGGAAAAGGGAGGTGCAACGAGACCTGGGTGTCATTATACACCAGTCATTGAAAGTGGGCATGCAGGTACAGCAGGCGGTGAAAAAGGCAAATGGTATGTTGGCATTTATAGCGAGAGGATTCGAGTACAGGAGCAGGGAGGTACTACTGCAGTTGTACAAGGCCTTGGTGAGACCACACCTGGAGTATTGTGTGCAGTTTTGGTCCCCTAATCTGAGGAAAGACATCCTTGCCATAGAGGGAGTACAAAGAAGGTTCACCAGATTGATTCCTGGGATGGCAGGACTTTCATATGAAGAAAGACTGGATGAACTGGGCTTGTACTCATTGGAATTTAGAAGATTGAGGGGGGATCTGATTGAAACGTATAAAATCCTAAAGGGATTGGACAGGCTACATGCAGGAAGATTGTTCCCGATGTTGGGGAAGTCCAGAACAAGGGGTCACAGTTTGAGGATAAAGAGGAAGCCTTTTAGGACCGAGATTAGGAAAAACTTCTTCAAACAGAGAGTGGTGAATCTGTGGAATTCTCTGCCACAGGAAACAGTTGAGGCCAGTTCATTGGCTATATTTAAGAGGGAGTTAGATATGGCCCTTGTGGCTATGGGGATCAGCGGGTATGGAGGGAAGGCTGGTGCAGGGTTCTGAGTTGGATGATCAGCCATGATCATAATAAATGGCGGTGCAGGCTCGAAGGGCCGAATGGCCTACTCCTGCACCTATTTTCTATGTTTCTATGTTTCTATGTATCCTGGGTTTATCCTTCCCGTGAAAATATTCAAATTACATGCATGCCTTTATACTGTCAATATGCAAATAAATTGAGTTAAATGTAAATTAATTTCTGACTGATTGGCTGATGTGCATATTTATTAACTGATTAAAAGTTGGACATGCTTTTTATTGGCGAGATTGATCTGATTTTAAGATGGTCATGCAACAGAGGATTTATTATGAAAGAAATGAACAAGCTACTCAATCACTTTCTGCAACAAGCCTTTGTCTCAGCTGACTAAGTACAAACTTAAAATAACGTTTCTCACAACCTACCACTTGATATTTAAAACTAGATATTTAAAGTCAGATAAGCCTAGATTTTGTGTAAAGAATATTTAAACCTAACTAAAGGACTCCCTTCCTTTTCAGTCCTGATGAAAGGTCTTTATTCCTTTATTAAACTCTTTATTCCTTTCCATAGTTGCTGCCTGACCTGCTGAGTTCCTCCAGCATTTTGTGTGCATTACTAAAATGTGTTTTGTTTTTTGCATGACTTTTACCGGAAAGGGTTTATCTATACAAAAGAGTTTCTCCTTGAGACCAATAGGTATCAGAGGGAACATCCTAATATCCAAGTTAGATACACAACTTTCAAGGATAAATCAGAGAGTCCTGTCAGGAATACAACATCTAACAGACTGTATACAAATCATTCTTTCAAACTATTTGACCAAAACAATATCAAAAAGCCTTATGTGGGTAGCATTATTAGCATTTCAAAGCTAAGCAGAGCTGTAAACTGACATTTTGCTCTCTATATCTAAATAAAAGTTCAAACTTCAAAGTAAATTTATTATCAAAGTACATATATGTCACCATACACTACCCTGAGATTCATGTTCTTGTGGGCATACTCAATAAATCCATAGAATAATAATCATAACAGAATCAATGAAAGACCGCACCTATTTTTGTGCAAAAGACAACAAACTGCAAATACAAATAAATAAATAATAATAATAATAATTTAAAAAAAACAATGAATATCAAGAGCGTGAGATGAACAGTCCTTAAAAGCGAGTCCATACGTTATGGTTTGTCTGAGAGCTTTCATAATTGTACAGAAGCTACCAGAGCAAGAGATTTTGTCAAAGGTGATGGGAGCAGTGAACAATATGGTTATTTGTTTATTCCCTATCTCTAACTTTCTGGACATGTTCTGCAGAGTTTCAGTATGACTACTCTCTTCAGATGGAGCTGCACCATTTCTATGTTGTATATGATGTATGATAACTAACAGGGAGCATCACGATTTTCAAAGTTCAAAGTACATGTATTATTAAAGTATGTATACTTTATACAACCTTGAGATTCGCCTCCTAATGGGCAGCTATAAAACAAAGAAACCCAAAAGAACCCATTAAAAAAAAGACCATCAAACACCCAATGTGCAGGGAGAAAAAAAACAAATCATGCAAACAATAACCGCAAGCAAACGGCATTCTGAACTGAAGGCCATAAAGAGAGTCCATCAGCAGACCCTTAGTTCAGTGCAGGTAGAATGGTGAGCTGAACCAGTTCGCCCTTTGCCTCAGGCCCTGACACCCTGACCTTTTCAATTTGGCCCCGCACCTAAATTGCTAAACAGACTTTGGATTCAGCTGCTTCAATATGCTCTGCTGCATGGATCCTGCCACCTTGATTTGGCCTGTTCCTGACTTTTCCGATTTAGCCTGGCGCTTAAATCAATCGAACATCGGGGCTTGCTCGCTCTTGGCGACAGGCCTGCTGCCTTGCCTTGGTTCTGCCATACCAAATTGCTTCTAAGTCCAAAGGGAGGTTACGTACAATTGTTCGTGATGTGTTCGTATTCCTGATTTTCTCCCATGCACCAAGGTAGAGTGCATGGACTGATAAGAAATCTGATGGTGGAGGGGAAGAAGCTGTTCCTGAAACATTGTGTATGTGTCTTCAGGCTCCCATATCTCCTCCTTGAGAAGAGGATATGTCCTGGGTGACGGGGGTCCTTAATGATGGATGCTGCATTTTTGAGGCATTACCTTTTGAAGATATCCTTGATCCTGGGGAGGCTAGTACCCATGATGGAGCTGGCTGAGTTTGCAACCCTTTGAAGCTTCTTTTGATCCTATACAGTGGCCCCTCTATACCAGACGGTAACACGAATGGTTAAAATGCTCTTCACATCAACATTCCCTCTAATTTTTTTTCACAGCTGCATGGACCAGCCATTGCTCTGAGCAGGACATTTTTACATGGTCTGAAAACTGCGCGGCCCGTTTAACGTTTAGGTGTTAGGAATATTCAATCTGCATGGCAATGAAGACTATGTGCCTGGGAGCATTTCAGTTACTGAGCAGTCACTTACAGCATGGCTTACAGGGAGCAATGATGTTGAGTGTGGGTATTCAGGTTCCTGTATCTCCTCGCTGATGGCAGTAATGAGAAGTGAGTATGCCCCAGGTGGTAGGGGTACTCAATGATGGATGAGCTAGTCTTGAGGCACCACTGTTTGACGATGTCCTCGATGTTGGGAAGGCTGGCTCCCATGATGAATTTTGCTCAGTCTACAACCCTCTGAACCCTGGTTACTGGACTGGTGAGACATCAGCACTACTAGATCTACCTTTGAGTTGGCCTAGTAAATTGTAAATATAATTCCTCTTAAATTTGTAAACACTAATGTCATGGACATGTTATGGAATGGAATCTCAGTCTGCCATTTAATAGGTGGGGACTGTAATGGATCTATCCAGTAGGAACTGTCACTCAAGGAAGTAGACAATATTCCATTGCACTCCAACATCTTTTGCGATAAGGGGTATAGGATATCTTTACTTTTTATTGATAAGCTGAGGTGGTAAAGGGTGTAATATAAATGGAACATTTATAGTTGTTTCTATAGGAGGGACATACAGGCCATTTTAGAGCTGCTGAGATCTCCCTGGATCAGTGCCAATATTTATCACTCAACGGATATCATTAACACAGTACATCTGGTAATCTTTCTCATCCTGGCACCTGGGTGGGTATATGAATATGTCAAGAGGTTCCAGCATACGTCAGGTTTCATAAGTACACAAATTCACCAAACACACAAATATATCACACTGGGTAGGGAAATGAAACATCATCCATAAGACTGGATATGTTTTTGTTTTGCAAAAGCAAAGAAGATATATAGATACAAAAAGCAAAACACAGTGCAAAACTCTTTATATTCTTTGTGCATTTTGGTCAATAGCTTTCACCAGTGTCGACAGATTATTTTTAGCATTATACCATTGTTGCTCATGAAACATAGAACACAGAGTAAGAGAGCAGAGTACAGGCCCACGGGTTTGTGGCCATATTTTAACCTACTCCAAGATCAATTTAACCCTTCCCTCCCACGGAGCTCTGCATTCTTCTTTCATCCATGTGCCTACCTAAGAGATGCTTAAATATCCCTAATGTACATGCCACTACCACTACCACCACTGGAGTGTGTTCCATGCACCTACCTTTGACAACCCCTCCTATACTTTCCTCCAATTGCTTTAAAATTATACCCTCCTATATTAGCCATTTCCATCTTGGGAGAAAGTCTCTGGCTGTCCCTCAACTTATCTTCATAAAACATGCAATTTATGTGTTCCCCCACCCTGCCCCTCCTAGACTATGACCTTTACGTCCTTCTCCACACCCTCCTCGCAAATTTACCATCTGCAAAGAGATGGGTGATTGTCTGGAACATACAGGTGGACTATCTCCTCCTTTGCCAAGTCAAGGCAGCATTTCCTTACAGTCATCTCACTATGCTGGAAGTGCAGTGTACAGTTGGGGAAATATTTCAGCTGTAAAGGAAGTACCTGGCCACGGCAGAGGAGGGGAGGTGGAGAGTGAGTTGATGGCCTCTCACCGCCAGCCAAGCAAAGCCTTGATGCCCGTCGGTGAGTTAGAACATTGAAATCTACAGCACATTACAGGCCCTTCGACCCACAATGTTGTGTCAACCATGTAACCTACTCTAGAAACTGCCTAGAATTTCCCTACTGCATAGCTCTCTATTTTTATGAGCTCCATGTACCTATCTAAGAGTCTCTTAAAAGACCCTGTTGTATCCACCTCTACCACTGTCACCAGCAGTGCATTCCAAGCACCCACCACTCTTCGTGTAAAAAAACTTACCTCTGACATACCCCTTGTACATACTTCCAAGCACCTTCTAATGATCACCAAATGGGACAAGCCCTCTTCTCATTGCTACCACCAGGGAGAAGGTACAAGAGTCCGAAAACCCACACTCGACATTTTAGGAACAGCTTCTTCCCTTCCACCATCAGATTTCTGAATGGTCCATGAACACATGAACAGTATATCACTGTTTTTCTTTTGCACTGTTAATTTATTGATTTTTTTTGTAATTTACAGTAATTTTATACCATACATTGTACTGCTGCCACAGAACTACAAATTTCACAACACCTGTCTGCGATGATAAACCTGATTCTGATTTGGACCATTTGCTCATATTAAAGTGGGCAAACCCCACAGTATCCCATCCTACAATATCTGTGCAGGTCGTTCCATGCTGACCTCAAGTCCTGTGTTCTCTCCACAATGTACCAGACCTCGATCTGGCATTCGCCAGCTTTAAGTACACATTGAGGGAAGCATCAAGTAGGCCATTCGGCTCATCCAGTCTGCTCCGCCATTCAATCACGGGCTGATCCATTTCTTCCAGTCATCCCCACTCCCCTTCCTTCTCTCCATACCCTTTGATGTCCTGGCTAATCAAGAACCTATCTATCTCTGCCTTAAATGCACTCAATGACTTGGCCTCCACAGCCGCTCGTGGCAACAAATTCCTCAAGATTTACCACCTTCTGACTAAAGTAATTTCTCCGCATCTCTGTTCTAAATGGACGCCCTTCAATCCTGAAGTTATGCCCTCTTGTCCTAGACTCCCCTAACATGGGAAATGACTTTGCCATATCTAATCTGTTCAGACCTTTTAACATTCAGAATGTTTCTATGAGATCTCCCCTCATTCTCCTGAACTCCAGGGAATACAGCCCAAGAGCTGCCAGACTTTTCTCATATGGTAACCCTTTCATTCCTGGAATCATTCTCGTGAATCTTCTCTGTACCCTCTCCAATGTCAGTATATCCTTTCTAAAATAAGGAGCCCAAAACTGCACACAATACTCCAAGCGTGGTCTCATGAGTGCCTTATAGAGTCTCAACATCACATCCCTGCTCTTATATTCTATACCCCTAGAAATGAATGCCAATATTGCATTTGCCTTCTTCACCGCCAACTCAACCTGGAAGTTAACCTTTAGGGTATCCTGCACAAAGATTCCCTAGACCCTTTGCATCTCTGCATTTTGAATTCGCTCTCCATTTAAATAATAGTCTGCCCATTTATTTCTTCGACTGAAGTGCATGACCATACACTTTCCAATATTGTATTTCATTTGCCACTTCTTCACCCATTCCCCTAAACTATTTAAGTCTCTCTGCAGGCTCTCTGTTTCTTCAACACTACCTGCTCCTCCACCTATCTTTGTATCATCCGCAAATTTAGCCACAAATCCATTAATCCCACAGTCCAAATCATTGACATACATCATAAAAAGCAGCGGTCCCAATAATGACCCCTGCGGAACTCCACTGGTAACCGGCAGACAGCCAGAATAGGATCCTTTTATTCCCACTCTCTGTTTCCTGCTGATCAGCCAATGCTCCACCCATGCTAGTAACTCCTCTGTAATTCCGTGGGCTCTTATCTTGCTAAGCAGCCTCATGTACGGCACCTTATCAAAAGCCTTCTGAAAATCCAAGTACACCACATCTACTGCATCTCCTTCGTCTAAACTGCTTGTAATTTCTTCAAAAAATTGCAGTAGGTTAGTCAGGCAGGATTTTCCTTTCAGGAAACCATGCTGGCTTTGGCCTATCTTGTCATGTGTCTCCAGGTATTCTGTAATCTCATCCCTAACAATCAGTTCCAACAAATTCCCAACCAGTGATGTCAGGCTAACAGGTCTATAGTTACCTTTCTGCTGCCTCCCACCCTTCTTAAATAGCAGAGTAACATTTACAATTTTCCGGTCATCCGGTACAATGCCAGAATCTATCGATTCTTGAAAAATCATTGTGAATGCCTGCTCAATCTCTCCAGCTACCTCCTTCTGAACCCGAGGGTGCATTCCATCAGGTCCAGGAGAACTATCCACCCTCAGACCATTGAGCTTCCTGAGCACTTTCTCAGTTGTAATTTTCACTGCACATACTTCACTTCCCTGACACTCTTGAATGTCCGGCATACTGCAGATGTCTTCCACTGTGAAGACTGATGCAAAATGCACATTTAGTTCCTCTGCCATCTCTGCATTTCCCATTACAATATCTCCAGTGTCATTTTCTATTGGTTCTATATCTACCCTCAACTCTCTTTTACCCTTTATATACTTAAAAAAGCTTTTACTATCTTCTTTGATATTAGTCACCAGCTTCCTTTCATAATTCATCTTTTCCTTCCTAATGATCCTTTTAGTTTCCTTCTGCAAGTTTTTAAAAAAGTTTCCCAATCCTCTATCTTCCCACTAGCTTTGGCTTCCTTGTATGCCCTCTCTTTTGCTTTTGTTTTGGCTCTGACTTCACTTGTCAGCCACGGTAGTGTCCTTCTTCCATTCAAAAATTTCTTCTTAATTGGAATATATCTGTCTTGCACTTCCCTTATTTTTCGCAGAAAACTCTAGCCATTGCTGCTCTGCTGTCCTTCCTGCTAGTGTCCTTTTCCAGTCAACCTTAGCCAGTTCCCCTCTCATGCCATTGTAATTTCCTTTATTCCACTGAAATGCTGACACATTGGAATTTAGTTTCTCCTTCTTAAATTTCAAAGTGATCTCGATCATATTGTGATCACTATTCCCTCAGGGTCCCTTAAACTTAAGCTCTCTTATCACCTCCGGATCATTGCACAACACCCAATCCAGCACAGCCAATGCCCCAGTGGGCTTAACATCCCCAACGATTATCATGACATTGCCCTTCTGACAGGCCTTTTCTGTTTCCTGCTGTAATTTATAATCCACATCCTGGCTGTTGTTTGGAGGCCTGTATACAATTGCCATTAGGGTCCTTTCACCCTTGCCATTTCTTAACTCAACCCATAGAGACTCTACACCTTCCGGTCCGATGTCATCCCTTTCTAATAATTTAATAATATTTCTTATACACAGGGCCACACCACCTAACCTATCTTTCCGATAGGTTTATTTGATAAAATTATAAAGCTTATAAGCAAGTTCTTTGCTGAAAAAACATCTTGCTGCCAATGGGCTTGTAGTAACAAGGCAAATGAATATGAAGAGATTGAATGTGCATTGCATTAACTTGTTGGAATAAATTCTCAGCGACCTATTGCCCTCCAGTCTTTTCCATAAAGAACAGCAACTGTCATGACAGCAACACCGAGAATAATCCTGAAACAGCATATCGTATTCAGAGTTAGTCTCGTTGTCAAGGAGAGGGACATACAGTATATTTATATCCTCTGTGTGGCAATTCCTTCACTAGAGAAGCAGAAAAACTACAGGTGCTGCAGGTCTGAAATAAAAGATAGGAAATACAGGGGACATTCAACAAGCCAGACAGTGTCATTGGAGAGATACACTTGATGATTGCGTTATTAAGTGCCTCCTGTACCTAATAAAGAGGCCACTGAGTGAATGTTCATGGTCTTCTGCTGCTGTAGCCCATCCACTTCAAGATTCAATATGCTGTGTGTTCAGAAATGCTGCACACCACTGTTGTAATGTGTAGTTATTTGAGTTACTGTTGCCTTCCTGTCAGCTTGAACCAGTTTGGCCATTCTCCTCTGACCTCTCTCATTAACAAGGCATTTTTGCCTACAGAACTGCTGCTCACTGGAAATCTTTTTGTTTCTTGTACCATTCTCTGTAAACTCTAGAGAGTGTTGCGTGTGAAAGTCCCAGGAGATGAGTAGTTTCTGAGATACTAAAATTATCCCGTCTTGCACCAACAATCACTCCACGGTCAAAATCACCCAGATCACATTTCTTCCCCATGCTGATGTTTGGTCCGAACAACAACTGAACTTCTTGACCATGTCTATTTGCTTTTATGCATTGAGTTGCTGTCACATGATTAGATATTTGCATTAATGAACAGGTCACTAATAAAGAGGTCACTGAGGGTATAATAGTGGAATATTTTCCTCACAGCAAAGATATGCAGGGATCAGTGACCCCTGGTTAGGAGCAATTTCAGCCATCAATTTAGAGCCCGAATTTGACTTTCGAAATTGAATTTGCACTGTTTCTACCACCAATTATATATTTGGTTAAAACCATCTGCAATTAACTCTCCAATCTGCCATTGGACATGCCTAGGGGGAATGTGATTACATCCTAATTTTCAGGACGTACCTGTCGTCACGGAGCATCATCAGCCACAGCCTGAAGTAGAATCTCCGAAACTGTACCTGCAAAAAGGGGAAGGGTTACTCACAGGAGACGGAGCAGAATGAGTATCTAATTGTGCTTGCCATATCTGATCTTCTGCCTGGTGTCATTGGGTGCTAGGAAATGGTAATTGTCCCTTCTGCAGTAGAGACATTTCTCACATCAACAACATAAATGCAAAACTATTTAAACTGGAAATATATTGAGGTGCAATATGTGAGTCTGTGCTGAGGCATTTACTGTATAAACACGACCTTTGCTAATGATGCATTGACATTTTCCAGCACATATATAACAACTGTAGACATTGCTGATCTCTCCCAACTGTGAGAATAGTTGAATATTTTCAGCTCAGATTTTACATCTTTCATACTTTGGTGAATTTTATCACCAATCCGTCAAACCAAACATGGACCAATTCCAGGGTTCCAGCAACAAAGTTCAATGTTCAAAGTACGTTTGTTATCTAAGTATTTAATGTATATATTATCATATACCACCATATATTACCTTGAGATTCATTTTCTTGCAGGAATTTTTTGCAGGTAAATATGAAATTTAATAGAATATACAAAAGCTATACACAATCCAACAAAGACTGATAAACAGCCAATGTGCAAAAGACAAGCTGTTCCAATAGAAATAATGTTGACAACTTGAGTTGTAAAGAGGGCTTGAAAGTGAGTCTATAAGTTATTGAATCAATTCAGAGTTGTGGTGAGTGATGTTATCCACACTGGTGCAGAAGCCTGATAGTTGCAGGGTATTAGCTGCTCCTGAACCTGGTGGTGTGAGACCTAACGCTCCTATAGCTCCAGCTCGATGTAGTAGCGAGAAGAGTTTAATGGCCTGGACGATGGGGTTTTTGATGATGGACATTGCTCTCTTGTGGTGGGGAAGGGAGCACTTCATCTTTGCCCCAGCCCCCTCTGACAGGCCTGCACAGGTGGGCACCTCCCAGTCTCCACCCAGCTAACAGGAGACACTTGTCACTTGTTTCCGACTAATCACCAGCAGCCTATTTAAACCCAGCTCTCATCCGTAATCCTTGTTCACTCGTCGGACCAGCCAGTCGCAACCATTTGCTCCTAGCCTTTAGTTACCTTGTTGCTTTGTGGTTAGGTATCCATTCCCTCTTGCTTTGTGGCCCCTCTTGGTTTGTTACTTTGCAGTATATTTTTAAAGTGATTGCACAGCACTAAATTATCTTTGCTGCTCTGTTTGGGTCAAGCCTCTTCTATATTTCCTGACAGGATTGGTGAACCAGCAGAGTTTGCTCACCTAAAGGAAATCATTCGCTAACACGAGTACACGAACCACAAGCAGCAGGAAACCATCAAGCAGCTCGCCTCTCACCTAACTCATGGTCTCATTACAGCAGCTCTGCACCAGTCAACCTCCTCCCTCAGAGGCCCAGTTTCTGGTGCCCAAAAAGTTTTGCTGGATCCTCAACCCAAAGCTGCAACTTCCTGCAACTGTGCATCTTGCACTTGAAGCTGCAGCTGCCTCTGTATTCTATGGACTGAGTCAAAGTTGCCTTCATCATCTCTCCCTTGATTGAGAGAGCTCTGACCTGGGCCAACTGGGTCAACAGAACCATCATCCGCAACAAATATAAGGAATTCTCCGCTGAGATGTGCTGGAGTTTTGACCACCTGGGAAGTGGAAGGGAGGCAGTCGATCTGATCCCTTGCCTCAGTACAGCACTACACCATGGAATTCAGAATCCTCGTAATGAGGTGTGGTTGAAATGTGGATGCTCCTGGTCCATTACCATCATGGCTTCTCAGAGTGCTTGAAAGACAAGCTATCTAACTGGGAGATGCCCACCAAACTCAAAAGCCTAATCTCTCAGGCCCTCTGAGTTGAGAAGCGTCTTTTGAATGATCCTCCAGATCATAAGCTATAACCCAATTTAAGGCTGATTTATACTTCTGCGTCAAATGGACACCGTAACCTACGCAAGTGGCCTACGCGCGTTGTGAGCATTTATACTTGTGTGTTGGTGTGTCTGTGTCACTCTGCAATTTGGGCACATCGCGCATGCGCACACACCTGCCCGTGCAAGGCTTTCTGGACCGAACTCGGTGTGTGTGGCTCGGACTGCTGAGCCTGTCTGTCACCCCTTCGGCATGACACCCATTGACAGGTGTCCCTTGGGGTCTGGGTGCACATAGCCTGTGACATGAGCATCGGAGAGAACTGTGAGTCCATACAGTTCATCCTTATCGACTCCATAAGACCACAAGAGACAGGAGCCCTTGGTGGTGTCCTTCAGACTTACCAACAGTCCAGTCATTTTCTAAGCCTTCATTAATGAGATCCTCTGAGACCGGCTACACAGGTATGTATTTGTCTACCTCAACAACCTCCTCATTTTCTATAAGGACTTCCAAGACCAAGTTCGCTACATCTGTTCGGTGTCCTTCAGTGTCTTCTCAAAAACTAGCTGTATAGCAAGTTAGAGAAATGCCAGCTCCAAACTCCATTCATTTCCTTCCAGGGTTACCACCAGAACCTCATATCCATTGACAGGTGTGTCAACTCAGCCTATGTCAGGCTTGCTCTACTTCTTCAAGCAATTCAACTTCACCATATCCTACTGACGTGGTTCCAAGAACACAAAGTTGGATGCTCTGTCACGGCAGGTCAGTCCATCTGAACTGAAGGTCGACCCTCAGCTCATCATCCTCATCACCTGAGACCTTGAGAACCAGATCCACCAGGCCCTATGGTACACGCCTGCTCCAGCTGATGCCCCTGACAACTGCATTAATGTGTTAGCAGCCATATGGACCTCCAGTGGACTTGGTCCTCCAACATGTAGTTCACCTCCATGGCTTCCCTCAGGACTTCTGGCGAGCCTTTTGCCCAATGAGTTTGTGCTCTGGTTATCAACTGCAGCCCAATGGTCAACCAGAAAGAGCCAAGCATTAAGTTTAGATATTTCTTTGATGCTTCACTACCTCTAACTTTTCCTCATGGAAGGAGTATCTGCTTTGGGCTGAGCTGTCCCACAATCTACACACTTCCTCTGCCTTGGGCTTGTTGCCCTTTGAAGTGCTTCATGGTTACCAACCCCTATTGTTTCCTGCTGAGGAACCAATGGTGGAGGTCCCATCTGCCAGAGCCCTGGTTCGCCAATGCTGGAACCTTGGAAGAAGGCATGGTGGGCCATTCTAGCTGACAACCATGCATAATTCTGCCAGGCCAACTGCTGGCTGAACACTGTCAGACTACTCTGGTCAGGGGCCCATGGCTGGTTGTCCACCTGAGATCTGCCCTTGTGCAAGTTTTTTGGTCATTAGACCCTTTAAGATTACTCATTGCATCAAAGCACTCACTTACCATCTCTAAAGCAACACATACAAAATGCTGGAGGAACTCAGCAGGCCAGGCAGCATCTTCTTCAAGTCTTGGCAAGAAACATCAATTGTTTATTCTTTTCCATAGATATTACCTGACCAGCTGAGTTCCTTCAGTATTGTGTGTGTGTTGCTTTGGATTTCTAGCATCTGCAGATTTTCTGATGTTTGTGACTTACCACCTCCAGATGACACAATCATTTAGGATCACACCTACTTCCATGTGTCCTGTGTCAGTCCCACTCAACCCAGCTGAGCCTGCTCCTCTGGAACCTAGGATGGTGGAAGGAGGTCCAGTGTTTCACCGCTTGATGGATTCAGATTGTCATGGACGACGTGTGCAGTACTTGGTCGACTGGGAAGGGGACGGCCTGAAGGAGTGATCTTGGGTGCCATCCAGTTTCATTTTGGATGCTGGAGTTCCACCGGACCCATGGCATTTTTGCCTACAGAACTGGCACTCACTGGATGCTTTTGTTTTTAACACCTTTCTCTGTAAACTCTAGTGACTGCAGTGTGTGAAAATCCCAGGAGATCAGCAGTTTCTGAGATACTCAAACTCTTCCCGTCAAAGCACCAATAGTCATTCTATGGTCAAAGTCACTTAGATGACATTTCTTTCCTCTTCTGATGTTTGGTCTGAACAACAACTGAATCTCTAGACCGTGCTTGCATGCACTGAGTCGCTGCCACGTTATTGCCTGATTAGATATTTGCATTGATGAACAGGTGTATAGGTATACCTAATAAAGTGACCACTATAAAATTACAATATGAAATACTGTTCATAATATTAAATAAAGTTAAATTAGTGATGCAGAAATAGCATAAAAGTAGTGAGGTAGTCTTCATGGGTTGGTTGTCAGTTCAGAAATCTGATGGTAGAGGGTAAGAATATTTCCCTAAAATGTTTGTTGTGTCTTCAGGCTTCTGTATCTCCTCTCTGACTGTAGTAATGCGAAGAAGGCACATCCTGGGTGATGGTAGTCCTTAACGATGGATGCTGCCTTTTTGAGTCATTGCCTTTTGAAGATGTCCTCAATGTTGAAGAGGCTAGTGCCCATGATGAAGCTGGCTGAGTTTGCAACACTTCGCAGCTTTTTCGGGTCCTGTGCAGTGGCCCCTCCATACCAGATGGTAGTACAACCAGTCAGAATGCTCTCAATGGTATATGCGTAGAAATTTGCTCGAGCCTTTGGTGAGCAAACCTACTCAGACTTCTGGCTTCAAGCCAAATTAAAGTGTTGACACCTGAGAGCAGAAAAGGGACTGGTGTTCAGCCCCACTATACTCTGTGCCACTCAAAATCCCCACCTGATGCCATCCCATCTGCCTGCATTTGACCCATCTCCCTCTCTTCTCGTTATTACCATAGGGTGGGAGGGGTAGGAGTCTTGGGTCCCATGCTGCCAGGTTTGGGCGCGGTTGTTTCCCTGATGTCATCAGGCTCCTGGACCAGCTTCATTCGACTCAATGCTGAATTGACTCTGCAGCCTGTATTCCCACTTTTGTGGACCCTGCTGCTCATGTTCTCAGTAGTATTTGTTTATTTTTTTAATATCTGCACGATTCATCCTCCTTTGCACATCAGATGTTTGTCAGTCTTTGGTTTTTCATGGATTCTATTGTATTTCTTTGTTTTCCTGAGAGTTCCTGCAAGAAAGTGAATTGCAAGGTTGTTTATGGTGTACAGACCTTGATAATAAATTAACTTTGACTTTGAACTTTGAAATATAGGCACTAGCGTGCTTCTTCATGATTGCATCAATACGATGGGAAATGTGCAGGCTGCAGATGCTGGAACATTTCTCTCCATAGGTGCTGCCTGACCTGTTCATTTCCTCCAGAATTTTGTGTGTTGCTACCTTCTCCTCCAGTTTATGGACTTGTACTTCCTTCCCCAGTTTATCAACCTGTGCTTCCTTCCTCAGGGATTTCCCAGTTTATGGACTAGTGTTTCCTTTCCCAGTTTATAGACTTGTGCTTCCTTCTTCAGGAATTCCCTAGTAAATCGACTTGTGTTTCCTTCTTCAGATGTCCCTGGTTTATGGACTCGTGCTTCCTTCCTCAAAGATACAGTTCCGTCTGTTCCTCATACTTCCTGAGGTTTTCAATTCATCATCCATATTATTTGTCATCGCAAAATACATTGTAGGGTTCTCAGTAATACTAGATGGACTGTTAACTGTTGATCGCTTATTACCAAAATGGCTTCTCTGAAGTGCTATATTAAAATGGCTTCTCGTACTGTTAACTGCTGAGCAAGGGGTTCTCTGTAACCGCAATGTTTGGGTTATACTATGTCATAATGGAAATTGTAATCATTTTGCTAGCCAGAGGAAGTCATGTTATGTTATCTTGTATATGTGCGCTCAGTTGAGGAGCGTGGGCTTTTTCAGGAGGCGTGGAGAAAGGACGGACGTGCGGGGAATGGACAGCGGTTCCAGTGCAGCAGATACCGGACCTCAGGGGTTTGGATGGTGGCCGGAGTCTCGGAAGGACGTTGTGGATGGATTCGGAGGCGTGAGCTCCAACATATTAATATATTATGTGCCCAAGACTGATAAGTTACTTATGTGGCGCCTTTTCTTTTAGTCGTTGCTACTAACCCATCACCAAAATTTGCTATGAAGTATAATTCTTTACTCGCACTTGGTATATTATTTCATATTTGTGTCGTGACTGATCATCGGGTGCCTCACACCATATCTGCACCAAAGCATTTGCACTGTTTGGCGGGGTCGACGGCTATTCACCCTAGGCAACAGGAGTCAGTTGGGGCAAAGGGTCGTTACAACATCATCTCCTGCCTACTTGGAAAAAGAGTTTTCAAAGCCTTTGCATTTGATTATCTGATTCTCATATAGGTTGTTAAATACATTGTGTTGACCTGTAACTGTGTACTGGCTCTTCAATGACTAGGAAGCTAGCTATGATGTAAAAACCAAGATAAAAATGGATTGAAATGAGGGCAAGTGTACATGGGCTGCCACGTGACTTGTTTCCATGACAGCATAAGTACTTTACTGAAGCTGACTTTGATTTCCAAATTAAAAATAGAGAAGCTGAATGGTGATATTCAAACAATGAGGTCATATTTCACCCCGTCTCCTCTGATATATTCAGTTACATTCTGTTATTTAAACATTTTACATGCCTGTTTAGATGCTGTCATGGATCCTCACCTGGAACTGTTTCTTTGATTCGGTGAGAATGGATAGTGGAGCTGCTACCTCACAGTGCCAGAGACACAGGTTCAGTCCTGACCACCGTTTCTGTCTGCACAGAGTGCACATGCCCTCCCTGAGACTGTGTGGTTTCCCCCGGGTGCTCAAAGTTCCTCTCATACCCCAGGTTGGGAATTTCATTGGCCGCTGTAACTTACCCTGAATGTGTAGGTGAGAGGTAAAATGTGGGAGGAGGGAGTTGATGGGGATATTGGGGAGAGGGAAAAATAGGATTCATGTAAGATTTGAGTAAAATGGATTCAATTGGCAGAAGGACTTGTTTCTATGTCATATCTCTGTTTGACTCTATGAGTCTGTTGTCCTCGAAACTGTTTTTTTATACCAGAGGATGAACCTGCAGGGGCGGGAGTGAATCTCTTTAACTTTAGTCTCACAGCTCGTCCTTGTAATTGCAACACAGAATCAGGCCTTCTGACCTCTGCCTTCCACACTGCTTCATCCCTGTCACAGAAAGCCCCTTGCTTGCTTAAAGCCTTTGGTGGTTTAGTTTTTAAGTTTCTGGACTGGCAGTGAGAATGATGGCTCATTGATCTAAAGACAGACTTCAAATCCCTCTGCGACAGCTGGAGAATTTAAATTTTAGTAATTAATTAAAAGGTTGAACACAAGACAACCATGAGAGACCTGTTTTTTGTTGTAAAAACAAATGCTCTGTTTTGATTGAATTCAATGAGGGAGCATCTGCTGCCCTTGGGAATGAGGAATTCCAAAGTTTTACCATCCTGTGAAGGAGGAAATTTACCGTAGAGTCATAGAAACATGAGAATACAGAAGCAGGCCCTTCAATTAATTAACCATTAACCTGCCTAGTCCCATCGACCTGCACCCAGACCATAGCCCTCCATACCCTTCCCATTCATGTACCTATACCTATTCAAACTCTTCTTAAAAGTTGAAATCTTTTAATTGTTAATTTTTTTCATATATTCATATATATATATATATATATATATAAATTAATAAAAATATTGAAAGAGGAAAATGTTGAAATCAACCCTGCATCCGCTACTTGCTCTGGCAGCTCATTCCACCCACTCACCACCCTCTCAATGAAGACATTCCCCTAATGTTCCCCTGAAGTATTTCACCTGTCACCCTTAACCCATGACCTCTAGTTCTAGTCTCACCCAACGTCAGTGGAAAAAGCCTGCTTGCACTTATCCTATCTATGCCCCTCATAATTTTGTGTATCTCTATCAAATCTCCCCAACGATCTTCTACATCCTAGGGAATAAAGTCTTAATCTGTTCAACATTTCCCTATAACTCAGGTCCTCAAGTCCCAGCAACAACTTGTAAAATTTCTCTGCACTCTTTCAATCATATTTACATCTTCCCAGTATTAGGTAACTGAAACTGGACAAAATACTCCAAATTAGGCTTCATCTACATCTTATATAATTTCAACATAACATCCCAACTCCTGTACTCATTACATTGATTTATGAAGGCCAATGTACCAAAAGTTTTCTTGATGACCTTATCTACCTGTGATGCCACTTTCAACGAACTATAGATCTGTATTCCCAGATTCCTCTGCTCTACCGCAATTCTCGGTGCCCTACCGCTCACCATGTAAGACCTATGCTGGTTACTTCTCCCAAAGTGTAACACCTCATACTTGTCTGCATTAACTTCCATCTGACATTTTTCAGTTCATTTCACCAGCTGGTCTGGACGCCACTTCAAGCTTTGACAGTCTTCCTCGCTGTCCACTACTCCCCCAATCTTGCCGTCATCCACAGATTTGCTGATCCGGTTTGCCACATTGTCATCCAGATCATTGATATTGTAAAGGTTTGGGCCCCTTATCTTAGAAAAGATGTGCTGAAATTGGAGAGAGTTCAAAGGAGACTCACAAAAATGATTTGTCATATGATGGCTTGTCATATGAAGAATGTTCACTAGAATTCAGAAGAATGAGGGGTGACCTCATTGAAACCCATCAAATGGTGAAAGGCCTTGACAGAGTGGATGTAGAAAGGATGTTTCCTATGGTGGGAGTGTTTAGGTACAGAGGACACAGCCTCAGAATAAAGGGGTGTCCTTTTAGAATGGAGATGAGGAGGTATTTCTTGAGGCATTCTTTGCCACAGGCAGCTGTTGGGGCCACGTCTTTATGTATATTTAAGGCAGAGGTTGATAGATTCTTAATTGGTCAGGGTATGAAGGGATATGGGCAGAAGGCAGGAGATTGGAGATGAGAGGAAAATTGGATCAGCCATGATGAAATGGCAGAGCAGACCCCATGGGCCAATTGGGCTAATACTTCTACTATATCTTATGGTCTTATATAGATGACGAACAATAACAGACCCAGCACCAATCTCTACAACACACCACTAGTCACAGGCCTCCAGTCAGAGAGGCAGCCATCTATAACCTCCTTCTGGCTTCTTCTGTGAAGACAATGTCTAATACAATTTATTACCTCATCTTCAATGCCAAGCGACTGAACCTTCTTGAATGACCTCGGAATCTATGCAAACATGTAGATGCAAACTGGAGCACCCAGGACAAACCCACTGATTCACAGACTGTGTGCAGACTCCACATAGACAGCACCAAAGATGAGGATCAATCCCAGGTTTCCGGAGATGTGAGGTAATAGCACTACCTGCTGCGGGCTACATTTCTCGTTACATTCTCCACTGCAAGCATCTGCAGTGCTGTCAGCTGAGTTCAATATTCTGTTTTCTGTACCTACATTTGAATAACTGGATAAAAAATTAGTTCCAGCACTGACCTCTGATGACAGCCCAATGAACACCTCTCCAACTTAAGAAATATACAATAAAGATGAACTCTTGATCTAATCTACCTCATCATGAACCTTGTTGTTTCTTTATCTGCCTGTAGTGCACTTTCTCTGTAACTTCTGTTGTGTATTTAACATTTCAGTAATATTTGAGTAAGCTTGTAAATATATTGTTTGCTTAAGCATTCTTGTTGGTTTTAAATAATTCATTATGGGTTATACATAAAAGCATAGTACGTGAATGGCAGACGTCATCACTCCATCACGTCATATGTGCCTGACTCACTTAAAGTAAAAATAAAACTAAGACATGTTCTCCTGGGCTCCCGCTTTTTACTTGCTATTTGTCTTATGTTTTGTAATTACAAAATATAACAGTTGTGACGAGGATGGGACAGGAAAATTCAAACCTATCAAGGATAAAACAGTATTAAAAGAAAATACAACACCCAAGTTTTACCAAGCCCATCCAGTTCCTTATACCATCTGTGATAAAGCAGCCTTGTGAACTAGCTCGCATGGAGGCCAAAAGAAATCTTTCCAAGATTGAGTGGAGCCCATGGGCAACACCGGTGGTTCCAATATCCAAGAAAATTGGGTCTGTCAGGATCTGTGGAGATTTTAAGGTCATCATCGGCCCAGTACTGAAAGTAGATCAACACCCTCTGCCCAGGGTAGAGGATATTTTTGCAAACCTTTCTGGAGTGAAACACTTCAGCAAAGTGGTCTGAACTGAGATGTAACTACAGATAGATAAGGAAGAAGAGTTCACGGTATTTCTCACCATAAACACTCACAAAAGGCTTTATCACTATAGTAGGCTTATTTCTGGAGTAGATCTGCTCCTGCACTCTGGCAGAGAGCTATGGACCAGGAGCTGCAAGGCTAGTCAGCCTTTCAGTGTTATCTGGGCGACATCATTGTTACCAGTAATAATGACAAGGAACATCTCTCAAATCTCAAGACAGTGTTAACAAGCTTAGAAGATTATGGGTTTAGAGAATGACCCAGCAAGTGTGAATTCTTTAAACCAAGCATCGCATACTGTGGTCACACCGTTGACCCACAAGCATTACACAAGCGTGCTGAGAAAACTCAAGCAGTGGTGGATGCCCCAAGGCCGAAGGATGTCCTTTATAGGATCTGTCAATTACTATAACAGGTTCTTTCCAAACCTGGCTACTATAATCCATCCCTTGAAGTCATTACCACAGATGAGGAAGAAATGGCAATGGACAAAGCAGTGTGAGATGGCTGTTGTAATGTGAACAAAGTCACTGGGGAGATGTAACTGGTAGATATGAAGTAGTCTTTAATTTGACAAAATGAGACACAGCAGGCATCATATTGAGACCCCATTGGAGGAAGAGGCCTGTCCGACCCAACATTACATGACATTTTATATGGACAATTCTATATTTGCAATGTTAATCAACATTGTTGTTTTTCAATTAACTGCTGTTTTCACAGCTCTAGGAACCTATTGTCCAGAGCT
Source organism: Mobula birostris (assembly GCF_030028105.1). Lineage (NCBI taxonomy): Eukaryota > Metazoa > Chordata > Chondrichthyes > Myliobatiformes > Myliobatidae > Mobula > Mobula birostris. The sequence continues at coordinate 50,643,054 of NC_092378.1, read as the reverse complement.
GCATTTTGAATTTAATCCACAGTCCATATTCAGATCTAAAGATTCGTTTCTGCAGTTAGTTGCTGAAGTTAATATTTTGCTATACACCTTAAGTCTAGAATACGCTCTAACAGTCCCTTCTCTTGGCTTTCCTGGTCAAAAATAAACATACCAGGAAAGGCCAGCCTTAAGGAGAATCTTCTCAAATAGGGCAGCAGAAATGTCTCACCTCTGAATCCCTCCCTATTACTCTATGTGCATCTACATCTACCCTGTCATCGCTATAAGGCTACCTACAAGAGGCTAAGCAAAGAGATTGTTCCAGAAATTTGAAAAACCATCTTTATAACTGTAGTTCGAGATTCGTATCCCCATTGCCTCCTTCCCTGCTAGTTGATAGCAGTTTAATCACTTCCTTTATCTTCACCCCATCGTTTCTGATTGCCAAAACTCTCTCTTTCCAGGGCCGCCAAAAGGGAGATGTGTCAGGCTCACAGGCCCTGTCATCGATGTACAGGAGGGGTTGAGGTGGTCTCTATTTAAATGACTGCAAAGACCTCACCCTGGTGCCACCCCCTTCTGAACTGTCCAGTTGATTGCTGACCCAACCACTGAATGGACCCAGCTCATTTGTATTCACTCCCCTTTCAGGCTGGGGTGACTGCCTTCAGATATCATGTGTAATTTCTTCTCTTTCTCATTCTGCCATACCATCTAAGTGGTGGAACCTGATATCTCTTTTGAAACTTGGATCCTTTCCCATCTATCTACCCCAATATCTTTTCTATTCTATGCTATACAATTAATCATTTCCCTTCAGCAACCAGCCTTCATTATAGAGTGCCATTACCATTACACTTTAACATGCTATTCATGGCTTTCTATCGTGCTCTCTCAGTGTCCTCTGCCTTCGTGTTTGCTGTGGGTCTTCTTCTGTCAGCTGTGGCCAGGTCTGGTGCAGCCGGCTGGATACTGGGGACACTCGATCTCCCACTCTGTCTATGGGGGTGACAAGAAGCTGAGTCGTATGCTTTAACCTGAATCCAGTGTTTCACTGGCTACCTCACTGCGTCCGCACACAGGAACAATTGTTATTTCTCAAAAGTACTATCTGTGATCCTCTCTGTCTGGGAGCAAACCCTGCTTTTTCAGGCAACACCCTCACCATGACTTGGTCACCTGGCTGTGGGAGGTCTACCTCCTTTCCCTCTGGCTCACTCTGATCAACAAAGTGTCATTGCTGCTTTGCTCGATCCCTCAATGTGCTACCCTGGTTACCCAGGTCCTTCACATCTCCATGTAATCTTACTAACTTGTAATTTGTGGTTTCTTCCTGTACACTTGTAATTTCTGTTGCTTTGTGTTCTTCTGTTGCCCTGCTCACACTGATATCTGCCCAATCATTCCCTTTCTGCTCCTTACTATCCCCTTTCTGGTGAGCCTTTAGTTCAATCACTGCTACCTCCTCAGGCGGCTGCACTACTTCTAACAACGCCTGGCTGTGCTTGACCCTTACCCTTGGGACCTCCTGACATGCTTCCCACACATCGCCTTCTTTCTCCTCCCTGCTTTGGGCTGCTGTCTCTCGGTGGGCCAGGTTAGTTGTTTTGTGGGTCGCACAAGTTTGTTGTGCCTGTCTTGTCCATGTTACTTCTCCTTTTCCTGAGTCTATGAACGCACCTGCCTTACTCAATGTGTCCATTCCCGGGATAACACCTCATTGACTGGGTACACCTGAAAATCTACAGGAAGCTGCGTTCCCTCAATCTCAAGTACCTGGAGTTGACTTCTCTCCACCCTCATTGTTTCACCTCCTGCACTGGTAATGTAAATCGCCTCTCCAGTCACGGGTAAGAGTAGATCAGTTATTGGTACTGGGCATCCTGTGTCCACTAACATTTCATATTGCTGGCTGCCTAATAAACATCTTGTGTACATCCGTGGATGACTATCTCTGGCAAAAGAGGCTGCCGTCAGCCATTTGTCTGACCTCACCAGCTCCATAATCTAGTCAGCAGTCAGATCGGAAACAGAGTGTGTTGCTGTGGATTCTGCCTGCTCTGGTGAGTGATTCTCACACTTTGCTCTCTTTTCAGGACACTGGCTCCAACCATAGCCCGAGAAGCCACAGCTGTAACAAACCATCTCCTTTACCCTCCCATGTGTACTCCAGCAGTTCCTTGCTACGTGCCCTTGCTGCTGGCACACAAAGCAAGTCATCTGTGATGCCACAGCAGCTACATTCACGACAGCTGCTTTACGATTTCTCTTGCCCCTCCTCTGGTCTATCTCACCAGTTTGTGACACTGTCGCAGAGTATGCCAATCCCACTGCTTATCCCCAAGCTAAAATTTCCTGGTGGACTAAGCTCAGGCCTTCCTTCAACATTTTCATGAAGACTGGGTCATCCGTCCCTGGATTATCCAATCTGGAATACACCTCATATGCTCGATATTTACGTTCTGCATAACCCATGGCTGGCTTATCAGCTCTCTGAACCACTGATATTGTTGTTCCCCAGTTTCTCCCATCTCCCCGTAGTCACTGCCTCACCTTCACTTTAAAGAAGTGACATCTCTCTTCATTGCTGGCGTTCCCAGCAGTTGCCCATGTACCATCCTGCACCCCCTGGGCCATACCAGAATTCTACATTCTTGCAGGCAACCTGAAGTGAGGGCAGCTCTGACAAAGTGCTCTGCTTCTCCCTGGAGAGGAAGGGCTTATGGATGGTTGTAAGCAAAGTCAAGGACTGGCTTAGGTCATCAGGGTTCTCAACCTGATGTTGCTTGACCTCATTTGGTGCCATCCTAACATATATCTGTGTCAAACCTCTCCCTGAAATATCTCCACACTAATTTCCACAGTACGCAAAATGTAAATAATGAGTATAAGTTAAACAGTATGCACTTAAAACCGCTGAGTAGGTACTCTGCAATCTGCCACTTCTGGGCATCTAAACTCATGACGCCTGTTCTATTCCTTTGTATCTAACAGTTACTCCAAGGTTACCGATGTATTGGTAAAACATGCACACACTCTCAAATACAGTTCCCAAAATGAGTATAAGTGATCCAGTGGGTGTGCCACACCTTAAATGATCACCCGTTACAATTGGTGGCTCTGTGTCACTGAATCAACACACAAAGTTTAGTCTCTTACATCAACACACATGCATGCATACACACCACACTACTTTTACATCTATTATTTCAACTCTCTGCCGTGTTTGTGATACCTTGTGACCCGGTACCCTTTGACTCAAACAGGTCCAAACATGAGTATTTAAAAAAAATACTCGTCCAGTTAGACCGCTGAGATCACTAGTCACACAATGGGTCACAAGAAGGTATCCCGGACGAGCCCCCACATGTTGTAATATGAACAAAGTCACTGGAGAGATATAGCTGGTAGATATGAAGTAGTTTGTTATTCAATAAAATCAGACACAGCAGGCATCATATTAAGACTTTTCCAGAGGAACGTTTGACCCAACGTTATGTGACATTTTATATGCTGAAGATCAAAGGACAATTCTATATTTACAATATATATACAGTGCCTCCTTTGTAAATATAGAATTGTCCTTTGATCTTCAGCATAAACTTTTACACCTCCACTTCACACCCACACAATCAACATTGTCTGGTTTTTCAATTAACTACTGTTTTTACAACTCTAGGAACATATTGTCCAGAGCTGCATTTTAAATTGTATCTACAGTCCATATTCAGATCTAAAGATTGATTGCGAAGTTAATAGTTTGCTGTACGCCCTAAGTCCTGAATGTGCTGTAACAGTGGATTTCCAAAAGTCAAAGAAAAGGGTGACATCAGACACTGTACTCACACAAGTTGATCCATATTGTCCAGTGAAGCTTACCTGTGACACCTCACTGTATGGTATAGGTGCATGCATGTCACATGTTAGGAGTGATAGAAGTGAATGCCTCATAGCCTTTGCATCTCGTTCCCTTACCAATGAAGAGGAAAATTACACACATATTGACAGAAAGACCTTGAGTCCGGTTTGAGATCTAAAACAGTTCAACTAGTACTTGTATGAGAGAGTGTTTACCCTCATTACTGATCATCCTCCACTGGAGTGCATTTTCACTGCATGGAAGGGGCTCCACTGACAGCGGCAGCACGAATGCAGAGATGGGCTCTGTTTCTTGGAGGACAGAATTACAAAACTGTATTCGAGAGGAATTCATGGAATCGTAGGAATGCTGATAGATAGTCCCATTTACCCTTGGGAAAGGAAACATCTGAAAAATTTGCAGAAGAGGATACTGGTTCTGACATATTCTCCCTAATGCAAACCAGGTCTCCCTATTATGGCAGAAATGATCCAAAGGGAAACCAGAAAAGACCTCACACTATCTCAGGCCTACACAGCCACCCAAAATGGCTGGAATGTGCAGCAAAAATCCATTTTTACCATTGCCGGGATGAACTAGCCCTTGATGAGGGTTGCCTTATGTGGGGATTGAGAGCTGTTGTACCATCCAAGCTCAGAGCTAAAGTGTTGGCAACTTCCTCAAAATCTCTATAAGTTAGGTTAGACACGGCTTACTATGCACAGAGCCATGTTGACTACCCCTAATCAGTCCCTGTCTATCTCAGTACTTATATATCCTTCCAATAACTTTCCCACTGCTGATGTCAGGCTCACTGGCCTATAATTTGCTGATTTACTCTTCGAGACTTTCTTAAACAACAGAACAATATTAGCTATCCTCCAGTCCTCCAGTGCCTCACCCATGCCTAAGGGTGATTTAAATATCTCTGCTTGGGGCGCCTGCAATTTCTGCATTAGCCTTCCACGGGATGCATGGGAACACATTGTCAGGTCCTGGGGATTTATCCACCCTAATTTGCCTCAAGACAGCAAGCACCTCCTCCTCTGTAATCTGTATAGGGTCCATGACCTCGCTGCTGCAGTGCCTCACATCTGCAGACTCTGCTATAATAGAAAATTGGATTTGCTGTTAGACCTGTGGATAATAACTTTATTCTGTAATCAGGACCTAGTGTGTAACTTAATTAGGTCTTACTGTAGCCACCATTCTGTTATCAAAATTTAGAATTACTGGTAATACCACCAGCTAAGAATGTAATAGCAATACCAAATTCACACACAGGTAGAGGAGCTTTGACTGATCTCTTGGTATCCACCAGTTTTTAATAAATCCTCTGGTATTTTGAACATCAATTTTCAGTTTGCTCCTACAAACACCAACTGCTAATTCTGAGGCTGTAAGCCCTGGATCAGATCAGTGAAACCTCCACACATCCAGCTTGTGAAACCCAGCTGGGATTTCATACATCTCAATAAGGTTCTCTCTCACTCTTTTCAACACTGGCGAACACTGGCCTAATTTACACTTTCTCTATTCATTCAGCAAACCTACCATTTCTGGAATCAAAATAATATTAAAATTTGCTGACGTTGTAAATCTGATCTATAAAGGCTATTCATGGGTATGTATAGATCCTGTCTTTACAGACGTCTAGAAGTCAATTTTGTTTAAGTTGGAAAATATACAAACATCACTTAATATGAGAACAGTACCTCCACAATGTTGTAATGGATTGCATGAAAAGCACATAAGACTGACAAAGGTGAACAATTAACAAAAGTTTGAGCGACCAACAGCTTTTTGACATCCCAAGGACGTGGCCTGGAAGACTAGTGTGTCTTCAGGGTTCCGGATTTTCATGGCTCTGGAGAGGAGCTGGTTCTGGGCCTGCGCCCATGACTGAGGCGTTGCAGAAGAACACGGAACATCGGGAGCTGTGGGTTGAGTGTCCAGAGATCTGCACCTTTCTGGGGCCGACTCTGGGCACAGAGCTCGGAAAAGTCGACGCAACATTGTAAATCAGCGAGTTGTTTGTTATGTCTCCTCTCTCAGTGTGACACAGGGACATCTCTTTTTCTCTTATTAGGGAGAGAAAGAGAGCCTGTGGTATGTCGAATTACTGGGTGAACGAGTAGCTTTTGGGGTACTTTATTGTGTCTATATTGTTGCTTGCTGCATGCTTGAGTGCTCGGTGGAGGGTGCCACTGCCTTTTGCTGGTGGGGTTCATTACCTCGCTGCTGATTGTGCGTGGAAGGGGGGAGCTGGGGGGGCTTTGGGGCTCTAACGTTTAATTATCATTCTTTCTTTGGGGCCTTCCTCTGTTTTTGTAGATGTTTGCGAAGGAAAAGAATTTCAGGATGTATATTGTATACATTTCTCTGACATTAAGTATACCTATTGAAACCTATTGATCTAGGACTTTTCTCTTTGGAGAAAAAGAGGATGAGAGACAATCGGGAGAGGTTCATTGATCAAAATAAACATTATTCATAATAAAAAAATACAAGAATAACCATACAATGCCTATTCATTCTTACATTCATAGTCAATGTGTTACATAGTGTTCTATTATATTAAGACCAATAGCACTGTTGTCACTCAAGTGTCCCCCGTGGGGTTTCCTCACCCAACTCAGCTCCTTTTTCTCCAGTGGTAGAGGAACCCTGTACTGTGGTCCTCCCCAATTCAATAGAGATGTATAAGATGATAAGAGGCATTGACAGAGTTCTGTTCCCAATTCTTCCTGAGCACCAGGAGGGGTGCCAGTGTCCGCTCTATTAAGTTGTATACTGCGCTACACTTCAAAGCCTCTGTCTCTGAAGCACTTTGGTAGCATCATGAGGTGCCCTGATAAACACATATTCAAAACTTAATAAAATGTACACCATAACAAAAAAAAATCAGTTGCCCCTAGTTAGAATTTCAAGCACTTATTTATACGGTTGGGAACTGTATGGCATTTTATAAATCCACCAAATGATACTGAGATTGCAGTAGCATTTAGAATGCGAGGTTACCGCGTGAGCCTGAAGCCCTCATAAAACAATTGTATTTTCACCTTCTCTCTGGTGGAAGATCAGTAATCTACAGTTTGACTAATCTATAGTTGGATGGTGGTATAACAGGAATTATACTGAACTGACAGCAAAGTGCAGCATGTATATCTACCTCAGTGTGTGACTGTCAAGCAACCTACTCCTTAGAGACTTCGTAAAGGAAGAACCCACAGTTTTTCCGTTATGATGGACAGTGACTGGCAGGTTTGAATGTACAGCCAAGTTTCTGCTACAACTCACATCACAGTGTATCTGCAACCCCAGACAATCTCTTTGTCTCCCTCACTTCAGGAATTAGCTATGGCTCATTACAGAGTAACACTTCTGGATCACACACTGTGGATTGGGATCCCACTTGAGGGTGAAGAGGAGGAAAATTGATGCCGAGTTTTCAGTTGAGCAGCGACAAATATCAAGGCCCTGTCTAGTCTCTCAGGAGGGTGTGGAAGAGTTAGATATGACTTCAAGGAACACTTTTCTCTGTCTCAACCAAAAGCTGAAACAGAGCAACCAAGTTGGGTAAATTGGAAAACGGGCTCAGGGATTGTTATGTGTGATTAACCCTTTCCCTGCCAACGTGGAACAACTTATTAATTACAAATCAGCTTTTAATAAATTCCCTAGTGTTGTGAACTTCAATTTTCAGTTTGCTCCTACAAACACCAACTGCTTATTCTGAGGCTGTAAGCCCTGGTTCAGATCAGTAAAACCTTCTCTGATCCAGCACATCAAACCCTGCAGGGATTTCATACATTTCAGTAAGGCTACCTATCACTCTTTTCAATACTGGGGAACACTGGCCTAACTTACACTTTCTCTCCTCATTCAGAAAACCCACTATCTCTGGAATCAAAATAATAGTAACCACATACAGTATATGGTTATGTGAAATTAGTGGGCAACATGGTAGCATAGGCAATAGTATAACACTATTAAAGCGCCCGTGGCCTGGGTTCAAATCCCACCACTGCCTGAAAGGAATTTGTACATTCTCCCCATGACCACATGCGTTTTCTCCTGAGCTCTGTTTTCATCCCATGTATGGGTCTGTAGTTTAATTGGGCAGCATTGGCTCATTGGCCCAGATGGGCCTGTTACCATGTTATATCTCTAAATAAAAATCAGTGCTGTCTGTGCTTTTCATTGGCTGCTAGCATTCCAGATTTGTGAGTGGTTGGCAGCAGTGTTGCTGGGCAAGCTAATCATGGCAGTGGTGCTGCTGGTTGAGCTGCAGCCTCAGAAAACCAGAGATGCAGGTTTGTTCCTTACCTCCAGTGCAGTGTAGAGTTTGCATGTTCTACCTGTGTCTTTAAGGGTTTCATACCACATCCCAGAAACATGGTAGTTGGTCGATTAATTGCCCCTAATGTGTAGGTGAATTGTAGAATCTGCAGTGAGACATTGAGTTATACAGCATGGAAGAAGGCCCTTTGGTCAAACTGGTCCATGTTGACCAAGGTGCCACATAAGCCGTCTGATTTGCTTTTGTTTGGCCCATATCCATCTAAGCCTTTCTCATCGATTTACCTGTCCAAGTATCCTTTAAAGGTTGTTAATGTTTTTTAATGTGAATGTATGGGGAATAATGTTGGCTTTGCTTAGATGATGGTGAGTGGGGAGCTGTCAGTCTGTTTCTGTATTATGTCTCACTATGGTTCTCTCACTGCTCTGGGAGAAGTTCAAGCCAGACATAGATTAGGAGGTGTCAGGCTGGATGGAATTCCGGTGCCTGAGGCAAAGAGATATCTGCCAGGGTCCACCCAATCTCCCAAGTATGAGTAGGAGGAAGTAGCTATAGAGGGCAATAAATGCACCATCAAAGGACATGACCTACCAATTGCGTAGAATAATCAAGCACCCCCACCCTCTCTGGACTTTTTCACTTCTTTCCTCTTCCATCAGGCAGAAACACGAAAGCCTGAGAGCATGAGGTTCAAGTACAACTTCTGCCCTGCTGTTGAGTAGTTCCCTAGAACGATAAAATGAGCTCTTGTCTTCATAGCCTACCTTGCTATGATTTTGCACCTTATTTGCTGCCTGCATGACATTTTCTCCACAGCTGTTATGCTTTACTCGGAGGTGATAGGTGAAGTCAGGCAAGAAGGAATAAAGGTGGATGGGGCAGGGAGGATGGTGAGACGCTGGGAGGTGATTGGTGGAAAACCTAGAAGCCTGAAGAAGAATGAATCTGATTGGAGAGGAGAGTGGAAGGGAGGAGGAGTACCAGAGGGAGTTGATGGACGGGTGAGGGGAAAATAAGTGCAACCACATGGGTTTCCCTTGGGCGTTCTGTTCACTTTCCACGTCCCAAATGTGTATTGGAGTTGGTTGATTAATTTGTCATTTTAAATTGACCTTAGTGTTTAAGCAAGTGGCAGTATGAACACATAACATAGAACGTAGAACATTACAGCACAGTACAGGCCCTTCTGCCCGTGATGTTGTGATGAACCTTTACCCTACTCTAAGATCAATCTACTCCTTCCCTCGGTATAACCTCCAGTTATCTATCAACAGACAAAAGTCTTGCCGAAGGGTTTCAGCCAAAGCATTGTCTGTACTTTGTTCTACAGATGCTGCCTGGTCTGCTGTGTGTGTCACTCAGATTTCCAACACTTGCAGATTTTCTCTTGTTTGTGATTTTTCTATCATCCATCTGCCTATGTGAGAGTTTCTTAAATAACCCTAATGTACAGTATCTGCCTCTCCCACCATCTCTGGCAGCCTGTTCCACGCACCCTCCATTCCCTGTGCAATAAACATACTTCTGCCATCCGCCCCCCCCCCCATACTTTCTGCCAATCAATTTAAAATTATACCCCCCCCCCCCATATTAGCTATTTCTGCCTTGGGAACAAAAGTCTCTGGCTATCCATTCGATCTATGTCTCTTATCATCTTGTACACTTCTGTCAAGTCACCTCTCATCCTCTTTCACTCCAGGGAGAAAAGTCCTAGCTTGCTAAACCTATTCTCATAAGACATGATCTCCAACCATCCAGCCAACATCCTGGTAGGTCTCCTCTGCACCCTCTGTAAAGATTCCACATCGTGTAATGAGGTGATGAAAATTGAATACAATGTTCCATGTGTGTTCCATCTCGGCAGAGAGTGTGGAGGGGAATTGATAGAATATAAGGACAATTAAATGGAATTAGTGCAAATGGGTGTTTTATGTCTGGCATGGACTCAGTGGACCACAACAGATGTTTCTGAGTTGTGAGACTTTCTTTGACTCTGTAATTGGAAGCCAGCCAAGCCACAGGAGAAGAATCAACAGAATGAAGTTGACTAATAAGAATCAAAATCAGGTTTAATATCACTGACATACATTCAGTAGCCACTTTATTAGTTTACCTCCTAAGTGTACGTTTACAGTCTTCTGTTGCTGTAGCCCATCCACTTCAAGGTTGAACGTGTTGTGTATTCAGAGATGCTCTTCTGCACACCAGTGTTGTAACATGTGTTTATTTGAGTTACTGTCTTGAACCAGTCTGGCTATTTCCCTCTGACCTCCCTCATTAACAAGGTGTTTTCGCCCGCGGAGCTGCCATTAAATGGATGGTTTTTCCCATGCAATTCTCTGTAAATCCTAGAGACTGTTATGCAGCAAAATCCAAGGAGATCAGTAGTGTCTGAGATACTCAAACCACCCTGAATGTCACCAACAATCATTCCGTAGTCAAAATCACCTAGATCACATTTCTTTCTCATTCTAATGTTTGATCAGAACAACAACTGAACCTCTTGGCCATGTCTGCTTGCTTTTATGCGTTGAGATGCTGCTGCATGATTGGCTGTTTAGATATTTGCATTGGATGAGCAGGTGTACATGTGTACCTAATAAAGTGCATAGTGCTCACAATCTGTTATGATCTTGCCCTTCGCTGTCTGCCTTTACTGCAGTTTTACATAGAAACATAGAAAATAGGTGCAGGAGTAGACCATTCGGCCCTTCGAGCCTGCACCGCCATTTATTATGATCATGACTGATCATCCAACTCAGAACACCGCCCCAGCCTTCCCTCCATACCCCCTGACCCCCGTAGCCACAAGGGCCATATCTAACTCCCTCTTAAATATAGCCAATGAACTGGCCTCAACTGTTTCCTGTGGCAGAGAATTCCACAGATTCACCACTCTCTGTGTGAAGAAGTTTTTCCTGATCTCGGTCCTAAAAGGCTTCCCCTCTATCCTCAAACTGTGACCCCTCGTTCTGGACTTCCCCAACATCGGGAACAATCTTCCTGCATCTAGCCTGTCCAATCCCTTTAGGATCTTATACGTTTCAATCAGATCCCCCCTCAATCTTCTAAATTCCAACGAGTACAAGCCCAGTTCATCCAGTCTTTCTTCATATGAAAGTCCTGCCATCCCAGGAATCAATCTGGTGAACCTTCTCTGTACTCCCTCTATGACAAGGATGTCTTTCCTCAGATTAGGGGACCAAGACTGCGCACAATACTCCAGGTGTGGTCTCACCAAGGCCTTGTACAACTGCAGTAGTACCTCCCTGCTCCTGTACTCAAATCCTCTCGCTATAAGTGCCAGCATACCATTCGCCTTTTTCACCGCCTGCTGTACCTGCATGCCCACTTTCAATGACTGGTGTATAATGACACCCAGGTCACGTTGCACCTCCCCTTTTCCTAATCGGCCACCATTCAGATAATAATCTGTTTTCCTATTTTTGCCACCAAAGTGGATAACTTCATATTTATCCACATTAAATTGCATCTGCCATGAATTTGCCCACTCACCCAACCTATCCAAGTCACCCTGCATCCTCTTAGCATCCTCCTCACAGCTAACACTGCCACCCAGCTTTGTGTCATCCGCAAACTTGGAGATGCTGCATTTAATTCCCTCATCCAAGTCATTAATATATATTGTAAACAACTGGCGTCCCAGCACTGAGCCTTGCGGTACCCCACTAGTCACCGCCTGCCATTCTGAAAAGGTCCCGTTTATTCCCACTCTTTGCTTCCTGTCTGCTAACCAACTCTCCACCCACACCAATACCTTACCCCCAATACCGTGTGCACACTAATTAGTTTGCACACTAATCTCCTGTGTGGGACCTTGTCAAAAGCCTTCTGAAAATCCAAATATACCACATCCACTGGTTCTCCCCTATCCACTCTACTAGTTACATCCTCAAAAAATTCTATGAGATTCGTCAGACATGATTTTCCTTTCACAAATCCATGCTGACTTTGTCCGATCATTTCACCGCTTTCCAAATGTGCTGTTATCACATCCTTGACAACTGACTCCAGCAGTTTCCCCACCACCGACGTTAGGCTAACCGCTCTATAATTCCCCGGTTTCTCTCTCCCTCCTTTTTTAAAAAGTGGAGTTACATTAGCCACCCTCCAATCCTCAGGAACTAGTCCAGAATCTAACGAGTTTTGAAAAATTATCACTAATGCATCCACTATTTCTTGGGCTACTTCCTTTAGCACTCTGGGATGCAGACCATCTGGCCCTGGGGATTTATCTGCCTTCAATCCCTTCAATTTACCTAACACCACTTCCCTACTAACATGTATTTCGCTCAGTTCCTCCATCTCACTGGACCCTCTGTCCCCTACTATTTCTGGAAGATTATTTATGTCCTCCTTAGTGAAGACAGAACCAAAGTAATTATTCAATTGGTCTGCCATGTCCTTGCTCCCCATAATCAATTCACCTGTTTCTGTCTGCAGAGGACCTACATTTGTCTTTACCAGTCTTTTCCTTTTTACATATCTATAAAAGCTTTTACAGTCCGTTTTTATGTTGCCTGCCAGTTTTCTCTCATAATCTTTTTTCCCCTTCCTAATTAAGCCCTTTGTCCTCCTCTGCTGAACTCTGAATTTCTCCCAGTCCTCAGGTGAGCCACTTTCTCTGGCTAATTTGTATGCTTCTTCTTTGGAATTGATACTATCCCTAATTTCTCTTGTCAGCCACGGGTGCACTACCTTCCTTGATTTATTCTTTTGCCAAACTGGGATGAACATTTGTTGCAGTTCATCCATGCAACCTTTAAATGCTTGCCATTGCATATCCACCGTCAATCCTTTAAGTGTCATTTGCCAGTCTATCTTAGCTAATTCACGTCTCATACCTTCAAAGTTACCCCTCTTTAAGTTCAGAACCTTTGTTTCTGAATTAACTATGTCACTCTCCATCTTAATGAAGAATTCCACCATATTATGGTCACTCTTACCCAAGGGGCCTCTCACGACAAGATCGCTAATTAACCCTTCCTCATTGCTCAAAACCCAGTCCAGAATAGCCTGCTCTCTAGTCGGTTCCTCGACATGTTGGTTCAAAAAACCATCCTGCATACATTCCAAGAAATCCTCCTCCTCAGCACCTTTACCAATTTGGTTCACCCAATCTACATGTAGATTGAAGTCACCCATTATAACTGCTGTTCCTTTATTGCACACATTTCTAATTTCCTGTTTAATACCATCTCCGACCTCACTACTACTGTTAGGTGGCCTGTACACAACTCCCACCAACGTCTTCTGCCCCTTAGTGTTACGCAGCTCTACCCACCTCGATTCCACATCTTCCCGGCTTATGTCCTTCCTTTCTATTGCGTTAATCTCTTTTTTAACCAGCAACGCCACCCCACCTCCCCTTCCTTCATGTCTATCCCTCCTGAATATTGAATATCCTTGAACGTTGAGCTCCCATCGCTGGTCACCCTGGAGCCATGTCTCTGTGATCCCAACTATATCATAATCATTAATAACAATCTGCACTTTCAATTCATCCACCTTATTACGAATGCTCCTTGCATTGACACACAAAGCCTTCAGGCGCTCTTTTACAACTCTCTTAGCCCTTATACAATTATGCTGAAAAGTGGCCCTTTTTAATGCTTGCCCTGGATTTGTCGGCCTGCCACTTTTACTTTTTTCCATAGTACTTTTTGTTTCTACCCTCACTTTACACCCCTCTGCTTCTCTGCACTGGTTCCCATCCCCCTGTAGTGAACTAACCTCCTCACGCCTAGCCTCTTTAATTTGATTCCCACCCCCCAACCATTCTAGTTTAAAGTCACCTCAGTAGCCCCCGCTAATCTCCCTGCCAGGATATTGGCCCCCCTAGGATTCAAGTGCAACCCGTCCTTTTTGTACAGGTCACGCCTGCGCCAAAAGAGGTCCCAATGATCCAAAAACTTGAATCCCTGCCCCCTGCTCCAATCCCTCAGCCACGCATTTATCCTCCACCTCATCGCATTCCTACTCTCACTGTCGCGTGGCACAGGCAGTAATCCCGAGATTACTACCTTTGCGGTCCTTTTTCTCAACTCCCTTCCTAGCTCCCTATATTCTCCTTTCAGGACCTCATCCTTTTTCCTACCTATGTCATTGGTACCTATATGTACCATGACCTCTGGCTCCTCACCCTCCCACTTCAGGATATCTTGGACACGATCAGAAATATCCTGGACCCTGGCACCAGGGAGGCAAGCTACCATCCGGGTCTCTGGACTGCATCCACAGAATCGCCTATCTGACCCCCTTACCATCGAGTCCCCTATCACAACTGCCCTCCTCTTCCTTGCCCTATCCTTCTGAGCTACAGGGCCGGACTCTGTGCCGGCGGCACGGCCACTGTCGCTTCCCCCGGGTAAGCTGTCCCCCCAACAGTACTCAAACAGGAGTACCTGTTGTTAAGGGGCACAGCCACCGGGGTACTCCCTATTACCTGACCTTTCCCCTTCCCCCTCCTAACCGTGACCCACTTGTCTGCCTCCCGTGGCCCCGGCGTGACCACCTGCCTGCAACTCCTCTCTATCACCTCCTCATTCTTCCTGACCAGATGAAGGTCATCGAGCTGCAGCTCCAGTTCCGTAACGCGGTCCCTTAGGAGCTGCATCTCGATGCACTTGGCGCAGATGTAGACGTCTGGGAGGCTTGTAGACTCCAGGGCCTCCCACATCCGACACCGAGAACAGCAAACTGCCCTCACACTCATACTGCCCCTCTCCTCAAATAACAACAGAAAATGAATGTCAAACCTCCCTCGCCTCGCCTGTTTCTGCCTAAGCCCGTTGAGTCGAAGCCCTTAAGTCTTCACTCTGCTCCCGGCTCACTCCGCAGCCCGCAAACTCCGCTGCCCGCTCTATGAGGCTCTGTTCCTTTTAAATCTGCCGCGCTGCACAGCCCAACGTCACACGCCTGCGCAGTCCCGCCTCTCAGAACGCCGTTGGAGAAAAAAAATAACGAAAATTTCAAAAATGTCTTTCTCGGCACTCCCACTCAGACTCTCAGACTCCTTCTTCGAATCAAACCCGAAGCAGGTTTTCTCTGTAGCTGTTACACTCGATTCCAATTCCAATTCTAATCAACCCAGGCATATCTCAGTCCACCCAACCTCCATCACTCAACTGTTCTTTCTTCTTCCCATCTTCTCTTCCTCACCAACAAGACAACTGGTGATGCTGCCTAGCACACCCAGATGCAACGTTATGTAAAATATAATGGGTCAGAGAGAGTATAGAGATGAATGGGGCCACGTTCCACTGGGACTCTCCCGGGATGTCTATGCTCTACCATCACTCTTGGAGAAGCCAGTTCAATGTCCAAGCCAACTTTATTGTCATCCGGATAAGTGAATGTATGCACAGGTCAATGAGAAACTTACTTGCAGCAGCGTCACAGGCACCTGGACTCAGAGGTACAGCATTCAAACAAAACACATAAATTGAACATAAATAATACAAAATTACACGAGAATGTACCCAATTGGAACCGGTCATTGAAGTTCCAAGTGGTCAAGGTGGTCATAGTGTATCAATACTGAGGCAGTGATTTGAGTTATGCCAGTTGGTTCAAGAACTGAATGGTTGATAGGAAGTAGTTGTTCTTGATCCTGATGGCGTGAGACCTTAAGTTTCTGTACCTCCTGCCCAATGGTACCTGCAAGAAGAAGACATGCCCCAATGGTGATGTACGTTGCTTTGTTGAGACAGTGCATCCTGTAGATATTCCGAATGGTAGGGAAGGATGTGCCTGTGATGTTTTGGGTTGAGTCTGTTACTCTCTTCAGCTTCTTCTTCCGTTCTTATGATGTCCAACTGTGTTGTGCACCAGAGTCAAGTGCTGGGTATCAAAGAATGGTCCTCATCATTGCTTGTAGTCAAAGTGGAAATGGTGGAGTAAATGAAACATTGAGATAGTTGTCAGATCCTGGGTGCTGTCCTGCCTACGGTGATCACTGACTAGATCATGAGAGAACAACATCTGAAGAGATAAAGTATATTGTGAGGCACCTGGAAAACCATGCCTGTATTCAATTTAAAAACGCAAACAACAGGAATTCTGCAGATGCTGGAAATTCAAGCAACACACATAAAAGTTGCTGGTGAATGCAGCAGGCCAGGCAGCATCTCTAGGAAGAGGTGCAGTCGACGTTTCAGGCCGAGACCCTTCTCCTGCGACCCTTCTGCTGCGTTTATCAGCAACTTTTATGTGTGTTGCCTGTATTCAATTAGCAGCATGCATTCCATTATCTTCTGATGATCGAAAAACACTGCCATCTCCCCAATGTTGTGCAGTCATTCAGCTATCTACTGTCTGGCCAGAAAAGGTGCAATGCTTCAACTCTCCTGCAATGGGGATGATCAGTGTCTTTTTCCCAATGGAAGCCCATCATCTAAAACTATGTGTGAACCAGACAACTAGTACATATTCCCAGCTATCCACTGGAAGTGTGCTTTATGGTGGAAGCACAGTTAAATATGTTGGGAATGTAGTGCCCTGGTTAAGAGTTTTACTGCTATGCTGTAGGTATTTCATCTTAGCATTTCTGTGAGAGCATTCTGTTATGTTTTCAGCATGTTAGGGTTTGAGCTGAAGATAAGGGTTTGTGATGTTCATGCTTAGGAATGTAGTGTCATCCAATCAGGATGGTGGAATTGAGGGAAGGTTCTAGAGAATGCTGGGCAGAGAGGTTTTTGTGATGGACCCTGGTGTGGGTCAAGGTCTCTTTGGGGAGAGCTGGGAGAAGACAGGAGGGAAGATGGCTGAGGATGTCATCCCTGTTGCACAAAGTGCTTCATGCAAATGAATGGCTTCAAGGAGGAAGGATCAATACTCCTGTGGGGGAGCCCGTTTGTTTGAGATGAATTTCGAGTGACATTCGGAAGGTGGCGTGGACTTTAACACAGACTGTGGTTCCAGCGCATGAGTTGAAGAAAACTTCATGATGAGCTCCAAGTTATATGCACCTTTGGACTGGGTTAACTGTAATGGGCCTTTTTTATTTTCTCCTTTTCTTTTTCCTACTAACTTTTTGATAAAGTTGACATTTGTAAATATACTTCCTTTATGATTGTATGCAGTGTACGGACTGTATTTTCTTGCCCCTGGGCAATTGCATGGGTGCAGTAATTACACAGTATTCACACAGATCGGGGTTTCCGGTGGCTGAGGCACCCCAACCTCCCGGGTTTGGCGGGACCCAAGTCATATCAACACAAGATATACAGCGTCTGAGCAAGGTGATTTTCTCACCGCTGAGTCCGGTGGCTGTTAGCTAGGGGCTAACAAGCAGCATCTCTAGAGATGCCCGGTTAAAAAGCGGCTTCAGGAAGATTTGCTATTTAATGGTATTACACACACTCCGTGGCCATTTTATTAGGTGCATCCTGTATCTAATAAAGTGTCCACTGAGTTTATGTCCATGGCCTTCTGCTGCTGTAGCCCATCCACTTCAAAATTCAACGTGCTGTACGCTCAGAGATGATATTCTGCACAACCACTGTTGTAGCACGTGGTTATTTGTGTTACTGTCATCCTCCTGTCAGTTTGAACCAGTCTGGCCATTCTCCTCAGACATCTGTCATTAACAAGGTGCTTTTGCCCACAGAACTGATGTTCACTAGATGTTTCTCACATCATTTTCTGTAAACTCTAGAGACTGATGTGTGTGAAACCCCCAAAAGATCAGCAGTTTCCGAAATACTCAAACCATCCCCTCTGGCACCAACAATCATTCCACAGTCAAAGTCACTTAGACCAGATTTCTTCCACATTCTGGTGTTGGTTCTGAACAACAACCGAGCATCTTGACCATGTCTGCATGCTTTTATGTGTTGAGCTGCTGCCACATGATTGGCTGATTAGATTATATTTGCATGGATGAGCAGGTGTACAGAAGCACCTAATAAAGTGGCAACTGAGTGCAAATGTAGATTGTTATGGGTGCCATTGAATATTGCAGAAATCTATTTTTAAACTAGCAATTCCAAATCAGAGCTTGGTTTGTATATCTCTGTCAGACCTGTGATTCATGTTCAATTTCTCAATGTTGATACATGCGTTAGGTGTACTTAATTACATTCGAATTATTAACTGTGCAAGGTCAATTTCAAGGAAAACGGATTGGCATGTATTCTTGAGGGAGCTCACCTACATGGTAAACAGACGTTCATTGAAGTGGCTCCTGTGTTGTCATGTTTCTGTCAGTACTTGCTGCCTGGTAGAAATTGGAGGAGACACTGCTGTCATCCTGATTATCATCAGAGCAAAGCCCGATATTAAAATGGCAAGAGATGTGTCCTCTAGAGGACTGATCTGCAAAACCGAGGGACAACCTGTGTAAACGTTCTCGTTGCATGAGGCATCCAGGTTCCATGTCGCTTGTCAAGGTGGAAGTGTGATTGCAGCTACCTCAGTTATTGTATCAGCTTGAAGCCATGACTTTAGGAATAGACAAGATGTGTGAGATTGAATTTGATAAACTCTGACAAACTGCTTCCTAGTTTTCTGCTGATAATGCTTGGTACAGAAAATGAATGGTTATCTTACTAACTATCCTAAAAATCTCCTGTGTATCTGAACCCACAGTCACCATTGTGGATGTAAGATTCCGAAGAGTGGCCCTGTGGAAAGCATCTGGCCCAGATGTTGTCCTGGGCTGTGTCATTCGATGCTGTGCAGATCAGGTGGCAGGAGTATTTGCAGGCATTTTTAGGCTCTCCCTGCTTCACGCTGTAGTTCCCTCATGCTTTAAGAAGACCATTATCATCCTGGTATCCAGGAAAAGCAAGATAACATGCCATAAGGACTACTGCCCAGTGGCTCTGACATCTACCATCATGAAGTGCTTTGAGAGGCTGGTCATGGCACGCACCAAGTTCAGCTTTCCAGACAATATTGACCCACCACTGAAACAGGTCTACAGCACACACCATACACTCAGCCTCCCAATCATCTTTGGAGCATCTGGACTGTAAAGCATCTAAAGGATGTTAGACTATTGTTAATTGACTATAATAAGGATCAGCCTTCAACACCGTAATTCCAAGAAAACTCATGACCAAACTTTAGACCCTAGGCGTCAATGTCTCCCTCTGCAACTGGGTCCTGTCTTCATGACCAACAGAGCGTAATCCATAAGGATAGACAGGAATACCTCCACTATGATTATTCTAAACACTGTTGCTCCACAAGGTTGCATAGCCAGATTCTGCTTGAAAGCTATCAACAAGGTTTGCATATTATATCACTGTAGATGGCCATGCCTCAAATGACAATGAGCTAAAGTACAGGAGGGAGTTAGAGAGCTTAGTAACATGGTGCCATGACGACAATCTTTCCCTCAATGTCAACAAAAGAGTGGGACCATGCGCGTGCTCCTGTCTATGTCAATGGTGTTGAGTTTGAGAGGATTGAGAGCGTCAAGTTACTAGGTATAATCATCACCAATAGCCTGCTTAGTCCAGCCACGTAGATGCCATGGTCAAGAAGACTCACCAACACCTCTACTGCCTCAGGAGATTAAAGAAATCTGGCATGTCCCCGTTAACCCTTACCAATTTCTATCAAAGTATTTAAAGCCTATGCTAATTCCCTAACTGGAGCATCCAATGACATCTTCAACCTCTTATTGCTACAGTTGAAGATTCCCACCTGCTTTAAAAGGCTATCAATCATAACAATGCCTGAGAAGATCAGGGTGAGCTGCCTATTGTGATGAGTGCTTTGACAGGTTGGTCATGGCTAGAATTAAATCCTGCCTGAGCAAGGATCTGGACCTACTGCAATTTTCCTACTGCTGCAAGTCTACAGTGAATGCAATCTCACTGGCTCTCCACTCAGCTTTGGACTACCTGGACAATAGAAATACTTATGTCAGTCTGCTGTTTATTGATTACTACTCAGTTTAACATCATCATCTGCTCAGTACTAAGCTTCAAAACCTGGGCCTCTGTACCTCCCTCTGCTACTGGGTCACAGACTTCCTCACTGGGAGACAATAGGCAGTGCAGATCAGAAATAACATCTTAAACCATGGCTTTGTGCATGGTAGATAATGTCTAACCTACAGAGTTTTTCAAAGTTTCTAGGAAGGTTGATAAAAGAAATGCAGTGGATGTGTTAGGAAAAGTAGAGGAAGCTTGAACCAAAAGCAGAGCTGCAGAGATAATTTAGCGATGATTGATAACTTTAATAATAAACTATAAAATAACAAGCCATGAGGGGCCACAAAACAGGAGAGAACAGATACTTAATGTGACAAAGTCAGAAGGTAACTGAGGGCTAGGGCCAACTGTGTAGTTGAGGCTGGTTGGTTTGATGGGTAAACCAGGACTGTGGATTAGAGCTGGGTTTAATTGGGCTGTAGATGATGAGTTGGAAATGAGTGACAGGTGTCTCCTGTTAGCTGGGTGGAGACTGGGAGGTGCCTGCCTATGCAGGCCTGACAGGATTTGTCTACATGGACTTTAGCAAGGCCTTTGACAAAGTCCCAGATGAGAGGCTGGTCAAGAAGATTCATTCACTTGGTATTCAGGATCATGTCATCGGCTTCAACATTGGCTTCAATGTTGAGAAGACAGAGTGTGGTTAGAGAAGTCTGTCTCTCTGACTGGAGGCTTGTGACTAGTGGAAGCCACAGGCAACAGTGCTTCAGCCATTGTTGATTGTCATCTATATCAATGATCTGGCTGATAATGTGGTCAACTGGATCAGCAAATTTGTAGATGATATGAAGATTGGGAGTGTAGTGATCATCAGGGAAGGCTATCAGGGCTTACAGTAGCAGCTGAACTGGCCAGAAAAATCGACTGAAAAATGGCAGATGGAATTTAATGCAGATATGTGTGAGGTGTTGCACTTTGAAAGGACAAACCAGGGTAAGACTTGCACAGCGAACGGTAGGACACTGAGGAGTGTGATAGAACAGAGGGACCTGGAAGTACAAATCCATAATTCCTGTACTGTGGCATCACAGGTTGATAGGGTCAAAAAGAGAGTCTTCATAAATCACTGAGTACAAGAGTTGGAGTATGTTGAAGTTGTAAAGACGTTGGTGAGGCTAAATTTGGAGTACTTGGTGCAGTTCTGGTCACCTACCTACAGAAAACAGATCAATAGCATTGAAAGAATAGGGACAAATTTTACCGGGATATCACCAGGACTTGACGACCTGAGTTATAAGGAATGGTTGAATAAGTTAGAACTTTATTCCTTTGTGTATATGAGAATGAGGGGAGATTTGACAGAGGTATGCAAAAATTATGAGAGGAATAGATCAGTCTAATGCAAGCAGGCTTTTTCTACCGAACAACAAACACAAGATGCTGGAGGAACTCAGCAGGTCAGGCAGCATCTATGGAGAGGCGTAAACAGTTGACATTTTGGAACCAAGATCCTTTTCAGGACTCCAAAGGAAGGAGGAATATGCCAGAATAAAAAGGAGGGTGGAGGAGGGGGACTAACTGGAAGGTAAGTGTGGGTGGGAAAGGTAAAGGATTAAAGAACAAAGAATTTCATAGGAGAGGAGAGTGGACCATGGGAGAAAGGAAGAAGGAGGAGCACCAGAGGGAGGTGATAGGCTGGTGAGGAGAAGTAGTAAAAGGCCAGAGTGGGCAATATAAGAAGAAGGGGGGGAGAGAAAAAAATGACTGGAAGAAGAAATCAATGTTCATGCCATCAGATTGGAGGTTACCTAGATGGAATACGAAGTGTTGTTTCTCTGCCCTGAGAATGGCCTCATGATGGCACAAGAGGAGGCCATGGACCGACATGTCAGAATGGGAATGGGAAGAGGAATTAAAATGGTTGTCCACTGGGAAATTCCACTTTTGGCGGATGCAGCAGGGGTGCTCACAAAGCGGTCCCCCAATTTACGTCAGGTCTCACCGGTGTTGAGGATGCTGCATCAGCCGCATCTTTGTTCACTGAGGGTGGGTGGGACAGGAACTGGAGGTCATTGGCTAAGGGTGAAATGTGAAATATTTAAGGAGAACCTGAGGGAGCAAGTCATCTCTTAGAGGTGGTGTGAATGTGGAATGAACAGCCAGCAGAAGTGGTGGATGTGTCTTCGATTGCAACATTTAAGGGAAGTTTTGATAAGTACAAGGATGGGTGGAGTGTGGAAGGTAATGGTCAAGAGTGGGTCAATGGGACTAGGAATCATAACAGTAGAGCATGGACTAGATAATGCTGATGGGCCTGTTTCTGTTCAGTTTTGCTCTATAACTCTGTGAATCTTTGCTTCATCCCCTCAGCAGGTTGGGAGGTGTAGAATCACAAACTTCGACACCATGAACCTTGGAAAGGGAGCAATGAGTAGTTTATAATTGAGAGAAACTGGACTGTTGAATGGTAGATCCAGAGAATGCATATGGATATCATTGGAGTTCATTGAATTGACAAGTGCACCTTGGATTGAAATCAAAAGTGCAAAAAGATGGAAGTTACGTTAAAGGCATCCGTTAGTCTTGCGAGACCATGGATCTGCACCTGGAAAGTCTTCACTCTCCAGGGCGCAGGCCTGGGCAAGGTTGTATGGAAGACCAGCAGTTGCCCATGCTGCAAGTCTCTCCTCTCCACGACACCAACGTTGTCCAAGGGAAGGGCATTAGGACCCATACAGCTTTGCACCAGTGTCGTCACAGAGCAATGTGTGATTAAGTGCCTTGCTCAAGGACACAACACGTTCCCTCGGCTGGGGCTCGAACTCACGACCTTCAGGTCGCTAGTCCAATGCCTTAACCACTTGGCCACGTGCCCACAAAGTTATGTTACAGTTGTATAATATCCATTTTCTGTGCCACATTCAACTCTGGACACCACACATCTCAGGAAGAATGTTTTGGCTTTGTGATCTTAAAATTCAGACCTGAGCATGTCATTCTCCCTCAATGTCATGCTTAAACTCACCTGAGAATCAAACAATTTGCTGGAGGAACTCAACAGCTCAAGCAGCATCAGTACAAGGAAAGGTGTTGTCAACGTTTTGGTTCAAGACCCTGGATCTGCTCCATGTACTGAGTTCCTTTAGCAGGTTGTTCATTGCTCCAGATTCCAGCATCTGCTGTCTCTTGAACCTTACCTGAGAATGTCAATTTAAACTCTTCATGATAACATTCTGTTCAAGCTCTCAGGAGAGAGCTTTCAACTCTCACCTGAGATATCCCTTTAAATTCTTTTTATAGTATATTCCTTTGCTCCTAATCCTGTTAAAGTCACAGAGTTGAAAGTCATTCACATTAACTGCTGACTCAATGCTTCTAGTTGAGTGCAATCTTCATAATTAATTAGCTTCAACATCATGTCACTGGCAATTTGCTTTACACCGTTCACTCAGCTCACCAATCTAAACACTACCCCTAATTTGACATTTCTTCAATAATTGTGGAAAGTAAAGAAAACAACTTCATTTCAGGAGGATCTGTACATGAGGAGATTATGATAAGATGGTTAATGTGTGCAAGGAAAAGAGTTTTTGAAGACCGTGAATTACAGGTCCAAACAAAACTTTTAGTTTCCCAGCATGGCCTGAAGAAGACCTCCAATGTATCCTGAACACTTTTGCCAAGGCATAAAGGGCCCTGGGTTTCTTGGATATAAAAAAGACACAGGTCCTATATCAGCCACCCCATTCCATCAATTTATCCAGTCCCGCATAAAATTGATGATATAGCCCTTGAAAATGTAGAGCACTTTCCCTACGTTGGCAGCATTCTCTCCTCGAAAGCATCAACACAGAGATCAATGACCACCTTTGTAGTGCAAGTGGAGCCTATGCTGGAACAAAGAAAAAAGTTTTTGAAGACTGAGTACTACAGGTACAAACCAAACTTTATGTCTATAGAGCTGTTGTCCCTCTTACACTACTTTATTGGTCTGAATCATGGACCACCTACAATAGGCACCTGAAAGTCCTGGATTAATACCACCAAAGGTACTTACCAAAGACTTTGAAGATCAGCTGGAAGGACAGACACACTTACACCAGTGTTCTGGAGAAGGCCAACATGAACAGCATCTCCACCATGACAAAGCAGGACCAACTCCAACGGATCATCCAGACGCCTAACTCACATCTCCTCAAACAGATCCTACCCTCCCAGTTGAAGGAAGGTCAGAGAGCCACTGGTGGGCAAAGAAAATGCTTCAAACGTAACATCAAAATCATCCTGAAGAAATTCAACATCACATCTAAAAACTGGGAAGACATTGCACTCAGTAGGTACACCTGGAAGAAATCTGCTCAAGAGGGAGCTGCTCTACATCTCTACATGAGAACAACCTTCACGGTGCTGCAAAGAACAAGCAGCAGCTATGAAAAGAGAGACAGAACAACCAAAAGACCCAATCTCTAACCACAACTACCACTTATTCTTGCCCACACTGTAACAGGATATGGCTTCTGAGGACACACCAATAGACAACCAATTAGGAGAATATTGTACTTGTCTCAAGTGATTGCACTAATTAACTAACTAGCAATGGTTGTGAGAACATTATTTGCTAATGCAGGTTTGAGGCACACAGATTGGAAGGCATGGAACTGCTGATAATAGAAATCTGAAATAAAACCAAAATATGTCAGAAACACTTGGCAAGTCATGCAGCATCTGTGGAAAGAGAATCTGAGCAAGCATTTTTGGTTAAAAAATCTTTATCAGAACCAACCACCTTGAAAGCTCTCAGGTTAGCTGGACCCAATTATGTAGTTTACGCTTGATTCCATGGGACTGCTCCGAAGAAAAAAGGAAGAAACCCATAGCAATTGCGAATTAGAGTTAAAAATACACGTGACTAAGATGTTAACTGTCCTGTGCTACCACCAGTGGGATCATCAGTTGATCTGCCACCTGTCTTCAGGAGTTTCGGCCCGCTTATGATCAACATTCCCCGGAGGTGGTGGGCCAGCAGGGCTAAAGCACCACCTCCCACTGGTGAGCTTAAAAACTTGGCATCTGCCTCTATCAGAGTTGTTGGTCACTTCCATCCAACAGATAGTCTGCTCTTCAGGTGTCTATGCAACTACTGAAGGGTTTGCAAGATATGTATACACTGTCTGACTATCTGCCCCTCTGGACATACTTGGTCCACATCCAATGAGATATAAGTATCTGATGAACTTTGAACCACAATCCTCTCATTTCCTTCCTGTACAGAAAGGCTCGATACATGAAGGATGGTGGTTCATGCTGAGAAATCTCACTTCATTATACATTCTATCAGAACTGATATGACATCAAAGGGGAAGAAAGCCCTGAGAAAAGTTCATTGATCTGAAACACAGCAGACAGAACAGTGCAGTACAGTAACAAGGGCCTTTATCTTTTAAAACACAAGGAATCAAAGCAGGAGTACACCATTGTATCTGCTCCAAAGTCCATTAAGATTATAGCTCATCAGTGTTATTCTCCTGCATTAACTCTGAATCTATTGATTCTGCTCATATCCAAAAATCTCCAGGTCTCTATTTTGAATACACTTAGTGGTCACTTTATTAGTTGTAGGAGGTGAGTAACTGACAAACCGGCCACTGAGTCTATTTCTTTATGTTCATTGTCTTCTGCTGCTGTAGCCCATCCACTTGGAGGTTTGACATGTTGTGCATTCAGAGATGCTCTTCTGCACACCATTGTTGTAATTCGTGGTCATGTGAGTTATTGTTGGTTTCCTGTCAGCTTGACCCAGTCTGGACATTCTCTTCTGACCTCTCTCATTAACAAGACATCTGCACCCACAGAATTACTACTCACTGGATTTTTCACACCATTCTCTGTAAGCTAGAGACAGTTGTGCATGAAAATCCCAGATCAGCAGTTTCTGAGATACTCCTGAGATACACTACCACCCTGTCAGGCATCAACGTCATGGTAAAAGTCACTTAGATCACATTTCTTCCACATTCTGATGTTTGGTCTGAACAACAATTGAACCTCTTGACCATGCCTGAATGTGATTATGCATTGAGTTCTGCCACATGATTGGCTGATTAGATATTTGACAAGATGGTGTGCAAGTGTACCTAATAAAGTGGCTACAGAGTATACATTCTGACTGTAGTTATATAAGGCCTTGGTGATACCTCACTGGCAGTATTATGTACAATTCTGGACACTTTCCAAAGGATGATTTTACCTGTTAACAAGGGGATGTTCTTCAGACTATATCCTGAAAGAGTAGATTTGCCATAAAAAGAGAAATTAAATAGCCTAGGCTTCTATGAAGAATGAGTGGAGACTTCATTGAATTAGAAAGTATTATTAAAAGGCTCAACAGTGTAAGGGTGCAAAGGTTGTTTCCTCTGACTAAGGAGTCTAGAACAAGAGCTCTTACTCTCATTTTAAGAGGTATGAAATGAGAACTTTCTTCAAGAATCTTTTAGATTCTCTACAGCAGAGGGCAGCGGAGTCACAATCATTGATTGGATTTAAATCAGAGGAGGATAGATCGCTGTACATGGGAGGAATGAAGGAATATGGAATATGATGTTGAGGCTGGAGATAACTTACTGAATGGCCGAGCAGACTCAAAGGGCTTATGGTGCCACGTCTTCTCAGACTTCTTGCATTAGTGACTGTTCTTTAACAGTCCTTTTGAGAAGCAAGCTCCAGCATTCATCACCCACTGGACTGAGATGTTGCATGTTACTGCTGAATTGTTGACTCATTATTTTGAGCATTTGACCCCTCATTCTCGATAACCCAGTGAGAGAAAATCTTATCTCTGCTTCTACTCTGTGAAGACTCATATCGTGTTTTAGAGAGGTAGAATCATAGAAACATAGAAAACCTACAGCACAATACAGGCCCTTTGGCCCACAAAGTTGTGCTGAACATGTCCCTACCTTAGAAATTACTAGATTTCCCTATAGCCCTCTATTTTTCTAAGCTCATTGTACCTATCCAAAAGTCTCTTAACAGACCCTATCGTATCCGCCTCCACCACTGTTGCCGGCAGCTCATTCCACACACTCACCATTCTGAGTAAAAAACTTGCCCCTAACATCACCTCTGTACCTACTCCCCAGCACTTTAAACCGGTGTCCTCTTGTGGCAACCATTTCAGCCCTGGGAAAAAGCCACTGACTAGCCACATGATCAATACCCCTCATCACCTTAAACACCTCTATCAGGTTACCTCTCATCCTCCATCACTCCAAGAAGAAAAGGCCGAATTCAATCAACCTGTTTTCATAAAGCATGCTTCCCAATCCAGGCAACATCCTTGTAAATGTCCTCTGCACCCTTTCTATGGCTTCCACATTCATCCTGTAGTGAGGCAACCAGAACAGAGCACAGTACTCCAAGTGGGGTCTGACCAGGGTCCTATATAGCTGCAACATTACCTCTTGGCTCCTAAATTCAATTCCACGATTAATGAAGGCCAATACATCGTATGCCTTCTTAACCACAGAGTCAACCTGTGCAGCTGCTTTGAGCGTCCTATCGACTCGGACCCCAAGATCCCTCTGATCCTCCACACTGCCAAGAGTCTTACCATTAATGCTATATTCTGCCATCATATTTGACCTACCAAAATGAACCACTCCACACTCATCTGGGTTGAACTCCACCTGCTACTTCTCAGCCCAGTTTTGCATCCTATCAATGTCCCACTGTAACCTTTGACATCCCTCCACACTATCCACAACACCTCCAACCTTTGTGTCATCAGCAAACTTAGTAACCTATCCCTCCATTTTGTCATCCAGGTCACTTATAAAAATCACAAAGAGTAGGGGTCCCAGAACAGATCCCTGAGGCTCACCACTGGTCACCAACCTCCATGCAGAATATGACCCATCTACAACCACTCTTTGCCTTCTGTGGGCAAGCCAGTTCTGGATCCACAAAGCAATGTCCCCTTGATGATTGCCTCCTTACTTTCTCAATAAGCCTTGCATGGGGTACCTTATCAAATGCCTTGCTGAAATCCATATACACCGCACCTATTGCTCTTCCTTCATAAATGAATTTAGTCACATCCTCAAAAAATTAAATCAGGCTCGTAAGGCATGACTGCCCCTTGACAAAGCCATGTTGACTATTCCTAATCATATTATACCTCTCCAAATGTTCATAAATCCTGCCTCTCAGGATCTTCGCACTGGAAGTAAGACTCACTGGTCTATAATTTCCTGGGCTATCTCTACTCCCTTTCTTGAATAAGGGAACAACATCCGCAACCCTCCAATTGTCCGGAACCTCTCCCGTCCCCATTGATGATTCAAAGACCATTGCCAGAGACTCAGCAATCTCCTCCCTCGCCTCCCATTGTAGCCTGGGGTACATCTCATTCGGTCCCGGTGACTTATCCAACCTGATGCTTTCCAAAAGCTCCAGCCCATCCGCTTTCTTAATATCTATATGCTCAAGCTTTTCAGTCTGCTGCAAATCTGCACTACAATCACCAAGATCCTTTTCCATAGTGAATACTGAAGTAAAGTATTCATTAAGTACCCCTGCTATTTCCTCTGGTTCTATACACACTTTCCCACTGTCACACTTGATAGGTCCTATTCTTTCACGTCTTATCCTCTTGCTCTTCACATACTTGTAGAATGCCTTGGGGTTTTCCTTAATCCTGCCCGCCAAGAACTTCTCATGGCCCCTTCTGGCTCTCCTAATTTCCTTTTTAAGCCCCTTCCTGTTAGCCTTATAATCTTCTAGTTCCCTAACATTACCTAACTCTATGAACCTTTTGTAAGCTTTTCTTTTCTTCTTGACTAGATTTATTACAGCCTTTGTACACCACAGTTCCTGTACCCTACCATAACTTCCCTGCCTCATTGGAACGTACTTATGCAGAACTCTACACAAATATCCCCTGAATATTTGCCACATTTCTTCCGTACTTTTCCCTGAGAACATCTGTTCCCAAGTTAAGCTTCCAATTTCCTGCCTGATAGCTTCATAATTCCCCTTACTCCAATTAAACACTTTTCTAACTTGTCTGTTCCTATCTCTCTGCAATGCTGTTGTAAAGGAGATAGAATTATGATCACTATCTCCAAAATGCTCTCCCACTGTGAGATCTGACACCTGACCAGGTTCATTTCCCAATAACAAATCAAGTACAGTCTCTCCTCTTGTAGGCTTATTGTGTCAAGAAACCTTCCTTAACACACCTAACAAACTCCACCCCATCTAAACCCCTTGCTCTAGGGAGATGCCAATTGATATTTGGGAAATTAAAATCTCCTATCACGACAACTCTGTTATTATTACTCCTTTCCAGGATCTGTTTCCCTATCTGGTCCTTGATATCCCTGTTACTATTGGGTGGCCTATAAAAAACACCCAGTAGAGTTACTGACCCCTTCCTGTTCCTGACCTCCACCCACAGAGACTCCATAGACAATCTCTCCATGTTGTCCACCTTTTCTGCAGCCGTGACACTATCTCTGATCAACAGTGCCACGCCCCCACCTCTTTTGCCTCCCTCCCTGACCTTTCTGAAACATCTAAAACCTGGCACTTGAATTAACCATTCCTGTCCCTGAGCCATCCAAGTCTCTTTGATGTGTTGCACTTTGG
Organism: Mobula birostris; assembly: GCF_030028105.1. Classification (NCBI taxonomy): domain Eukaryota; kingdom Metazoa; phylum Chordata; class Chondrichthyes; order Myliobatiformes; family Myliobatidae; genus Mobula; species Mobula birostris. The sequence continues at coordinate 50,613,356 of NC_092378.1, read as the reverse complement.
GAGGACTGACACAGTGAATGGTAGTGCACTGAGGAATGTGGTAGAACAAGGAGATCTGGGAATACAGGTCCATAATTAATTGAAAATGTTTCACAGGTAGATAGTGTCATAAAGAAAGCTTTTGGCACATTGGCTTTCATAAATCAAAGTATTGAGTAAAGGAGATGGGATGTTATATTGAAGTTGTATAAGACATTGGTGAGGCCAAATTTGGAGTATTGTGTGCAGTTCTGGTAATCTACCTACAGGAAAGATATAAGTAAGATTGAAAGAATAAATTCACAAGGCTGATGCTAGAAATGGAGACCTGAGTTATTTGATTGAGGGGACATTTCATAGAGGTATACAAAATTATGAAGGGTATAGATAGGGTAATGGAAGTAGTCTTTTTCCACTGAGGTTGGATGGGACTCCAACTAGAGGTCATGTGCAAAGGGTGAAAGTGAATTGCATTAGTGGAATATGAGGGGAAACTTCTTCACGCAGAGGTTGGTGGGAATGTGGAATCAGCTGCCAGCACAAGTAGTGGATGCAATTTTGATTTCAGCGCTTAAGAGAAGTTGGACTAAGTACATAGATAGGAGGAGTATGGAGGGTTATGGACCAGGTGCAGGTCAAAGGTACTAGGTTGTTTAAATGGTTTAGCATGATGGGCTGAAGGGCCTATTTCTCTGCTGTAGTTTTCTATGACTCTCTGACTGTAAACCAAGCATATTTAAAGAAGTTCCAAAAGAACACTTAGTTTGAGTGCAAAAATGTAGCTTTTATTGTTTGACGATCCAAACCACTTTAGCCATGCACTCTACTGATCTATTTTAATGAGTGTTTCTTGGCTGGTGGTGTTGCTTACATAAAAAAGTCCATAAAATACTTCACAGGAGACAAATGATAAAGTAGCTCATGAGACTAAAAAATGTAGTTGTAAACTGGATTATTGGCTGGTGAATAATGGGAAACCCAAAGTTCTAATTCTAATTAAACAGCCATGATATGCGTTCCTTTCAATACATTCATTTTGTATTTACTGATAGGATGTTGGTGTCAGGAGTAAAGCCAGCATTTAATGACTATAGATGGTTGCCCTTGAGAAGGTCACAGTGAGCAGTCTTCTTGAACTGCTGTGGCCCTACTTTTGGGAGGGAGTTGAAGGAATGAACCCTGTGACACTCACAACCATAGCTCTGTAGTGGCTATCAAATCACACCTTCTTGTGTCACTAAGTGCCAACCACTCAACTCAGTATATGCAGATTCATAGTCTTCCTCATGCTTCTCCCAAGATTTTTGGTCTCAGTGAACTTCTATGAAACTCGCATTGTCCAAATCCTTTGATGTGCCTTTCTCACAGAAGACCATAAGACATAGGAGCTGAATTAAGCTATTCGACCCATCAAGTTTACTCTGCTATTCCATTATGGCTGATTATCCCTCTCAACCTAGTCTCCTGTATCTTACTAGGCTGTAGAAGGACATCAGGATGGTGGGAGATGACAGCTGAACTGTGTCTTGGGGCTTACACACTGTCACCTATGCAACATCGATATTGTTGGTACTAATACCTCTCGTCTGAGTCAGGTCGGGTCACTTGTCTGAGTGCCACTGGTACCATGTAACCCAGTACTACCTGTCGCATGGTCGGGTGGCCGGCGACTAAACCGGCTCCTCCACCAGGCTTGCCTGCTGAGGAGGGTGGCTAGACACCCTGCTGGACGAAAAACAAGACCTGTCAAAGGGCGGATGAACCCTCTCGTAGGGTTAACGGCCATCTAGCGAACACGTGTCATGAAGCGCGGAAAGGGTATCCCTTGCATCAAAGCTTGGTCTGGCCATTCACTGCAACAGAACTTCCCCCAGCCGTCTTGGACCCCAGCATGCCGCTGGATCCGGGAGGGGATGTCGAGAGGGTGGGTCTGGACCTGTGCAACCCACTAATCACTTAAAATCCACTCACGCACACGCTGTTCCTTTCTGAGGAGTGGGGTACCACCCCACTAACTGACTGAAAGGAACCATCATCATCCTGTGAGATAGATAGCCAGAGAGAGAGAGTAATGCCTCACAATTTATTCCTGGAAAACACACACACACACACACACACACACACACACACACAGATATACATACACAGACGTACATAGACACAGCACAAATGCCCTATTGTAGCAAAGCCCTCCTCCACTCTGACACAGCAAACTGGGTTAAACATCGAAATTCAAGTCAATGTTGGTTCTAATTTTCAAAAGTCTAGTGAAAGGAGCAGAAACTCCCCTTGGGTGGTGGCACGAGGTATATAGAATTGCTTTGGCAGGGCACTTCATGCCAAATGAGTAGCTTACACCTTGAAGGAAGCATATCATGGCCAGGTAGTGATACCACCCACCGCAATGTACTGCTTAAGGTACATTCCTTCAGCAATGGGGGAGACCATTTGGTCCACTGTTAGTTGTAAGCTTTTTGAAAGAGCCCTTCTGTGGGTTGGCAATTTTTGGAAACACTCAGCAGGTCAGGCAGCATCTGGAGAGAGAAAACTGTTAATGTTTCTTTTTCTAAAAGCCTGAAGTGCTGAAGGGTCTTGGACCCAAGACATTAACATTCCTCTTTCCACAGATACTGCCTGACCTTCTGAATGTTTTTATATTTATGTAGAGATACAGTATGGCATCAGGCTGTTCCAGTCCAAGGAGCCCACGTTGTCCAATTACACCCATGTGACCAATTAACCTACTAACCTATACATCTTTGGAATGTGGGGAAAAACCAAAGCACCTGGAGGAAACCCACACAGTCACAGGCAGAACATACAAACTCGCTACAGAGAATTAAACCTGGGTTGCAAGTGCTGTAACTGCCCCCTTGCCGTCTACCATGCTACCCCAAAGGTTTTCTAATATTTTCTGTATATATTTCATATTTCCAGCATCTACAGTTTTTTTCATTTTTATCCTGCTATTTTTCTCTTCTTCTCATCTTTGCCCAATTTCCTTTTGAAAATCTGCTTTCACTATCTTTTCAAAGTACATTTAAGATCTCCACAACTTAGTCAAAAGGAGGTTCCCTTCATCTGCCACTAACAATATTGGAAGTGACCTTCAATCACTTTTAACATACGTCAAAACCTGAGGCAAGTGTTATGTGGAATTTATACCTTTTGGTTCTCCTCTAAGTTCACCCATTTGAATTGGTCAAGCAAAATTCATAGGTTTCACAGTCAAACACTGCAAGCAACAATCAGAAGCCATTTAATTGTAAAAAAAAATCTGTAGTTGAAATATATAGTACATAATAAATCTGCGAGGATGATTTGAACAATTGTTTCACTCACCTTCTCTTTCTGATTTGCAGTATAAAGTCTAATTTCTTCTCCAGCTGACTGGGCTATTCTGATCTCCCATCATAAAAAGGGTCTAGCAAAACAAAGATAAAATGTATAAATGTATAAATGTATAAAACATAGAACATATATCCTATACAGTACATGTCCTTCGGCCCAGAATATTATGCTGATACTTTAACGTACTCTAAGATCAATCTAACCCAACCTTTTTTAGCCCAAAGAACTCCTAAAGTATGTTCATACTTGTCAGTACCCCTTTTAGGCACAGTATACTTCCCGGCATCACCATAGCGCTATAGTGCAAAAACCATATGCTAACGTTGGAAAAATGATTCTGCTTTAAATTTTTATTTGTGTTTAAACCTAGCTTGCACAGTACCTGTGTGCTGTACAGCAGCTTCAATATTAATGTGGTTTTTTGCAAGAGTTGAATTATTTGGTTCAAGTTATAACAGCAAAAGCCTTAAGACCCATGTGTAACGATGTCCAAGCAGTTTCTGATTTTTGTGAGTATGTGGTTAACTGCACTGAAGCTTCTTTCAACAAGGTAGGAGGATGGAAATGCAATGAAGAGCAGTTTAGCACTTCTCCAAAGGCCAGGAAACTTTCTTATCGTATACCACAAAAGCTGACATTTTTGAAAAGCATTTTTGCTTCTTCATCATTCTGAATCTTCACCATTTCTTCTTGAAAGCTCTCTTTCTGTTCTTCCACCTTGCAAAGAATGGGTTAATTACCCAGTCCAGAATTTCTAGATCTTTGAAATCCTTGAATCAATTCTGAAAATCCTTCTTTAGTGTCTGCAGGTGTAAGCAGTAGTCTTACAAATCACTGTCTGTGAAGTAGAGTGTCATATTTTCCATGCAGGAAAACTGTGAGGACATTCTTCTCCCAATGTTTTGCTTATATATTTTCAATTTGCTGATAAAAGTTGACACTGTAATTTTTGCCTGATTAAATTGAAATTCTTACTCTGCTGTTTCATATTTAGAATGTTAATTTCGTCATACAGATTGGCTAGGCATGCTACATCTCCTCCTGAAAGTTCAAGCTTTTACTCAAGCACTTGTCGACTTTGAGCAAAATTTCAACCACAGTGTCAAAAAGATCAAAGATTTATTTTTTGACAGCCAATGCACTTCAGAGTGAAAACGTAAGCATTCAAACTCTTTATCGTTATCTTGGCATAACTCGTAAAATATACTGATATTTTATGGATCAGCTTTAATTTTGTTGATAGCAGATATTACAAGAGTCATGCTTGAAAAAAGTCACTGTCTAAGGTTTTTGGCTGTGAAATGTTGATGATAAATTACATAATGGATTGCAAACTGGCTTGGAATTTACTTTTTTCATAAATGCCACTAAACCAGCATAGTGACCTGTCATATATGGTGCTCCATCCGTTGCACAAGAAATCATATTCCTAATCGGAATGCTTTTATCCTAAATATACATTTTGAGTTTGTTGTAGATAGATTCTCTGTTGATATTTGTTTTTAACTTTTTTACAAAGGAGAATCACTTCATAAACTTTTCCATTTTTAATAAACTGCATATATGCCATCAGCAATGTCTCATTGTCTCGCACAGTTGACTCATCCAGTTATATCCTAAATTCTGTTTTTTGTAGCTCTGTGCATAGTTGATGCTTAATGCCTTTACTCATTTCATCAGTATGATGAGCTACAGAGTTATTACTCAGAGGAATTGATTTTAAAATACGGGAATCCATTTTGAGAAGAGTGGTGAGCACTTCTGATGCACTAGGCATTATTAATCTTTCACCCATTTATGAGATTTTCCACACTTTACAATCATTTTGGAAATATTATAAGAAGAAATGAGAAATGATGGGAATGGAATAACAGCATACTCCAGGTATATACTTTCTGTAGTTTCTGTTTCTTTACAGGATTAGATCACCATCTTCAGACTCAGAGATCATGCCATACGTATTTATTCATCATTAATGGGGTAAATTAAAATTTAAAAATTGACACAAACTTGGAATGCCTATCGAATGCTGACGATGGCAGTGAGTTGACATGGATGGAATGATAGTAGCAGCATGCAAAGGAACAGTGAGGCAAAGATGAAGATGATCACAATAGCAAAAATTAGGTTGACAAGAATTCAGATTGGAATCTAAATGTTAGTCGTGATAGAGCTGGTGTTCAGCAAGCTTCCTTTATTCTACTCCAATTAGCACGATTGACCAGTCACGTAAGGTCTCATAATCCTCAAAAACAGTTCTTGACTGCACATATGAAGCCAAGGTCACCTTGAACACCTCAAGAGGGATCCTCAGGGTTGGCAGGTTCACTGATTGGCTCTATTTCACCATTTTGTCCGGCCAGCGCTGTATCGTTTCGTGACCTGTTTTCCGTAGATCCAGAAAGAAAGTTAAGAGGGTATACTTGACTTACCAGCAGTTAAATTGCATGAACTCGTTCTGTGCCATGAGCCAAGGGGAACTGTTGGCCCCCTGGTTGCTAATTTATGCATCCCCAATAATGTCTGTTTGGTTGGTAAGGTCGGATGAGATTGCCGAATTTCAGATGCACTGTGACGACGAGTGCTCACTGCCTGAAGAGCTATGGTTCACCTTGTGTTCCAGTGATTCATCCTTTTGCTTTGGAAGTGCCTGCTCTACTAATGGCTGGTCAGGTCTTGTGCTTCAAGTTAGGGTGCTGCCTATTGCATTCCTCCCCCATATTGAATGCACTCCGATGACTTCTGTTTCCCCTAACGCCCCTGTTGGGAATCACTGATCTAACCCTTCTCGCCTACGTAGCCCACCATTTATCTATCATCCGTGTGCCTATCTAAGAGTCTCGCAAATGTTCCTAATGTATCAGAAAAAGAATCAAAATCGTGTTTAATATCAATGACATATGCCGTAATTTTTTGTGGCAGCAGTAGATTGCAATATATAATAATAATAGAAAACCATAAATTACAATAAGAATTTTTATATATAAAACATTTAGTAAGTATTGTAAAAAATGAGCATAAAATTAGTGAGGTAGTGTTCATGGGTTTATGGTCCATTCAGAAATCTGATGGTGGAGGAGAAGAAGCTGTTCCTGAAACATTGAGTGTGTATCCTCAGATTTCCATTCATCCTCCCTGATGGCATCCTTAATGATCGATGCTGCCTTTTCGAGGCATTGCCTTTTGAAGATGTCCTCGATGCTGGGGAGGCAAAAGCCCATGATGGAGCTGGCTAAGTTTACAACTTCTTGCAACTTTTTCTCATCCTGTGCAGTGGCCACTCCATTCTAAACGGTAATGCAACCAGTTAGAATGCTCTCCACAGTACATCTGGAGAAATTTGTGAGCACCTTTGATGATATTGCATGTCTCCTCAAAATTATAATGGAATTTAGTCACTGCTGTGCCTTCCTTGTAATGCATCAATATGCCGGGACCAGGATAGATCTTCAGAGACTGTGGTAGGTTGGTGCCATTTGCATGCAGCTCTGATGGGAAATCATTAAGAATTCCCATTTAGGACTACTACATCTGAAATCCACGTATCCACAGTCACAGCCATAGGTGCTTCAGTAACCACATTATTTTCAGTTGTTAAAAAGATCTATCGATATTTGAAATCAACATAACTCAGATGGCAGACTCGGGTCATGAGCGCAGTTTCTCTTTAAGAAAATGGAAGCGGGGACAATGAGTTAGTCTAAAATTTCAATTGAAACATATAGGCTTTAGACCCCCACACTTGACTACCTTGCTGGCGATTGTACAGTCTGTAGAAAATAAAACTGAAGAACTCAGAATAAGATTGCTATATCAGAGGGACATCAGGGACTGCTGTGTACTCTGCTTCATGGAAACATGGCTCACCCATACTATATTGGATGCAGTGCTGCAGCTCAGTGGCTTCACCATTCTCTGTAAAGACTGGACAGCTCAGTCTTTTAAAGGCAGAGGAGGTGGAGTATGTTTTATGATTAAATCATCATGGTGCACAAATGTGGATGTTTTCTTAGCCCTGTTCAGCCATCCTAGAACACTTACTTCATAAATGCCATTCATTTTATCTGCCGAGCGAGTTTTCCAACATCATCCTAGCAGTAGTGTACATTCCACCTCAGGCCAATGTCAGCCAGCCACTGGAGGAGCTGAGAAGTGTAATGCAGGCAGGAAACTGTGTATCCTGATGTCTTCCCTCAGATTCTGAGAGATCTCAAACAGGTCAGCTTGAAGAAGTCTCTGAACACCTACTACCAGCATATCACCTAGGAAAACAGAGGAGCCAACACAATTGACCATTGCTACACCACTACCAAAAACACTCACTGCACCATCCCACGCAGAGACTTTGGAAAATATGATCACCTGGCTGTGCTTTACTCCCAGCATATAGGCAGAGACAAAAAACTACAGCACCAGTGGTATGGACCAAGAAAGTATGGTCTAGAGGCAAAGGAACATTTACAGGACTGCCTTGAGTCAGTGGACTGGAAAATAATTAAAGATTTATCTTCAATTCTGAATGTTACTGACTTCTTCAAATCCTGTGTGGATGAGTGTGTGCCTTCAAGAACATACCAGGCATATTGAAATCAAAAGCTATGGATGAACCAAGAGATTCATACTCTGCTGAGGGCTAGATCGGAAGCATTCAAGACCAGCGATCCAGAACTATAGAAGAAGTCCAGGTTCAACCTATGGAAGGCTATTGTAAGGGTGAATAAATAATTTTGATTGAGGTTAGAGATGAAATCAGATTCACATCAACTCTGGCAGAGTTTGTAGGCCGTTTCTTCCTACAAAGCCAAATCTAATATGATGATTGGCAGTGATGCTTCACTCCCAGATGACCTCAACGCCTTTTAAGCACGCATTGATAGGGAGAACAAAACTATACCTATGCAAATCTCTGCAACATCCACTGACCCTGTGACCACTGACTCGGAGGCCGATGTCAGAACATCTTTCAAAAGTGTGAATCCTCGCAAGGCCTCAGGCCCTGATGGTATACCTAGTTGGGCACTGAAAACAGCTGACGGGAGGGTCCAAGGACAATTTCTGTCTCTCAGTGCTACAGTCAGAGGTTCCCACCTGCTTCAAACGGGCAACAATCATACCAGTGCCCAAGAAGAGCAGAGCGAGCTGCTTCAGTAACAATCACTCAGTTGCACTCACAATTACGGTGATGAAATGCTCTAAGAGGTTGGTCTTGGCCAGAATCAACTCCTGCCTAGGTAAGGACTTGGACCCGCTGCAGTTTGCCTATTGCACAATGGGTCTACAGCGGATGCAATCTCACTTGCCCTCCACCCAGCCTTACATCATCTGGATGTTAGTAATACTTACATCAGGTTGTCATTTATTGCTTACAACTCAGAGTTCAACACAATCATACCATGAGTTCTAATCAAAATGTGTCAAAACTTGGACCTCTGTACTTCCTCTGCAACTGGATCCTTGACTTTGTCACTGGGAGACCACTGTCTGTGTGGATCAGAAATAACATCTCCATCTCGCTGATAGTCAACACTTGCGTACCTCAAGGATATGTGCTTAGCCCACTGCTGTACTCTTTCTATACCCATGACTGTATGTCTAGGCACAGGCCAAATGTCATCTATAAACTTACCAATAGCACAACTATTGACAGAATTTCATCTGGTGACAAGACAGCGTACAGGAGCGCAATAGATCAGTTGGTTGAGAGGTGTCACAGCAACAACCTTGGCAGTGACGTCAGTAACACCAAAGACTTGATTGTGGACTTTACGAAGAGTAAGTCAAGGGAACACACAACAGTCCTCATTGAGGGATCAGAAGAAGAAAGGGTGAGCAGTTTCAAGTTCCTGGATGTCAATATCCCCGAGGATCTGTCCTGGGCCCAATATATATTGATGCAATTGCAAAGAAGGCATGACAATTGCTATATTTCAATAGGTGCTTGAGGGGATTTGTACATCACCAAAGACACTTGCAAATTTCTACAAATTACCATGGAGAGTATTCTAACTAGTTGCATCTTCATCTGGTATGGAAGGGCACTGCACAGGATTGGAAAATGCTGCTGAAAGTTGTAAACTCAGCCAGCTTCATCAAGGGCACAAGCCTCCCCAATATCCATGAAACCTTCAAAAGGTGATGCCTCAAAAAAGTAGATGTCCATCATTAAGGACCCTCATCATCCGGGACATGTCCTTTTCTCATCGCTACAATCAGCGAGCAGATACAGGAGCCTGAAGACACTCGCTCAATGATTCAGGAACAGCTTCTTCCCCTCTTCCAACAGATTTCCAAATGGACATTGAACCCATAAACACTTCCTCAGTATTTCTTCCCTCTCTTTCTGCACAACTTATTTAATTTTTTTTATACTTCTTATTGTATTTTATAGTTTGTATTGCAATGTACTGCTGCTGCATAACAACAAATTTCATGACATATGCCAATGATGTTAAACCTGATTCTGATTCAGAGATGTTAACACTCAGGAGCAGTTCACTTTTTCCACTGCTGATCCTTCAATGGAGACTGGTGTGTATTTCCTCAACTTCCCCTTCCTGAAGTCCACAATCAATTCTTTGGTCTTACTGATGTTGATTACAAGGTTGTCGTGACATCAGCCAACTAGTTGACTTGTCTCGTTCCTGTACATATCTGCTTCTATCTTCTTTCCTGACGGCATTCCAGGCACCACCAGTCTTTGTGTAAAACACATACCTCTGACATCCCTATTCTTTCCTACAATCACCATAAATTTATGCCCCCTTATAGCAAACATTTCCAACTTGCGAAAAAATTTCTGGTTATCCACTCGATCTAAGCCTCTTACCATATTGTGCACACTGTTAGGTGACCTCTCATCCTCCTTCACTCCAAAGGGGAAAGCCCTAGTTCGCTCAATAAAACATGCTCTTTAATCCAGGCAACATCCTGGTAAATCTCCTCTATACACTCTCTAAAGCTCCCACATTGATTTATTTACTTAGGTAGCTAGCAATGTTCCCATCCCTTTCCCTCTACCCTCTGTCCTTCCCAGTTCCATTTATCCATTCCCTGTCCTTCTCTAACATCTGGTGGTTAAATTACTGCACTGGTGTCCAACAGCTTCCACTACTGATCTGGGGATTGAGATGGAATCCCACCAGTACAGCTGGAGAGTTTGGATTCAACTAATTAAATAAGTTAGAATTAGAAAGCAAGTTTGATTCATTGTGACTATGATCTTTCGATTCCATTGAAATGGCTCACAGGGTACACTAATGTAGTTGCAGGTAGGACACCTAGTATTTATGTGACTCCAGGCTGAGCAGTCTGATAGGATAAACTGATCGGATGAAACCAAAACAAGTCATTCAGTTCAAAGCCTACTAGCAATGAATAACAAACGCCAATTTCGCCGGTAAAATGTCCTCTGCACAGGGAGAACATCACCAGCCCACTTCCCATCCTTTTCCCAGCTTTCCCATGGTCTACCATTTTCCTCCAGCTCTCTGTCATTTCCCAGCTAATTCTTAATGTTAGCTAAAAAGCAGAAAGTGAACTGCAAACTCTGCTACACGGAAAAAAAAATTGAGACTGTTGAAAGAAAACCATCATCAATGACTTTGACTCCAGCAAGTGGAGATGTTCCCCTGACTCCTTTTGAGGTCAATTTTTCTCCGACCACTGATGCTTCGCGCACGCAACAATGCCTCAGAATCAAGTGCTACCATTCTCACCTCATCAACTTGAGTTTTGCTCTTCTGTCTGCATTTACAACAAGGATGCAATGCGATGCTGCAACATGCGGCAGGTCAGGCAGCATCTGCAGTAGAAGAAAAGGAGTATACGTTTCAGGTCAAGAACCTCTTTTCGGAATTAGAGCTTCAGAACTTCAGAATCAAGTTTACTATCTCTGACATGTGTCGTTATGTTTGTTGCTTTGCAGCACAGTACAGTACAAGACATTACAAATTACCATAGTTTGCAATAATAATAAACAAGCAAGCAGTAAGTAAATGAATAGTGCATGAAAGGAGAAAAATAGTGAAGTTGTGTTCATTCAGAAATCTGAAGGGGAAGATCTCTGCTTCTGAAATGTTTGATGTCAATTCTTAGGCTCCTGTACCTCCCCCCCAAAGGTAGTAATGAGAAGAGGGCACGTCCCAGATGGTGACTGCTCTGGACAAAGAAAGGATGTTTCCTATGGTCGGGGAGTCTGGGACCAGAGGACACAGCCTCAGTGTAGAAGGATAGAGATGAGGAGGAATCTCTTTAGCTGGAGGGTAGTGAATCTCTGGAATTCATTGCCACAGATGGACGTACAGGTCAAGCCAACTGTAGATGGTTGTGTGCCGCTGGATCCATTACTGGGTTGGAAGATGTCCCCTCCCATCAGCGCTGCCCTCTAGTGTTATTTCAGTGGAAGACAAGCTGGAACATATTTGTCTGCGGGTGCAAATGCGTAAAATGAGAAACTGCTGTGGCTTGTTCTTGCAGAAACATGGCTCCGGGACAGCATCCATACACCATCAATCTTCAGGCCAGGACACACAGGTATTTGGGCTGTAATATTATTACTTTTCCCAACTGTATGCTTTTCTACTATCATAATTATATGTGCTATATTGTATGCGCTGTGTATGACTGTTGGTACTGTGTTTTCCACCTTGACTCCAGAGGAACATTGTTTCACTTGGCTGTATTCATGTGTACGGTGAAAGACAATTACACTTGAACTTGACTATATTTAACATGGAAGTCGATAGGTTCTTGATTAGCAAGGGTGTCAAAGGTTAAGGGAGAAGGCAGGAGAATGGGAGTGAAAGGGATAATAAATAATGGAATGGCAGAGCGGACATGCTGGGCTGAATGGCCTAATTCTGCTCCTGTGTCTTATGGTCTTATTGTATTATTACATTCATTAAGATCAAATGTCCCCTGACCTGCTGAGTACTTCCAGAATTTTCTATGTTTAGATCATATTGCTGCTCATTTTCAGATGAAGCATTTCAAATTAGCTACATTGCTAGTACCAGATCCTTTGTGCCAGTTACAGTCACGTCAGCTGTTTGCTCCTTTCCATAGATGCTGCCTGACCTGCTGAGTTCTTCCAGTGCATTTTGCGTATTGCTTTGGATTTCCAGCATTGCAGAATTTCTTGTGTTTATGGTTTGCTGCTCCACTGTGAAGTCTCTTTGAGAATATGCCGATCCTGAAAAAGCTTAAATCTTCTCCTCAATGGGATTTTAGTGAAACCCTCTCTCACTGCTCCCCCTCTGTGATCTCTGCTGCCCTCCAACTCTTCTGCTCACCCTGACAGGCTACCACAGCCACCTATCTAGCTACCCTCCTTCCACTACCCCCACCTTTTTATTCTGGCGTCTTCCCCCTCCTTCCCATTCCTGATAAAGGGTCTCAGCCTGAAACTTGACTGTTTATGCATTTCCATAGATGCTGCCTGACCTGCTGAGTTCCTCCAGCATTTTGTGTGTGTTGCTACTGATTTCTACTGCTTGGTTCCTTGCAAATCAACTAGTATCTGAGAGACTTGCAGAATCTGGCATATATGTGTTTATCTATCTCTCAGATATCCACAAATGCCTCTTCTCAGAGATTGCAGTTCAAAGCACTCAGGGACTAGATTGGCTTTCTATAAATAAAGAAACCTTTCAGCAAACAAGGTCTGAGCCATTAAAAGCTCAAGTTACTATATCTAATTAATGTAAAACACTGTGAAGTCCTCTCTGGCTCTGTTCCACTGCACTTGAGTGAGATCATAGATCCTTCAATCAAGTAACCATCAGGCAGAGACCCTGTACATTTTGGTTTCTGTAAATGACAGTTCAAAAGGAATGTTAAGTGCTGCTGACTTCCTACAGAAACCAAACCAGGATCCACAGATCACATGCCAGCCCTTCCCCTAACCTTTTCATCCCTCTTTTTCCCAGCCCTCATGAAGGTTATCGACTTGAAACATGGACTGTCCACTTCCCTCCATAGATGCTGCCTGACCTACTGAGTTCCTCCAGTTTTTTTTGTGTGTGTTGCTCCAGATTTCAAGCATCTGCAGTCTCTTGTGTCTCCTTCTTATGGTAACCTATCAGACATAGCACTCCAGTTAGGTCATCTGGCCCATCGAGTCTGCTTTGCCATTCTATCATGGCTGATTATTATCCCTCCCAACCCCATTCTCCTGCCTTCTCCCCGTAACTTTTGACATCATTACTAATGAAGAACCTAACAACCTCTGCTTTAAATATACCCAGTGACTTGGCCTAATATTGTCTTCTTTTAGCAACAACACATAAGATTCTAGAAGAACTTTAGCAGATCAACCAGCACCACTGGATAAAAATGGACAGCCAACATTTCAGGTTGAGTCCCTTCATCTCGAGGACCTCAGCCCAAAACACTGACTGTCCGTTTCCCTCTTCTGATGCTGCCTGACCCATTGACTCTTCCTGCGGAGTCTAGCATCTGATATCTCACACGTCTCCATTTTGCTTTTGGAAACTTGGCTCATTTAGCTATGATTAGTTGTAAAAACACTGGCGATTGGATTAACAGGTTGATAAACTGAAAGTCAGGAATTGCTGAGATATTTCACTTCAGAATCTGTTCACTCTTGGGGGTGGGGGTTGTTGCTCACCACACAGATACTGTCAATGAGATGCATTAGGGAGTTTAGGGAGAATGTCGCTTCCTTTTTGTGACACACTGCCCACATCGTAGCACAAGCATCGACAATGCAACTCGTGGGTGGTGGTCTGAAATCTGACAGCAACCATTTCTAAAGATGAAAGAAAGATAAATTTGCCTTTGTTCGCTCTGAATCTGCTTCTGCTTGTAAAGTTTCTTGACAGCATATTTATCCCCGGCACATCAAAAGCTGTCACAACCCTTTTCACCTTTGCCAGTGTGGTCTCCTGCAGTTGCTTCCTTCCGAGCCCACCATCACAAGCTCATCTCTCCTGTTCTTCAGCAATTACCTTAGCTTATCATTTGAGTCTGAGTAAAAGATTCTGTCTTTAGTGTCCTCAGCTTGTTAAATGCAAGGTGACTAATGTATTGCTCAGAACTCACCCCTTGCCCTTCCAATCAATCAAGGCTCTTTTCTGAATTTTACAATTGGATATATTACGATTTAAGACATATTTCTTAAATTATCCTTGTCCTGAGGGATTCTGTGACACAGAACGGGACAGTAGGGAGCAGCTGAGAAGGAGCCTGAGAGCTGCACTGTGCTGTGGTCTTTGTTGGTCTTAAATATGACAGATTCTGCAAATGCTGGAAATCTTGAATAACCCACACAAACTGCTGGAGGAACTCAGCCAGTCAGGCAGAATCTGTAGAGTAAGAAGTTGATGTTTTGGGCCAAGACTGAAAGGGAGGAGGCAGAGGCCAGAATAAGAAGGTGGGGTGGGGGCGTGGTGGAAAGCAGGAGCAGTACAAACTGGCAGGTGTTAGGTGAGACCAGGTGAGGGGAAACCAGGGGAAGGCAATGGGTCCATGGAGCAGAAAGTTGCTATCACCTCTCAGAAGTAGCCCTCTCAGTTCTTCAGCTGCCCTTAACTCTTGTCTTCTGTCCCACCTCTTCTCTGTTACCTCTCTTTCCCTTGCCTTTCAGGACGCTGATCTGCTGCCCAGGTTGAGATGGTCCCTGAGGTTCCGAACAGTAGCCCTACTTGCTCTGCATCACCGAGTGCTGGCAGGGCTGGCAAAGGCGCAGCAGTGACAGGGAACAGACAGGTGGGATAAGGTGATGCTGCATCTATGGAGGGGAATAAACAGTTGACATTTTGAGCCAAGACCCTTTATGAGGCATCTGAAGAACCTCGTGTGTTTATGGCTACAGTTTGTGCGGCCTTATTCCATTTAGAGACTTGATCTCTGATTCTTATTCAATAGTACGATTTACTTACACACGTTCTGTCGGTCAGCAGTGATGTAGGATGGTTTGGTGGATGACAAAGGTTGATATTACTAGCAGCTTTCTGGTGAGACATTTATGGGCTGCCCTTGCAAAGAGGGGCAAAGAGGTGACCTTATGCTTGCTAGTGTACAGCACATGACCCAGTCAGCACCTTTTATTTTGCCTGGTGGCTTGAGTACAACTGGCCCAGAAATCTGCCACAGCATGAAGGCAGCAGAGTTACACAACCAATTTATCAAGGCTTTTTCCATGCTTTTCTCTGCTTTAGCAATTCAAGTGCTTATCTAAATGTTACGTGAGTACTTAAGACATAGAGTCATAGTGTCACACAGCATGGAAAGAGACCCTTTGACCCAACTCGTTCGTGTCGACCAAAATGCCGGTCTAACCTAATCCCACGTGCCTGCATTTGGCTCATATGTCTCTGAAACTTTTCCATTCTTGCACCTGTCTGAACGTCTTTGAAATGTTGTAACTGTACCCACCCCTACCGCTTCTTTTGGTAGCTCATTTTACATATGTACAGGCCACCTTCTGCTCTCCACCTGAAAACGTTTCCCCTCAGATTCCCTTCTGAAAGTCTTCCTCTCACCTTAAGTCTATGCCACTTCCATTACCCTCTCCCATTAGTTTTGGACTTCCATAGCCCAGAAGAAAGACTGTGACCATCCACCCTATCTCTGCCCCTCATAGTTTTATACATATACCACGTTAAGGTCATTCCTCAGTGTCCTGCACTCGAGGGAAAAAATTCCTGCCCACTGAACCTCCCTTTACTGATCCTGGGCTTGTATCTACATAACCTGCATCAATAGTTACACACAGGTAGATTATTAAGGGAATGAATTCACTACCTCGATGGCCCCAGAATGATGTGCAGTCAGCCAAAGGCATGCTGTCATGACCAGCCTCTATTCCTTGTGTAGTCTCTTATGTGATCATCTCTGTGAGTCAGGGAATGAACTGCCTTTGGGTCCCCTAGAGCAGAGAGATACAGTGATTCCCTGAGGTAGCAGTGGGTGACAAGCCACATCTCCAGCCTGGAAAGATCCAACTAAAATTATCATCATAGTCACCTCGACAGCTGCCGGTAGGACCCATTAGCTCATAATCATAATCATAAGGATAATTAAAATCAGAATGAGAATTAGAATTAGAATCAGACGCAATTTATGTTGTCAAATTTGTTTTGTGGCAGCAATTAAGTGCAAAACAAAAATCTTTTAATTACTATTACAGTAAGTTATAATAAAAATAATTAAATAAATATTGTTTGTGAGGAATGATGAGCTCATGGTCATTGCTTCCTGGACTGTTCAGAAGTCTCATGTTAGAGAGAAAGTAACTGTTCCTAAAGTTTGAATGTGGGTCTTCAGCAGTGTTCACTCATTTTTTTTAACAACTGCGCAGACCAATCATTGAACTTAGCAGGAAATTTTTACATGGCCTGAAAACTGAACAGCACTTTGAATATTTCTCTGTAATATGCATACTATGAAAATTTAGAATGAAAGTTGAAAAATCACATACTTTTGATTTTATTTATTGATTGAAAGGTATAATTAAATACAGTACAACAAAGAAAATCTACCATGTTTTGTAAATCTTTTCACTTCTGTCTTATATTCCAGCTGCAAGGCAATAAAGGCTATGTGCTCAGGAGCATTTCAGTTACTGTGCAGCAGTGCATCTAAGCGGCTGAGAGGAAACAGTGATCTTCAGACTCCCGTACCACTTTCTTTCGGTAGAAATGAGAAGTGGGCATATGTTGGCTGGTGAGGGTTCTTTATGTTGGATGCTACCAACTCAGAGATGTGGGAGGAAAGAACACCCACAGAAGGAGACTCAGGGTGTCACAGGGCAAAAGCACATATTTATATAGACAGTACCTGTTGAACCACATTTACTGGAGCTATGAGGCATCAACTCTACCTTGGTGTCACCTGATAATGTGCTGCAGTTAATGAGGAAGACGAGTGGTATGTTGGACATTGCTTCAAGAGGATTTAAGTCCATGAGCAGTGACATGTTACTTCAATTATAGAGAGAACTGGTGAGAAAGTGTCTGGTTTCTTGAGCACAGACCTGGTATCTCTGATAGATAGGGAAAAACTTACAGAGGGCAGAAGTGACAGTGATCCAAAGCTCTCTACAGGTTGAGCTAAAGATCATTGCCAAGACTGTTCAGCCCAGGGAGATAAAAGTCACTGTCATCCTTCTCCTGACTCTGAACTGAGCCACAGAAGCTGGTGACATAATTCTTCATTCAACACAGCAGACCTTCTGGAGAGAACCCAATACTCCTCTCCCAGCACAATGTTTAAAACTTACAATCACAAATACAACAATGAATGATTAACAACAATTTCACTGGACAGGATCACCGACTTAACTTTAACACTTTCAATAAAACCAGCAAGCTTTGCAGAATTACATATTTACAATGGTGCACATCCCAACTAGTAAAACTCTTTGAATATTGAAATAGCAGAGACTGGTCCAAAAGCTTCTAAGCACCAATTCCAATACAGAAAATAGAACACTTCTGTTACAGTGTTCAAAGGTCAAAGTTCAAGGTAAAATTATTGTCACAGTATGTATACTGTAGGTCAGCATATCACCTTGAGTTTCATTTTCTTGCAGGCATTCAGAACAGAGAAATACAACAGAATCAATGAAAAAAACTGCACATGATGAGTGACAACAAATATGCAAAAGAAGACGAACTGTACAAGCAAACAGGTAAATAATATTGAGAGCATGAGTTGTAGGGTTCTTGAAAGTGAGTCCATAGGTTTCTGAATCATTTCAGAGTTGAGGTGAGTGAAGCTATCGACTCTGGCTCAGGGGTTTGATAGTTGAAGGGTAATAACAGTCCCTGAACTTGCTGGTGTGGGTCCTGAGGCTCCTGTACCTCCTTCCCACTGGCAACAATGAGAAGAGAGCATGGCTGGGATGGGGGGTGGGGTCCTTAATGATGGACACTACTTTCTTATGGCAATGGTCCTTGTAAGTGTGCTCAATGTGCTCTGACTTTCAACAGGTGATTCTCTGAATATACAACCAGCCAGAATATTAGGTGACAAAACAGAACTGTGCACCAAATGGCAGGGATGTTGCTGGGACTTGAAGTCCTGAATTTCAGGGAAAGATTAGAAGGTTTAGGACTTTACTGGCTGAGGCACAGGTGAATGAAAGGATGCAAGGAGATCTTACAGAGGTATACAAAATTAAGAGGGGTACAGACAGGGTGAACGCATTGATGCTTTATCCTCTCAGGTTGGAAGAGGTTACAACTAGGAGTCATAGTTTTAGAGTAAAAGGTGAAATACTTGAGGGGAATCTGAGGGGAAGCTTCTTCACTCAGAGGGTGGTGCAAATGAGGAACAAACTGCCAGTGGATGTGGTAAACACGACCAATTTTCAAATAAGACCATAGGAACAGAATTAGGCTATTCAGCCCATGGAGTCTGCTCCGCCATTTCATCATGGCTGATCCATTTTTCTTTCAATCCCATTTTCCTGCCTTCTCCACATAATCTTTCACACCCTGACTAACCAAAAACATATCAACCTCCGTCTTGAATACACCTAATGCCCTGGCCTCAACAGCAAACTGCCTCTGCTTGTATACCAACTGCCCTATCATTCACTTTCACAGCCCCACCCTGCCACCAAACCGTCCCCAACAGTTCCATCAAACCTGCCCTCAAGGATGTCTATCCCCTTCAGGTTCGGGTGAAACCTATCCCTTTTCTACAGGGCATACCTTCCCCAGCGGATTGAGCGGACGAGACCAATGGAAGGTCCAACGGTCAAGAAGGCGGTCTCTGCAAGTGTCGTGGAACGTGTAGAGCAGGACAAGACACAGAAGACGTCCTGGTCATCCACTGCGCCTAGTCCCATCTCCAGCCGTCTAGATTCTGTCTTGCCACTGGACCCAGATGGGAATTGGGAAGAGAAAGTGAGGCTGACGCTGCGCAACTCCCCCTCACTTAAATCCAAATCACGCGCTAGTCTTGACACCATCATTATGGTGTCGAGGTCCTCATCGACGACAACGATGGATGAACAACAACAACCTTCCCCAGAAGAGATCCTAATGATCTAGAAATCAGAAACCCTGCCTACTGCTCCAGTTCCTCTGGCACGCATTCGTCTGCCAAAAGTTAGGAGAAGTTTGGGTAGATACACAGATGAGAGGGAGATGAAGGGCTATTATCCAGATCCAGGCAAGTGGGACTAGGCAGACCAAGCCAACACGAATTAGGTGGACTAAGTGCCTGTGTCTATGTTGCGGTGCTCAATGTCTCAATGATTCCACGACTGACAAGAAAAATAATAATTGAACATAAATTATATGAGAAAGAACATAATCGGGATAAAAAAAGGAGTTCCAGTGCCAGGAGATGCCAGGGAGGAGCGTACTTGGGGATGGCAATGATTAGATATGCATCATTGTTGAAAGAATTTTCTGAGCACCCCCCCCCCCCCCCAGATTTTACTACTAGGGGCAGGATAGTCCACAATCTCACCATGTGGCCCAGGCCTCTCTAGCATGGCGACAGGCCCCTCCCTGTCTGTATGGGATAATGTACACTCAATGGCCAAGACCACTCTTGTACCTAATAAAGTGGTCACTGAGTGTATGTTTGTGGTCTTCTGCTGTTGTAGCCCATCCACTTCAGGGTTTGTCTTGTTGATGCTCTTCTGCACACCACTGTTGTCACCTTCTTGTTAGCCCGAATCTCCCCGGCCATTCTCCTCTGACCTGTCTCATTAACAAGATATTTTTGCCCACAGAACTGCTGCTCACTGGATGCTTTTTGTATCTCACACCATTCTCTGTAAACTCTAGAGGCCACTGTATGTGAAAATCCAAGAAGATCAGCAGTTTCTGAGATACTCAAACCACCCTGTCTAGCATCAACAATCATTCCATGGTCAAAGTCACTTAGATCATACCTCTTCCCTATTCTGATGTTTGGTCTGAACAATAACTGAACCCTTGACCAAGTCTGCATGCTTTTATGCATTGAGTTGCTGCCACTCGATTGGCTGATTAGATATTTGCATTAATGAGCAGATGTACCCTATAAAATGGTCATTGGGTGTATTTTTTTCTAGTGAGATAGGAAGTGAAGTCAAAGAAGTAGAACAGCTGCATTTCTAATCAGGCAGAATGTCTCGGTTGCACTCAGAGAAAACATACCGGGGACTCATCCACTAAAACAAGGTGGGTAGGGCTCAAAACCAACCCCTGATGGGGTTATACTGTAGCCACACACTGGAAACAGATGCAGAGCAGGCAAAGGAACTGAGAAAAGGGAATAGCATTTTTGCAGAAGATAGAGTGGGAAGAGGTGTAGTCAAGATAACTGTGGGATTAGGTTTATTGAAGATTTCACATGGCAATTTGTCTCCAGAGATGGAAACAGAGAGATCAAGAAAGGTGGGGGGGAGGTGTCAGCAATGGATCAAATGAATTTAAGAGCAGGGTAGAAGCCAGATGCAAAGATGGTGGAATTGACAAGCTCAGCGTGGGTGCATGGAGCAGCACCAATGCAGTCATTAATGTAGCGGAGGAACAGTAGGGGAGTATTACTGGGAAAGGCTTGGAATATATATTGTTCTACATTGCCAATGAAGAGGTAGGCATAGCTGGGGCTCATGTGGGTGCCCATGCCTAACCCTCAAGTCTGGAGAAAGTGGAAGGAGCTGAAGGAAATATTGTTGAGGGTGAGGACTAGTTCTGCCAGACAGAGAAGGGTGGTGGAGGGGAGTTGGTTGTTTTTTTTGGTCAAGAAAACTATATTGGTGCTGCTTCATGCACCCACACTGAACTCGTCAATCTCGTCAACTTTGCCTCTAGTTTCCACCTTGCCCTTAAATTCACTTGGTCCATTTCTGACACCTTCCTCCTCTCTCGATCTCTCAGTCTCTGTCTCTGGAGACAAACTGTCAACCAACATCTTCTATAAACCTACCGATTCTCATGGTTATCTTGACTATACGTCTTCCTCCATAACTCCCAGAAAACTTTTGGATTTCCAGCATCTGCAGAGTGTCTTTTGTGTATAATTAAAGACGCATCCACCACAGACACTCCCTCTTCTCCATTCTCCCATTGGGGGAGTACAAAAGCCTGAAATGACGTAGGCTCAAGTATAGCTTCTACCCCACTGTTAAAACACTGGTAAAGAGGACTCTGAAGTCTCACAGTCGACCTCGTTATCATCTTGCTGTACCTGCGCTGCACTTTCTCTGTAGTTGCTATAATTTATTCTGTGCCTTGTTATTGTTTTAACTCACACTACTCAATGCACTGTGTAATGACCTGAGCAGCATGCACAGTATACAAGACATGCTTTTCACTGTACTTTGCTACGTGTGCCAAAATAAACCAATTCCAATTCTAATTCAGCCCACCAGTGAATACTGGTATACTCTATATAACTTCTTCTTACACAACAAGCCTACCAGGAACCTATCTGGTGAACCTTCACAGCACGCTCCCTCTCTGTCTCAATTCTATTCCTAGACACATATGCATTATTTCAGAAATACAAGAGACTCTGCAGATGTTGGAAATCTTGAGCAACACACACATAAATTGCTTGAGGAACTCCTGATGAAGGGCTTCAGCCCAAAATGTCGACTAATTATTGATGCTGCCTGACCTGCTGAGTTCTTCCAGAATTTTGTGTGTGTTGTACATTATTTTAGATGTGGTCTCACCAGCGCTTTTGTTTTTAAAGCACCCATTTTTGATAAAGCACTTTGATTGTAAACATTGTTATGCAAATGCTAGATCTAATTATTCCAGATTTAATCTCCGCAATTCAGTCACATTCATTTAGAATAGGGACACATTTTATTTTAAAAATGTAACTGAATAGCACTAGTTATGCATAGCACACTTAACAGTAAATTACTCTCTGCCATTAACACCTTTGAAAATGCCAATCTAAATGGGTCAGTTTAAAACCTCATTAGTTACTGCCTAACAGAATCTTGTCAGTGGAAATGTCATAACATGTAAAACCAACTGGAGCTATTGTTACAAGTACCAACAATGCTTTATTTAATGAGAAACTCAACTTTTTTGTTCTACAATGTTTTTGATTTGTGTAATTATTATGATGAGGGAACTTTCCTGACGATAAAGTGTCTCTGAGCAAATCAAGTGTTATCTGGGTAAGAAACACACACAAAATGCTGCAGGTACTCAGCAGGCCAGGCAGCATCTGTGGAAAGACTGTGGTAATGTACTATTTACAATAATCATAAACACAAGAGTTGCCGGAAATCCAGAGGAACACACACAAAATTCTGAAGTTCAGGTCAGGCAGCTCTGTGAAGGAAATAAACAATCGATATTCTGGGCTGAGATCCTTCATCATAACTGGAAAGAAAGGGAGAAGAAGCCAAAATAATAATCAATAATCAATTGACTATAATGAATTAACCATAGTATAATGCACCAAGGCTCATCTGAAATGGAGATCACATTTCTCTCAACTCTGATTGTTCCAGAATGCATTATCATTGCCCCAAAAGTGGCATCGACCTGAATTAAAATGGATCAAGGTGTCTCTGAGCTCATGCAGACAAGACAACTTGCACCTCATTGTGCAACCCAAGATAAGACCATAAGACATAGGAGCAGAATTGGGTGATCTGGCCTGCCAAGTCTGCTCTGCCATTCAATCATGGCTGATCCTTTTCTTTAAAATCTCCTCCTCAACCCCACTTCCTTGCCTTCTCCCCGTAACCTTTGATGCCGTGTCCAATCAAGAACCTATTAATCTCTGCCTTAAATACACCCAGAGACCTGGCCTCCACAGCTGCATGTGGCAACAAATTCCACAAATTCACCACCCTCTGACGAAAGAGATTTCTCCGCATCTCTGTTTTGAATGGGTGCCTCTCTATCCTGAGGCTGTGCCCTCTTGTCCTAGACTCTCTCACTATGGGAATGGGAAATATCCTTTTCACATCTACTCTGTCTAGGCCTTTCAATATTCGAAAGGTTTCAATGAGATTACCCCCTCATCCTTAGAGTTTAGAAGAATGAGTGGGAATCTGATTAAAACCTATCGAGTATTGAAATGCCTAGGTAGAGTAGATGTGGAGAGGGTGTTTCCTATAGTGGGGAAGTCTAGGACCAGAATGCACAGCCTCAGAATAGAGGCACATCTATTTAGAACAGAGATGAGAAGGAATTCCTTTGGCCAGAGAATGATGAATCTCTAGAATTCATCACCACAGCAACTGTGGAGGCCAAGTGATTAAGCATATTTGAAGCAGAGGTTAATAGGTTTAGTCAGGGCATCTGTTACGTACCCCGTAACTGGGTTGCCAAACCAGCAGAAATGGAACGCTCGTTGGAGTCTGGATTACTAGGAACTAATAAAGTTTTATTAAAGACATAAGTAATACAGTACTCTAATCGTAAGGTTATCAATGTAACAGGTTAGCAATGATAATACACACATATACACAGAAATAGGGTAATAGGAATCAACCAAACTCTATCGCAAACAACTATTGCAGTCTAGGGGTAAAATGATCAGTCTTAAGTGAAGCAGAGTTCAGTTCAGTTTAGTGCAGTTCGCAGTAATCGCTGTTGTTGTACCATTGGAGAGAGAGAGAGAGAGATGCAATTTGGTTCAGGCAGACCTTTGATGTCTTCACAGTTGGTTTCGGGCAGACCCTTTTATGTCTTCTAATCCCCGCTGTGGTCATCGACTGTGACCCCTCCATTCTGGATACAATTGTTCTTCCGCGGTGAACCTGGCACCCAGGCAAGGGCGGACACACACCCCAGGTTCCCAGCGATCGTACCTTTACACCCTGTGAGCCTCTGGTCGGTTCCTGCGAACCGGACCTCCAAACTCCCACCACTTGTGGAGGCACACTGCTCTTTCCAGGGTCTCAGGGTCTCGTGATTTGTCGCGTGCCTTAGCAAACCTGCTCTTTTTATCCCCCTGCTGGGGTATCACCTGTCCATCAAACTTCAAACAGTTCAGGTTCAAAGCAACCGGTCTGTCAATATTCTGAATTGTGTTTCTTTTCCGTTAATCCCTCTCTTCTCTCTTATTAGCATTTTGAATGTTTCTCCATTGTCTTTCTTATCTCTCTCGTTAGCATCAATCGTCCGATAGCTTTGCTCGGCGACACACCCCCACCCTTAAAAGGAATTTTACCGGGGTAAAAATTATGGGCATGAATGCACATTATTAGATACACACTAATATACAGGTAGTCATCAGCTATTCAGCTAATACAGAGAACTTTAAGTTTTAACACCTTGACAGACAGTCAGCAATCACATTGTCCGTTCCTTTTATATGTTTTATTTTAATATCAAATTCCTGTAAGACCAGGCTCCAACTTAGTAACCATTTGTTTTTATCCTTCATAGTGGCCAAAAACACTAATGGATTGTGATCAGTGTAAATTATCAGTGGTTTCCATGCCGGACAAATATAAACCTCAAAATGTTGTAATGCTAGTATGATTGCCAGTAATTCCTTCTCCACAGTGGAATAATTTCTCTGATGGACATTAAACTTCTTAGGAAAATAAGCCACTGGGTGGTCAACCTCCTCTTTGTCTGTCTGAAACAGCACTGCCCCGGCGGCTTCGTCGCTAGCATCTGTTGCTAGGGAGAAGAGTTTTGAAAAGTCAGGTGCATTCAGTACAGGGTGGTGACACAGAATCGCCTTCAGACTCTCAAAGGCTTGTTGACAAACGTTGTCCCACACAAACTTCGCATTCTTCGGCAAGAGCTTAGTAAGAGGGAGGGTAATATCCGCAAAGTTATTGCAAAACTTCCGATAGTACCCCACCATCCCCAAGAACCTTCTCAGGGCTCTCTTGTCCGTCGGGATGGGAACGTCAGAGACAGCCTGCATCGGGGCCAGCTGCCCCTGTCCTACCACATATCCCAGATAAGCGACCTTGACGTGGCCGAATTCACTTTTTGCGAGGTTCACTGTCAGGCTGGCTTCAGACAGCAGTTTAAACAGTTCCTCTACTGCCACAATGTGCTCCTCCCACGTGTCACTCCAGACCACTAAATCGTCAATATACGCTTCTGCATTCTTTAACCCTTTTATCACCAAATTAATCATCCTTTGGAAGGTCCCTGGGGCGTTTTTCATGCCAAAAGGTAAAACATTATACTTGTATAACCCAGGTGGAGTGACAAATGCTGAGATTTCTCTAGCCCGGTCGGTTAAAGGAACGCACCAGTATCCTTTCAGCAAATCAATCTTTGTGATGTATTTAGCTCTCCCCAATTTACCGATGCAATCGTCTACCCTTGGGATGGGGTAAGCATCAGTTTTTGTGATGGCATTCACTTTTCTGTAATCTGTACAGAATCGTATGCTCCCATCGACTTTCGGGACAACCACACAAGGAGATGCCTATTCCAATTTGGATGGTCTAATAATATCTGTGGCTAGCATGTGTTCAATTTCTTTCTCCACTAGCTTGCCCTTCTCCAAGTTCATCCTATAGGGGTGTTGCTTAATAGGCTGGTCTGAGATGACAACAACATCATGTACTGTCCTTTTGCATTGCCTCGGGACATCCGGACACTCATCGGCATGCCAATTAATTAGCTTTATCAGTGGCTCACTCTGTTCGGGGGTTAAGTGAGAGACCTTATCAGCAAAGTTGGCCAAAACAATAGAGTTCTCCAATCTGGTCGGCACCATATTTATCTTTTCAAGATGGGTCTTCCCCTTATCATTTGACACCCCAGCCTCATTAATTTTCGTGATAACACCAACTAGATCTGCTTTCTGATCATGGTAAGCTTTTAACATATTAATGTGTACTAATTGTGTTGGCTTACGCCTGTCCAGCGTTTCGATAACATAATTCAAAGTGTCTATCTTTTTAATCACCTTGTACAGACTGTGGAATCTCACCTGGAGGGGATTGGTTACCACTGGAAACAGAACTAAGACCCGATCGCCCACTTGAAACACTTGTTTGCGGGCACGTCTATCATACCACTGTTTCATTTTAGATTTTCTTTGGCAAGGTCACAGATCCTTTTAAGCTTCTCATGAAGTTTTAAAACATAGTCAATTACATTGACTTGTACTGCCGGACTGGACCATTGCTCTTTCAGTAAGGTCAGGGGTCCTCTGGCCGATGACCAAAGACGAGCTCAAATGGGTTGAACCCCAATGACTCCTGAACCGTGTCCCTTACGGCAACTAGAAGAAGAGGCAAGGCATCATCCCAGTCCCTAGCGTTCTCTTGACAATAAACTTTAATCATGGTCTTTAATGTTGAGTAGAATCTTCCCAATGCCACTTGGGACTTTGGGTGGTACGCGGAAGCCAAAATCTGCTTTGCTCCCATCTCATCGAACATCCGTCGGAATGTGTGAGATGTGAAGACACTCCCCTGATCCGACTGGATTTCCCTGGGCAGCCCCACCGTAGTGAAAAATTTCACAAGCGCCTTTACCACTGTGGGAGCCTTGACGCTTGCCAGGGGCACCGCCTCCGGAAACCTGGTGGCGGTGCACATCATAGTCATCACGTACTCTCGCCCATTCGCAGTTCTGGGCAGGGGACCGACAAAATCCATAATTATTTGGGAAAAAGGTTCCCCGAAAGTGGGTATCGGTCGAAGGGGTGCTTTAGGCAGGACCTGGTTCGGCTTTCCTACCACCTGACATAAATGACATCGCCTACAATATTCAATAATATCCTTCCTCATGTTTGGCCAGTAAAACTCTTTCATAATTCTATTGACTGTTTTCCTCACTCCAAAATGTCCACCGAGGGGTATCTTGTGGACCAGGTTAAAAATCTCGTCCCTCTAAATTTTCGGCACTACCACCTGGTGTACCACCCCCCACTCCTCATCTGCGGGCATGGTAACTTGGTCTCCACTTTCTGATTAGTACTCCCTCCTTCACAAAATAGCCCATTGGTTCCCTCTTTATTTCTGCTTCAGAGAGAGCTGTCTCTGTCAAAACCATCAGCTCCTCATCTCGTTCCTGTGCCTGTATAAATTCCTTCTTTGCTAATTCCTTCTTCTCACTTTCTAACCCCTCCTGGTACAAGGCTGGTAAAAACTTCTCAGTTAAATCTATATTTGCTTCGGCAGCCTTTCTGGACATGCGCCGAGTCACTGCGCAAACAGGATAAACCTGTCAGTCCATGGGCGGGTCCTCAGTTCTGGCAGGCTTGCTTGTCAGCTTTACTGCTGGGCACACATCTCCGCCTGCAAGGTCATTACCGAGTAAGACCTCCACGCCTTCCATCAGTAATTCGGGCCTCACCCCTATCGTGACCTGTCCGGAGACCAAGTCGCTTTCTAGGTGTATCTGGTGCAAAGGTACTGCTTCAGTCCCTTTCCCAATGCCTTTTATCACACTGACCTCCCCAGTCTCGGTCTCTGAACTAAAGTCTAACACCCTCCTTAAGATCAATGACTGACAAGCCCCAGTGTCTCTCTAGATCTGTACTGGAACTGGGCTTGACCCTTCCTTCACCAACACCAATCCAGCCGAAATAAACTTCTTGCGCCCTTCCTGAACTCTATCAGATCTCTTCTCCCTTAGCGGTTTGTTTGCCGGCTCAAAACAGCCAGTCAGAGTCATTGTTTTTCCTTTCCCCGTCTCCTTCGTTGAGGTAAAACACCTGGACACAATGTGACTGACTTTCCCACAATTATAGCATATGACCCCAGGAGACTTCCTACCAAACTGCTTCCTGTCTTCCTTATCCTTGTCACTAGTCCCCGACTTACTTTCTGGTTTTTCCGGCGGACTTTCTCCGCCCTCTCGACTATCCTTCTGGTAGCTCTTACTCGGGGTAATCTTTGCTTTGTGTGTTAACTCGTACTCATCTGTTAACTTAGCAGTTGCGGCTAAGGTTTCTGCCTCTTCCTCATCTAGATAGGGCCTCATACCTTCAGGGACACAACCTTTAAATTGCTCAATCAGTATTAGTTGTAGCAGTCTGTCATAATCCCCACTGACCCCTTTCAAGACGCACCAACGCTCACAATACATCTGCATCTCACAGGCAAACTCTAAATACGTGCAGCCCCACTGCTTCCTCACATTCCGGAACCTTTGCCGGTATGCCTCCGGGACCAACTCATAAATCCTGAGTATAGCCTCTTTCACCACATCATACCTCTGGGCACCTTCTGCGGACAATGCTGAGTAAGCTTGATGAGCCTTCCCCTTAAGTATGCTCTGAAGCAAAACAGCCCACTTATCCCTCGGCCAGTCCTGACTTGCAGCGACTTTTTCAAAATGTAGAAAGTACCGATCAACGTCGGCCTTCTCAAATGGGGGAACCAACCTAACCTCCTGGGTCGCCCTGAACCCTCCACCTTGGTTCGGCATTTGGCCCCTCTCTAGCGTCATCCTTAACTTCTCCAGCTCAAACTCCCTTTCCTTCTGCTTCTCTCTCTCTTCCTGTTCTAACTGCTTGTCTCTCTCTTCTCCTTCCAACTGCTATACTCGTTCTTCCCGTTCCAACTGCTGTACTCTCTCTTCCCTTTCCAACTGCTGTACTCTCTCTTCCCGTTCTAACTGCTTTATTCAGAACTCGTGCTCGAGTCTCAATCTTTCCATCTGCAGCTGCACTGCTTCTCCACCAGGTTTGCTCATAGACACCACCTCCAGCTCCCCTTGGGGAAACACAGCTTTAGGTACACAATGCTCAATGATAGCTCTGAGCATGTCCGCTCTCCTTATTGTCAGCTTCCCCTTAAAAAGATTCAACCGTTTGGCAACAGTCACCAATTCTGATTTCTTGGCATCCTCTAATGCCTCCAAGGTTGGCGCCTTTAGAAATTCCTCAATCTCCATTTCTGCTGTTTGCCCTTTCTTTCATTCAGGAATTTTAACTCAATCAATTTACCCCATCCCAAATTTGGCGTTCAAAATCCCGGACGAGATCCCCACTTATGTTACGTACTCTGTAACTGGGTTGCCAAACCAGCAGAAATGGAACGCTTGTTGGAGTCTGGATTACTAGGAACTAATAAAGTTTTATTAAAGACATAAGTAATACAGTACTCTAATGGTAAGGATATCAATGTAACAGGTTAGCAATGATAATACACACATATACACAGAAATAGGGTAATAGGAATCAACCAAGCTCTATCGCAACTACGGGTAAAATGATTAGTCTTAGGTAAAGCAGAGTTCAGTTCAGTTTAGTGCAGTTCTCAGTAATCGCTGTTGTTGTACCGTTGGAGAGAGAGAGAGATGCAATTTGGTTCAGGCAGACCTTTGATATCTTTGCAGTTGGTTTCGGGCAGACCCTTTTATGTCTTCTAGTCCCCGCTGTGGTCACCGACTGTGACCCCTCTGTTCCGGATACGATCGTTCTTCTGCAGTGAACCCGGCACCCAGGCAAGGGCGGACACACACCCCAGGTTCCCACTGATCGTACCTTTACACCCTGTGAGACTCTGGTCGGTTCCCGCGAACCGGACCTCCAAACTCCCACCACGTGTGGGGGCACACTGCTCTTTCCAGGGTCTCGTGGTCTCGTGGTGTGTTGCGTGCCTTAGCAAACCTGCTCTTTTTATCCCCCTGCTGGGGTATCACCTGTTCATCAAACAGTTCAGGTTCAAAGCAACCGGTCTGTCAATATTCTGAATTGTGTTTCTTTTCCGTTAATCCCTCTCTTCTCTCTTATTAGGATGTTGAATGTTTCTCCATTGTCTTTCTTATCTCTCTCATTAGCATCAATCGTCCGATACCTTTGCTTGGCATCACACATCAAAGATTACTGGGACAAGGCAGGAGAATGGGGTTGAAAGGAAAAATAAATCAGCTATGATGGAATGGTGGAGCAGACTCTTTTGGCTGAGTGACTTAATTCTGTTCCTATGTCTTATGGTTATGGTCTATGATGCATGATGCTACCTAAGGTACGTCGATAAAAGTTGGTAAGGGTCAAAGTGAGGACATGCCAAATTTCCTTAGCCTCATGACCTCAGGTCTGTTGATGTAAACAGGAGCATGTTCTCCAATCCCCTTTCTGAAGTGACTATATAGCTCTTGTTTTGTTCACATCATGGGAAATGTTACTGCCTTGACACTATGTCACTAAGTTACCTATCACCTTCCTGTATTCTGTCTGATCGTTATTTGATATATGGCTCACTATGGTGGTATCATCTGCAGATTTGCAGATGGCATTACAGCAATATCTGGACATGTAGTTGTGAGAGTATGGGGAGTAGAGAAGGGAGCTGGGGATGTAACCATGTGGAGCACCACTGTTGACTAGTTATTGCTCTCGATTTAAAGATGCGTGTTTTAAATGAGAAAGTCAAATAAATTTAGTAAAATTCCACTAATCTGGCACCCTCAGGCTTAATTTCTGGATGCTATTCCTATCCGCAGCTCATCTTTAAATTCTCTCTCTGTTTTCAGATGTTACACAGTTTTATAAGAAATTTCCCAGTGAACCCAGTAAGCTTAAAGGATACATGGGAAATTGGACACTGTCTCTCGGTCTCAATTTTCAGGGTACAGACTAATCCCACAAAGAGGAAAAGAAAAGCAAAACAGTGGCAAGCGACAAGTCCTGTTATCCACCGTGAATTATGAAGGATAGTGGGGACTGGGGTTCCACTGAATCAAAGGGACTATGGCAAGTACTTGCTGGTGAGCTAAGTGCCAAGCCATAGTAATTTCTGAATGGACAGAGCACTTATTGAGGTTTTATTATGAAGTGCCCATTGCTGATAGTTACTTGCATTTAACTGTTGTAAATGTAAAAGGGATATAGGCAAAGCACCCTTCATCTGAATGAAATGGTGCAGTATATCTATATGCAGGGACTCTCAGTTCTCTCTGGCTGTGGAAGTACTGTAATACTATAAAGCAAGAGAGGCACGTGGTATGTCTGCTTTGGAACGATGATGTTAACCGGAACACTCAGTTCTACAGGGAGAAGCTTGAAGAGCTGGTGTGTAATGTAATTTAGATGTTCTGGCTTGCAAATAAACCTGTTGATATATGTATGTTCTGCCTTAATGCATTTGCAAAGATAAACAAAAACGTTTCTACCTCCTCTAACTCTTCCAGAACAAAATCTCTGCATTGGCTTCATCTTAACTAAATGTTGCCAGGACTGAAAAAAAAATTGCAGTTGGAAGCTTGGGTCTCCCTGCAGAGCCGACATCTTGTGACAGATCCAGGGTGTGAAGTATGTCCTTATGAAAAATACAGACAATGCCTGGGGCCAACATTATTAATGTTGTTAGAAAGCAGCAAAATGCAGCTGTCAGGTGATGCACAATGGATGGAAAAATGGCAATAATATGATCTATTGTTCTTGACTTTCTTATTCTTTACTCATTGTAACAAATCACACTGCCGGCTGAAAATATTAGATTGAATAGCAGAAGGAGCCAAAAGGTCACTTTTTGTATATATTCCATATTAACATCAGTACAGCAGAAAATGTTACTCCATCCCCAAAAGGTAAATAACCTCATCTGGAGAGATTTCTGAAGCTTTATCAATGTCATGATATTTTCCGTATGGTTGTATCAAATCTAAACAATCTTAAGCTTTTGTCATAACATATAGAATTACAGTAAAATAATTCAAATGCGGGGTTCCACACGGCCATAACCTAGGCCCCATTTGGTTGTAAAATGAATGTATTTAATCAAAGTCTGCTTTCCATACTTCATAACCTATTAAAAATCATAATAATTTTCCAAGTCTTCCACATCTTCCACATCTTCATCTGAACTTTCCACACTCTCTGAGGTGGATGCCTGGTTCTCGCAGTCAGCCAGTCTACACATGTCAGTACACCTGAGGCCATTTGCAACACACATACGTATTGGGAGTGAACATTTTTTTGGACAGTTACAGGCCAGTAGATCCAGGACGACACTGGGTGCTGGCTGGCCTTCCATCCAGTGCACCACCAACAGTTCAGCTTCCTCTTCTCTCTCCATCTTCCATCCTCTGCCAACCGGGCTTGGCACTTGTGGGTCCTTCTCCAAACATCTTCTCCATATACCAGCCTGGTAGTTGGCTCGCTGTGCATGTTTTGTTAAGCAGTCCTTACATAGTGGGAATCATGATGACTTTTGATTTCACCTTTTTTGGCACAGAAAAGGTGATACCTGAGCTCATTGACCTTGGTGGTCGATGCTTTTGGGGCATACAGAGACATGTAAATACCTTCAGTTTGTCCATCAGTTCTGGGGAGAGGTCTCATTCTTGGCCCACCTCTAAGAATGTGTCCTGAGTTTCCCTGTTGCTGGTCAGAAGTTTTAGGGCACCTGTCTTCCCTTTGCCTGCATAAGAGCTTGCGGTATCGCATCCTGTATATGTGTGCAACCTGATGAGAGCCCTACAAACCTCTATGCCAACAGTGGCAGTAACCTTCCTGATGTCTACAAGCCTTGGACGGGTTCTAGTGCCACACTTCTGAAACAATGGGGCCTCAATCTTGTCACAAAATGCTAAAGACATGATAAAGACATCTGTGTCTTCTGAGCAGATCACTACAGGTTGGTATCCCACTCTTGTGGCATGGGCAGCATGGAGAAGTAGGCAACCATCTGCTGCTTCTTGTTGGCACTGAAGAGTTGACACCTCCTCACTGTCTTGAGATGTGATTCTGTAACATTTGTCATTCACAGTTGCATACAGAATCTTCTCCTGTAGCTTTGCTCTGTACTCCGCCTTCCTCCATTCATGGACTATGAAGCTAATGAGACTAATTTTGTTACTGATTTTGGTCAGGAAGCTCCTCCACTGCCTCACCATCTGTGTGCGCGTGATACCTTGCAACTCATGACCAGTCTCTTCCCCCCGTAGAGATCTTTCACTATTCTGGATGGGGTTCTCCTTGTATGTGTCGAACACAACATCTATTCTGCTACTTTGACTGCCTTCCCTCAGAGCCATACCCAGAATTGCTGTGGCAACATCTCTGAAAGTAACTTGATCACCTTTCACTCGTTGGACCGAGTTCATTCCATCAACCACTGTAGCAGAGTTTCCTGGGAGTTGCTCTTCTACTGCTACATTTTTCTGCAAGGTTGTGGCTAAAGTAGCTTTATTTGACTTTCTCAGTGATTCTTTTGGTGTGGACAGGGCCCAGGGCAATGATCCAAGGGGATGAGAAAGGATATTCTCCATACGTAGACTGCGCCCTTGTGCCATCACTATGATGCGTCCAAACAAAGACCTGTCTGCTTTCAAGATGATCACCCTCCCATTTGATTTCACTTCTCTCTTCTTACACATATCACTGAATGTTTTCAGCTTGTTGATTTTCATTGGGACATGGAATTTCTTTGCTGGTGAGTCTTCCTCTAGTCTGTCATCCTTGAAGGTTGCATAGCATTGCTCACCAATCTCATATGCCTTCATCAGGTCAGAGGCAATGTCCTTGGGGGCTGCCTTTGCTGTAGAGATACTAATGAGGTCCCGCTTCTCTGCAAATGGGTTGACCCATTCACGTATGAAGCTAACCACTGCTGAAACTGCTTCCTCATCTTTCTGGATTCTTGGCCGCTGTAGCTCCGCATGACAAAGCTCTTATTTGTTGCCTTGCACCATCTCCCTTAACTGTCCCTGGAATGCACTGAACACACAGAAAGTTACCAATGCTGCAATGCTATCACATATTTTCTAGCACTAGGAGTGTATACCTTGCCAAAAATCACTATAAGAGTTATTCCCCTCAGAAGGTACCGGTGACCCAAATTTGGGGTCCTGGCTCATGGACTAATGCCAGCATTTACTTATGTTCTAAAGAAAACTGACTACAGTACAACTCTCAATATAGAATGGGCTTGGGTTCATTGGGTCCAAGTCCATAGTTCCATTAAAGTGGATGCACTAGTTGATAGCGTGGTAATGAGGACATAGTCAGTGGCCACTTTATTAGGTACACCTGTACACCAACTCTTTAACATGGGCTATTCATGTGACAGCAACTCAATACATAATAAACATGCAGACGTGGTCCAAAGCTTCAGTTATTGTTCGGACCAAACATCAGAATGGGGAAGAAATGTGAGCATGAAATGATTTTTGGTGCCAGACAGGGTGGTTTGAGTATCTCAGAAACTGCGGATCTCCTGGGATGTTCACACACAACAGGCTATAGAGGTTACAGAGAATGCTGTGATAAACAAAAACAAAAAATAAACATCCAGTGAGCAGCAGTTCTGAGAGCAAAAATGCCTTGTTAATGAGAGAGGTCAGAGGATTATTGCCAGACTGATTCAAGTTGACAGGAAGGCACCAGTAACTCAGATAACTGTGCATTAAAGACGGTGGTGTGCAGAGGAGCATCCTGGAATGCACATGTCGAACCATGAAGTAGATAGGCTACAGCAGCAGAAGATCAAGTTCAAGTTTAATCATCATTTCATCATACATGAACACCCATGAATACAGCCAACTGATACAGTGTTACTCTGGGGCCAAGATACAAAACACAGTACCAATAGTCACACACAGCACAAGGCATATATGAGATAATAAGCATCTATAAGATATCAGTACAATGCAATCATACCAAAAAATATATATTCCAAGACCCCGAGTCCATGAATTTTGCAGCAATCTGCAATCAAACACCAAATGGCTTGTCTTCTGCTGAGCGAACACTGGGGGCAGCACCAACTCCAACTTGGACACCACGCCACACCGCCTCTGGTGGAGCGCACCAACTCTGATACCTCTCTCCTGGGTGGCTGTAAACAGACGACACTGTGGCTTAAGGCCCAGTCTTTGCGATCACCAAGGCCATGCAGCTCCCACACAGTTCACCAATAAACCAGTGAATCGAATTTGCAGCATCACACATTAGTAATGTCCAACAGGGTCTTGCAATCACAAGAAAAGCGACTAAGATGGTCCTTCGCTATCAGACTGCACACTGCCTTCACTCACCAACTCCTCTCGGACACAAACAGCAGTATGGTCCACACCAAGTCCAACTCCTTCAGTTTCTCTACCAACAAGCAACTCACTGATGGGGTCGACCTGCCATACTTTAAGTTCTTAGTGTCCAGCAGGGTCTTGCAATTGTAAAAAATATATTTAAAAAAGACAATGATGTCTTCGGTTGATCCCATAGAAGCTGCTGCAATCGGGCATGCCACCATCTTACAGAGAAGAATGAAACATTGCCAAGATGCCAACCAGGCGATTGTGGCATCAGGAATAAACTCACATGGCATTCGTAGTGATGTGAAGATCTCACCAGGTTCCAAATACCTCATAAAGAGGCCACTGATTGTATGTCACATCTGCCTTTGTCGTTGAGGAACTGAGTTCAAGAGTCAGGAAGTTGTGTTGCAGCTTTATAAACCTTTAGTTAGGCCGCATCTGGAGTATTCTGTTCACTTCTGTTCATTCCATTATAGGAAGGGTGTGGAGGCTTTGGAGAGGGTGCAGATGAGGATTACCAGGACGTGGCTTGGCTTACAGGACATGTGCTACATAAGAACATAAGAAATAGAAGCAGGAGTCGGCCATCTGGCCCGTCAAGCCTGCTTCACCATTCAATAAGGTCATGGCTGATCTGGCCTTGGACTCATCTCCACCTACCTGCCTTTTCCCCATAACCCTTAATTCCCCTACTATGCAAAAATCTATCCAACCTTGTCTTAAATATATTTACAGAGATAACCTCCACTGCTTCATTGGGCAGAGAATTTCACAGATTCACCACTCTTTGGGAAGAGTAGTGCCTCCTCATCTCCCTCCTAAATCTACTCCCCCAAATCTTGAGGCTGTGTCCTCCAGTTCTAGTCTCACCTACCAGTGGAAACAATTTTCCTGCCTCTATCTTATCTATCCCCCGAATCTTGAGACTACGTCACATGTGCTCCATGGAGAAGCTTGACAAACTGGGGTTGTTTTCTCTGGAGAGGTGGAGGATGGCGGGAGATGCGACAGAAGTCTCTAAGATTATGAGAGGTATAGATACAATAGACAACTGATATATTGTTCCTGGGGTTGATGTGTCCAAAACTAGGGAACACATACTTAAGGTGAAAGGGTTTAAGTCAAAGGAGATGTGTGGGTAAATTTTTTATGTGGAGAGTGGTTGGTGCCTGGGATGCAAGGAGTGGTAGTAGGAACAAATGCGATAGAGAGGGCTCTCAGGTAGGCACAGGAATGTGCAGAGAAAGGAGGGAGATGGACTGTGTGGGCAGAAGGGATTAGTTTTGTGAGGTGCTTAATTAGTTTGGCACTGAGTGGTCTGTTACTGCTGTACATGTTCTGTATTCTGTGTAAATCAGCATCCAAAGAGAAGAAATGCAGATTAAGTGAAAGTACATCAGGAAAATGGAGTGTCCATTTTAGCTATTGGATTCTGAGGGCGTAGAGGAGGATACTCCAATGTATACTTACAGTTACACGATAAGAAACTGATCATTTGAAATGGACATATCTTCTTTCGGGGGCGGGGGGGGGGTGGAATGGGCAGTGAATCTCTGCAATTCTCTTCCCCAAAGGCTGGTGGGGGCCAGAAATACTTAAGGAGGAGGTGTAACCTGCTGAGTTCCTCCAGCATTATGTGTGTGTTGCTCTGAATTTCCAGCATCTGCACAATCTCTTGTGTTTATGAATACATCAAGGTTGTAGGGGGAAAAAAAGAGTGCAGAATTTAGTTACAGAGAAAGTGACTCTGTAACTAAAAAGTGACTGTCCGGGTGGATAAATAAAGTGCATGAGCCATGATGAGGTAAATTTGGAGATCAGTAAAAGGCAGAAGTACACTGCACAGTCCCAGCCTTTGGAAGTGGTGGCCTGTCCTGAGCTGAGCAAATTCTTGGGGATATGGATTGGTCTTGGTCGATGGTGAACATATGCTTTCATTATTAACTGTAATTGTGTTCAGTTATGGTTTGGTTGACGGGCACAACGTTTGTGCTCTTCTGACAGATAACACCTGGCCTGTCCATTCCATGTCTCTTACCATCTCCAGTAGGACCAGATCAGCATCAGTTGTAAACTCAGACAGCTCCATCACGAGCACAACTCTTCCTGCCATCAAGAGCATCTTCAGGCAGTGGTGCCTCTGGAAGATGGCATCTATCATTAAAGACTGTCACTGTTGTAGCGTGGACGAAGTCACCGGAGAGACAGAGTCACCGGTAGATACAAAGCAGCTTCTTTATTCGACACAACAAGCAGGCATCATACGGATGGAGATGCTTTCGGTAGAATGGTCTGCTAGCCCAATGTGGGCTCGATATTTATATGCTAAACACAAAGGCAATCACTACTTAAAAAGTTATAGACAATGCATAGGCAATGTTTCCTATTGAAGCTACATACAAAATATCACACCATCCTTTCCTTCTGACACCAACATGTCTGGGTTGGTATCCACAGCCTTTAGGAATGCAAGTTAAGTCCACGATACATTTATTTGGCATTTCACGTGCTAACATAGAAGACAATTAATATTTATAATGTATAGATAATACTTTCTTCGAAACTACAGCTTCAGGTCAAACAATGGCGCCAGAAGCATCTGGTATTCACACCTTTTTAGGAAGCGCATTGTTGTGGACTCAATCCACAGTACTTTGTCAAATAGAAGTCTGGTGGTCAAAGTCATTTATGTGTAAACAAATCATCTACCCAAAAAAACTCACTCTAACAGTCACTATCCAGGATTTACTGTCTTCACATCACTACCATTATGGAGGAGGTTCAGGAATCTGAAGACCCACGCTCAACATTTTAAGAACAGCTTCTTCCCATCAGATTTCAGAATGGTCCATGAACTCCTGTACAGTATCTTGTTCTTTGTCTTTTTCACTAGTTCTTCAATTTGTAACTTACAGTAATTTTTGTCTTGCTCGGTACCGCTGCCGCAAAACAAATCATTTCGTGACCTACTGCATTTCAGTGATAATTAACCTGATTCTGATTTAACTGCATAAGAGGTCCATTGAGCAGTCCGATAACAGCAGAACTGAAGCTGTTCTTGAGCCTGGTGGAATATGTTCTGAAGCTTTTCTACCCCAAAGTACAGACAGGGATGACAGAGGGGAGGCTGGTTAGCATGATAATCTGAGCTGAGTTGAAAACTGCTGTGGTGTTGGACAAAGCATTTGCCGTACCAGGCTTCGATGCATCTGTATAGGCTGCTTCCCAAAGTGCACTTGTAAATGGACATCAAAAATGCCACATTTCCTTAGCCTTCTGAGAAGGGCATTGGGTGCATTCTTGGTCATCACTTCCCTGGGGCTGGACCAGGAAAATTTGTTAGTGATATTCATACATAGGAGCTTGAGGCTCTCAATCATCTCCACCTCAGCAATATTGATCCAGGGATGGACCTGTATTTCACCCTGCTTCCTCAAGTCAGTGACCAGCTCTTTTGTTTTGCTGACTTTGAGGGAACTGTTGTTGTCTTGACACCATGTCACTATCTCCACCTGTACTGTATCCTGTCATTGTTTGAGATCCCACCCACTACAGTGGCATCAATTGCAATCTTGTCGATGGAGGTAGAGTGTACCTTGGCCATACTGTCATGGCTGCATAAGCTGAAACATAGGTGGTAAAGGACTCAGCATTTCTGGTCATCTTTCTTTGACTTCTCAAGTCCCACCTACTAATAGGAGTGGAGTTAGAGTGGAATTTGGCCATACAGCGGCAGTGTACTTTCCAGCTCAGGTGAGTGACAAACAGGCTGTAGACATCTGAGTGATGTGATGAACAGGCATGAAACAGCACACTCTGACACCTTTGCCTTCATTTTGGGGGATTTTAACCAGGCCAACTTGAAAAAGTCATTAAGTAACCATCATCAACAAATCACTAGTACCAGAAGAAACAACACACTGGACCACTGTTGGTCCACCATCAAGAATGCTTATGGTGCTATTCCACGCCCACACCTTAGAAAGTCTGATCACCTGGCTGTACTTCTACTCCCTGCGTATAGACAGAGACTGATGACTTCAGTGTCAAAGGTAAGGACCAAGAAGGAATGGACAAGGGAAACATAGGAGTGCTTACAGGACTGCTTTGAATCGGTGGGTAATGTCCATTATTAAGGGCCCCCATCACCCAGGGCATGCCCTCTTCTCATTGTTACTATCAGGAAAGAGGTACAAAAGCCAGAAGGCACACATTCAGTGATTCAGGTCTTGCCCTCTGCTATATGTCCTAAATGGACATTGAACCTATGAACACTACCTCCTTTTTTTTTTGAATATGTATAATTTCTAAAAAGGATCCAGTGCTTTCTTGGTGTATATGATAAATAAGCTCTTCTCCAGCTTCTATCCGGGTACAGGTGTCAATTTTGACTGACATTTCAATGAGAAACTCCGCCATCTTCATCAGGGATGGTGCCTGGGCATGTCTAGTCCAGTGGTATTTATACCCCCGTCATCCATCCCTCCTGATTGGTTAGTCCTTGTCCAATCAGGTTTCTGCTGTCCTACCTTGTCTACAATCAAATTCCAGTTCTTCCTTAGGGCAAGACCTTTGTCTTTGTCAAAATTCTTTTCCTCTAATTTTATTTCAATGGCTTCCTTCACCAGGCGATCCCAATAGCCATTGGCGCGGCACAGTAGTTTTGTGCCATCGAAGTCAATCCAATGGCCATTGTGAATGCAATGTTCTGCTACTGCTGATTTTTCTGAAAATCCAAATGGATACACCTTCTGTGCTCCTTGATACGGGTTTCCAGCGTGCATCCCGCCTGGCCGATATACGCTACTCTGCATTCACAGGGACTCCTGTAAACACCAGCCGTCCTGAGTCCCAAGTCACCTTTGACCCGCATAGACTGTGATTTGAACTTCCTTACGGGTTTGTGGATGGTATTAATCTAGCATTTCTTCAGGATCCTAGTGATCCTTCCAGAAACTACGGAAATATAGGGAAGACAAGCAGTAGGTTTCCAGGTTTTCCATTGGCCCTTTTAAGGTACTGATTGATTTTCATCACCTTGTAGCCATTCTGTAGGTATGTCATGCATAATCATCTTATTTCCTCCGGGAGACTCTCTGGGTCCAAAATAGTTTTTACATGTTCAATCAAAGTAGATAAAAAACACTCTACATCGGGAGGCATGATGGTGCCTGGTATTGTTGAGTTATAAGTCAGTGTGGGTGGGTTTCCGATAGAAGCCACGTCCGAGGCTACCATCTGGTTTCTGTCATATGAGAATTTTCAGAAATAGGAGGCAACCAGCTTTTTCCATCTCCATCGAAAATTGGAAGTTTGGATGGTTGTGGAACTGTTGGAGTGCCTGGAGTCCATGAGACCACACTATGAGGATGTCTTTGATGTATCTGTAGAAGCATTTGGGGCGTAAGGGCAATGAACTCAGAGCCCTCTCCTCAAAGTCCTCCACATAGAAGTTACCAATAGCCGGCAACAAGGGCGATCTCATGGCCAATCTGTCCATTTGTTCATAGTAGTTCCCGTTATAAAAGAAGTACATCGATGTAAGAGTGTGTTCGTAAAGGTCAACGGTACCGTTATCAAACCTTGACTGCAGGAGGACAAAGCTGGCTTAATGGGAACTCTTGTGAACAGGGACACCATGTCAAAACTGTCCATTATGTCCTCCGGGGTCAGCTGGATGTTGGTTATCGTTTCTGTGAAGTCGGTCAGTTTCGTGATGTGATGCTCATATCGCCCAACAAGAGCAGACAGCATTGTTGTTAAATGCTTAGTGAGGTAGTAAGTCAGAGAAGTTATACCACTGATGATAGGTCTCAGGGGGAAATCTCCTCAAGTATCTTAGGGAGCCCGTAAAGTCTTGGTGGCCCCAGTGCCTGAGGCAGAAGTGTCTTGCATCTGTCTGCTGGCAGTCTGGATATCTTCAGTAAAGCAATCGAATCCATGGGATCCCAGTGTAGAAGTCTGTAAGCAGGATCATCCAGAATTTGCTGGAATTTCCTGTGGTATTCCTCCAAGGACATCAGGACTGTTGCGTTTCCTTTGTCCGCTGCTAAAATCATGATGGCTGAGCTTTGCCGTGGTGCCTGGGAGGGCCAGTCTCTCTCCTTTTGTAATGTTCGGTTTTGGCAAAATGGCCCTTTTGAGGGCCATGCAGAACTCTATTTTTACCTCCTCCACGACATCCAGAGGGAGTTCTTGGATTGCTTGCTGGAAACCTGAGAAGAGTTTGCTTGTTATATTATTTCTGTTTTTGCATTAATTTTAATCTATTCAATATACAATACATATATATATACTCTGTAATTTATCTATCTATTTTTTCTTTCTATATTATCATGTATTGCATTGTACTGCTGCTGCTAAGTTAACAAATTTCACGACACATGCTGGTGATAATAAACCTGATTCTGATTCTGAACTGGACTGTATTCAGGGATTCATCTTTGAATTTGGATGAGTATGCTGCAGTTGTTAT
Organism: Mobula birostris; assembly: GCF_030028105.1. Taxonomy (NCBI): domain Eukaryota; kingdom Metazoa; phylum Chordata; class Chondrichthyes; order Myliobatiformes; family Myliobatidae; genus Mobula; species Mobula birostris. The sequence continues at coordinate 50,571,686 of NC_092378.1, read as the reverse complement.
CAACTTCATTAAAACCTGTGTTGATGAATGTGTGCCTAAGAAAACTTGCTCTACATTCTCAAACCAAATGCCATGGATAAACCAGGAGGTTGTCCGTCAGCTGAGGGCTAGATCTGTGGCATTTAAGTCTGGTGACCTAGGTCTGTACAGGAAAACCAGGTATGACTTGCAGCGGGTTATTTCAGGAGCAAAGAAACAATTCTGAATGAGATTGGAAGTGACATCGGATGCACATCAACTCTGGCAGAGTTTGCAAGACATTACTTCCTACAAAGTGAAACCCAACACCATGAATGGCAGTGATGCTTTACTACCAGATAAGTTCAACACCTTTTATGCCCACTTTGACAAAGGAGAATATAACTACAGTTCTGAGGATCCCTGCTGACCTAGTGACCTCTGTCTCGGAGGCTGACTTCAGGTTGTCTTTCAGGATCGTGAACCTTCGCAAGGTGGCAGGCCTCGATGGAGTACCTGGTAAGGCATTGAAAATTGTGTCAACCAACTGGCAGGAGTATTCAAAGATATTTTTAATCTCTCATTAACATCTGTCGTCCAGTAGCACTCACATCTACAGTGATGAAATGCTTTGAGGGATTGGTCATGGATAGAATCAACTCCTGCCATAGCAAGGACTGGACCCACTGCAATTTGTCTGTCACCACAATAGGTCTATGGCAGACACAATCTCAATTGCTCTTCACGCGGCCTTTGATCACCTGGACAATTCAAACACCTATGTCAGGATGCTGTTCAATGACTTTAGCTCAGAGTTTAACACCATCATTCCTACAGTCCTGATCGAAAAGCTATAGAACCTGGGCATCTATAGCTTCCTCTGCAATTGATCCTCAACTTCCTGACTGGAAGTCCACAAACTGTGTGGATTAGTAATAACATCTCCTCCTCGCTGATGATCAACACTGGCATACCTGAAGGATGCATGCTCAGCCCACATCTCTACTCTCATGATACCTATGACTTCAAGGAGCGGTGCCTCAGAAATGTGGCATTAAGGACCCCCATCACCCAGGATATGCCCTCTTCTCATTGTTACCATCACGAAGGAAGTACAGAAGTCTGAAGGCACACATTTAACAACTCAAGAACAGCTTTTTCCCCTCTGCCATACAATTCCTAAATGGACATTGAACCCATGAACTCTACCTCACTTTTTTTATTATTTCTATGTTTGCACTATTTTTAATTTAACTGTTTATATATATACACACACACTTACTGTAATTCATTAATTTATTTTTTCCTATACTTATCAAGTATTGCATTGTACTGCTGATGCTAAGTTAATAAATTTCACGACATATACCAATGATATTAAACCTGATTCTGATTCTGATTCTGTCGTGACTGCATAAGGTATAATGCAGATGGTGAGGACGCAGCCTTGTTGGGCATCTTCTCAAGCCTACCTACTAATAGGAGGCAGAAATGAAATGCATATTCCCATCATTTGAAAGAGGAATCTAATTTGATACCATGGTGGTCTGTCCTAAGCTGAACAAGCACTTGGGGATATTAATTGGTCTTGGTCAATGGTGAACATATGCTTTCATTACTAACTGTGATTTTGTACAGTGCATATGTAAATATGGTTGGTTGATGGACACACTGTTTGTGCTCTTCTGACAGATAACACCTGGCCTGTCCATTCCATGTCCCTTACCATTTCCAATGGAACCATATTAGCATCAGCTGTTGGGGAGCTGGTGTTCTGGCTTTCCAGCAGAAAAAAAACCCTGTGCACCTCCTGTTTTGAGCAATATCTATGAGCTGAGATATTTACCATGGGTATGTAGCATAGGTCAGTTATATGCACTCTCTGCCTCCAAGTTAGAAGATCAAGGTCTGGATACACAGGCAACATCCCACAATTCTTATTTGGTTGCAGAAGCCTCAAAGTCTCTGACAGAAGTTTGCTACTATTTCTCCAACCATTCTGAGGATAAACTGATAGAAGTATATAAAATTATGAGAGGTAAGCCCTTATTCGCTGGAGCACAGGAGGATGAGGGGATATTTGCTAGAGGCATACAAAATTATGAGGCGTATAGATGGGGTTAAAACAAGCAGGCTTTTTCCACTGAGGTTGAGTGAAACTAGGACTAGAGGTCATAGGTTAAGAGTGAAAAGTGAAATAAGTAAGGGATATCTGAGGGGGAGCATTTTCACCCACAGGGTGGTTAGTCTAGAACAAGCTGTCAGCAGAAATGGTGGTTGCAGGTTGAATTTCAACATATAAGAAAAGTTTGGATAAGTATATGAATCTGGAGTTGGAGTCCCCAAGGCAGTCCTACATTGTGGTTAATGCTGACTGGCAACTCACGTAATGCTTCTGGTACCAAAATGTATTGGTCCCTGCCTTCCCTTTGGATTCATCAGCTGCCTGGAGAGGGGGAGCCTGTTGCACGGGCTACAGCTTGTTCTCCACATCCTACAGCTCTGGTTTGTCCACCACATTGACTGCTAGGATGCGATGTCTATGGTCGACCCTGACCAACGGAAGGCCTCAAATTAACTTAGCAAATGTTACAAAAAGTTGATTCGTTTCAAACATTTGTAAGGATCTTTGCTCTGTGACATTTTAATTTTCTTAATTTTTGAGTTCTTAATAGTTTTTAACATTTTTTAAAGTTCTTGCAAGTTAGAAACAATCAGAAAGTTTGATGTCTTTGACAGGGCCCTCTGAGTTGGAGGCAGAGCTCACTATCCAACAGACTTTGTACTTTCATTTGCTCAACTTTACATGTTGTTGTTGTTGTTTGTTAGTCTTTGCGTATGTGCGGTTTTTCATAAATTCTATAGAAACTCTTTATTTCCTTGCAAATGCCTGCAAGGAAATGTATCTCAAAGCAGTATGTGCTGATGTAAATGCATTTTGATAATAAATGCATCTTGACTTTGGCTTTTCAGATTCCCCAAGCACCAGCTGCCACCACGGACCCTCCTTCACTCTCTTAACCAACCATATTGGCTGCACAGGGCCTCATAATAAATATATCCAGCAAACTGCACAAGTCGCTGCTGACAGGATCACAGAAGCTAACTTTGTGCTTATTTCAGAAGTTAAAGTAGGCAAGGGAAGCTCATCAGTGTCTGCCTGCTGGAGACCCTCTCCAGAGACTCAGGACTGCAATCACACACAGTACAAGAAAAGAGCTGCATTGTCAGAAATGCTGTCTTTTAAACAAACCATCAAGCTTAGTTCTAGTCCACTTTATTCATGGACCCAGACACTAATTCTATGCACCATATGTGAAAAGTGTCAACTGTGTGTAAAGCACATTATAAGAACTCACCAAAGCTTCTTCCACAGCCTTTCCCTAACCCATAGTCCCTACCCTCAGAAAGAGACGACGGCAGAAGGCCAAATCTATCATCAAGGGTCCCCATCATCCGGGTCATGGCCTCTTCTTGCTTCTACCATTGGGCAAAAGATACAAAAGCCTGAAGGCCCACAACACCAGCTTAAGGAAGTTACTTCCTTTCAGCCATCAAGTTCTTGAATAGACCTGCACAACCCTAACTCTACCCCAGTAGTGGTACACCGTGAACCACCTCTCACACTACCATGGACATGTCTCTGATTGTGTTTTATTTTTGCATTAATCCCTTATTTATTCACCTTTATCCTTTTCCATATGGAGTAACTATAAAAATATCTCTTTCATGCTCTCTGGGAGATGCTGCCTTTAAATTGGTTGCTGTATTTATTTTCATGGAAGTTAACACTGACAACGCTTCAAAGCAAAGCACTAGTGGAGTGCTTCATGTGGATTTGAGGATGATAGGTTTCAAGGAGTTGCAAGTTCTTTCCTCTATAATTATTCCGCTTTCCATATGCAAGCTTGGTATCACTTAGTGCTACTTCCTGCCTTTTCTCATTCTTAACTGTCAACATGTATCCGCTCTTAATCAACAGGTTGTGGGTGTTAAAAATACACCTCGCTTAGAGATCGTGCATGCGGCAATGAAAACACTGCCTGCTTGAGCTGATGCTGCTTCAGTCACTTTTCAGTCTCTCACTTCTCATTGCTGAATTGTTAAAATCTTGGCCAGTACCAGCAATAATGTATGAAGTGTGGCTGATGTCAGAGACGAGTATGACTGCAATGGTTCAGTACTTAAGTCCGGTGCCCGAACTCTGCCCAAACATTACCCTTCTTTTTCTGAGCTTGCTGACTGCATTCAATGCATCTGACAAGTGAGAAGGATTGGCCCCCACAGCAAGCATCAGAACAAGCTGTCTGTCAGGAAAACACAATTTACACAGGAGGATCTGCCCTCTGTCATCTTACCCCCCTCCAACACCGACTTCTGCATCATCCTGCCCTGCCATGACAGCGAGAGTTCTAAATAAATTTATTATCAAAGTACATATATGTCACCATATGCAATTCTGAGATTCAATTTGTTGCAGGCATACTCAATAAATCCGTAATAGAATAATAACCATAATAGAATCAATGAACGACCGCACCAACTTGAGCATCCAACCATTGTGCAAAAGACAAAAAACTGCAAATACAAAAAGAAAGAAATAATAATAAATAAACAATAAGTATCGAGAACATGAGGTGAAGAGTCCTTGAAAGTGAGTCCATAGGTTGTGGGAACATTTCAATGATGGTGGAAGTGAAGTTGAGTGAAGTTATCCCCTTTGGTTCAACAGCCTGTTGGTTGAGGGGGAGTAACTGCTCCTGAACCTGGTGCTGTGAGTCTTGAGGCTCCTGTACCTTCTTCCTGATGGCAGCAGCAAGAAGAGAGCATGACCTGGGTGGTAGGGGTCTCTGATGATGGATGCTACTTTCCTGTGACAATATTTTGTGTAGATGTGCTCAATGGTGGGGAGGGCATTACCCATAATGTACAGGGCCATATTCACTGCTTTTTGTAGGATTTTCCATCTTAGGGCATTGATGCTTCCATATCAGGCTGTGATGCAGTCAGTCTATATACTCTCTACCACATACCTATAGAAGTTTGTCTAAGTTTTAGATGTCACACTGAATCTTCACAAATTCCTAAGGAAGCTGAGGTGCTGCCATGCTTTCTTCATAATTGCACTTACATTCTGGGCCCAGGACAGATCCTACACCAAGGAATTGAAAGTTGCTGATCCTCTCCCCCTCTGATCCTCTGATGAGGACTGGTTCATGGACCTCTGGTTTCCTCCTCCTGAGGCCAACAATCATTTTTTTGGTTTTGCTGACATTGAGTAGGAGGCTGCCGTGGCACCACTCAGCCAAATTTTCAATTTCCCTCCTATATGATGAGTTGTCACCACCATTGATTCAGCCTACGACAGTTCTGAAGGGATGATGGTATCAAATCCTGAGCTGTGGTCAATAAAGAGCAGCCTCATGTATGATCTTGTCTGTCCAGATATTTCAGGGTTGAGTGAAAAGCCAATGAGATGGCATCTGCTGTGGACCTACTGCTCCAGTAGGCAAAATGAAGCGGAGTCAGGTTGCTTCTCAGGCGGGTCTTGATATGTTTCATCACCAGCCTCTCAGGACACTTCATCACTGTGGATTGCACCGCTACTGAACAATAATTACTGAGGCATGTTGCCACATTCTTCTTAGGCACCAGTATATGTGAAGTCTGCTTGAAGCAAGAGGGTACCTCAGACCTTTCTAAATCTTAGATTGATCAAACCTCACTCTTGGTTTCGGTGGATGGGCCTCAAATCTGCTTCTTCTCTGTTTCAGCTTTGCTCTGCTCTCCTTGCCCTGACTTTGCCTCAATCTCCCCTTGCACCCTCATGCTTCGATCCTCGACTCGGCCTTGCCTTCCCTTGCCTCTCCATTGTTTATGGTGATCACTCACCATAAATTTTCCAAGAGGGGTGTTAATAGTAAAATATTTAGTTGTATTCTTTTGTTTGCCTCCAGTATGTAGTCACTGGGCTTTATCAGCGCCACCTTAAACCAGAAGTCCTCGAGGTTGGGGAGGCTTGTGCCCATGATGGAGCAGGCTGAGTCTACAACACTTTGTACCCTCTTTCGATTTTGACCATTGGCCCCTCCATACTACGTAGTGATGCGATCAGTTGGACTGCTCTCCACAGTACATCTATAGAAATTTGGTCATGTCGTTGTTGATCTCCCCAAACTCCTAATGAAGTATCGCCACTAGCGTGGCTTCTTTGTGATTGCATCAATATGTTGGACCCAGGAAAGATCTTCTGAGATGGTGACACCCGGAAACCTGAAGCTGCCCACTCTTTTCACCACTGACCCCTCGATGAGGACTGTTGTGTGTTCTCCCAAATTTCTTTCCTGAAGTCCACAATCAATTCTTTGGACTTGTTGATGTCAAGTGCGAAGTTGTTGTTGCAGCAGCACTCAACCAGCTTATCTATCTATCATCAGCACCTGGGCAATGTCATCTTCTCATAGCGACCATATTGCAGCACGAACACCAGGCTTCAACACCAGGTTCAAAACCAGCTACCCCTCTTCAACAATTTGGTTCTTGTACCATTTGACACAATCCTAATCACTACAGTATAGCAACACTTTGACCACTTTGATTGCTGGCACCAAAATGTACTTTTTTATTCTAATTGTGATGTTTCGCGCAAACATTGTCTTAATTGATGTTTACTGTCTGTTTTTTCTTGAGAATGCTGTTTATGTGATGCTATGGGCTTGAGATGTGGCTGCAAAATAGCATTTCATTGCAACTGTGCATACGTGTGTTTGTGCATATGACAATAAATTCAATTTTGACTTTGGAAATCTGGGTGGTCCAGCATCTGGCTTACTTGTTGGTCTGGAACATGAGTAGGCTCCCAGAGTAGAAACGGGGTACGAGGTCAGAGTCAGGAATCCAAAGAGTCTCTAGAACCGGGGGTCTGACCAGAGCCAGGGGATGGGTTAGCACCAAAGGGGAGGCTTATGATTGAACATAGCACATAGAACTTAGAGCAGTATAGCACAGTATGTGTCTTTCGGCTCATGATGCTGTACTAACTTATATAAACCTCTCCACAATTAATCTAAGTACTCCCTCCTACACAGCCCATAACTCTCCTTTTTTTTTCTTTCATCTGTGTTCTTATCTAATAGACTCTAAAATTTCCTTAATGTATCACTTTTAAGCACCACGCCCAGCAGTGTGTTCTAGGGACTTTCTACTCTCTATGTGAAAACAGAGCATTTCTTTAAATTATAAGCTCACAGCAAACTTAGGAAGTTGAAAAAATTGTCACGACACAAAAACAAATAGCATAGGGGGAGGTGCGTGGAGAAAACAGAGATCAAAGGTGAATCAATTTTGGAGTCATTGTTTCAAAGAGATAATTCAAGATTATGGAATGGGGTCACAGCTCCACCTGACCCTAGGAAGCAAACTTAAACTTAAGTCAATAACTTGGTATATAAATTGGTAAATTGGTTTATTATTGTCACATCTACAGAGGTACAGTGAAAACCTTCATTTTGTATGTAATCCACACAGATCAATTCATCACATTATTACAAAATGCAGAATGCAAAATAAAGGTCACAACAAGGTCATTGGATGGTTCGTTGTCTCACAACAGTGGGATAGAAGCTGACCTTGAGCCCGGTGGCATGTTATTTCAGGCTTTTATATTTTCTGTCTGATGGGAGAAGGGAAAAGAGAAAATGTCCCAGATGGGTAGGGTCTTTAATTATGTTGCATTCTCTGGTGTCAAAACACAATTCATAGATCAATACAGCTCCTAAGATATGGTAATCAGTTGTAAGAATGCAACAAGTTTATAAGGTTAGAATAGGCAGCCAGCATCTTTTTTTCCCCAGAGTGGCAATGACTAATACAGAGACCATCTTTCTTTAAAGTGAGTGGAGGGATGTTTAGGGGGGTATGTCAGAGGTAGGCTTTTTACACAAAGTGCTTGGAATACACTACCGGGACAGGTGGTTGAGAGACCTTGAAAGATTTAGGTAAGCACACGGATGAAATAAAAATGGAGGGCTATGGGATTTGTAGGAGGGAGGAGATAGATTGATCATGGAATAGGTTTATAGAATAGGCCAGCACAACATCATGGACCAAAGGGCCTACACTGGGCTGTAATGTTCTATGTTCCAAGCTTTGGATAATCTTTGGAGAACTTCACAGCATCAAGCCAACAGTTATGTTCTAGTCCTGCTCAAGCGAATTGACCCAAAATGTCGACTGTACTCTTTTCCATAGATGCTGCCTGGCCTGCTGAGTTCCTCCAGCATTTTGCGTGTGTTGCTTGGATTTCCAGCATCTGCAGATTTTCTGTTGTATGTTATAGCCTTTTTGACTTTTCTAACTCCAGCCTCTACCCCTGTTCCCCCACCTCCCTGCCGGTCCTGTCTGTAAAGCCTTATTTAAGTAATGGAGTGGAACAGCACCCTTTCTTCTAATGGATGTGTTAGTTTGATCAACATCTTGCTCTTGTCGCGTAGGCATATACTTTCAACACAAATCCCGTTAACAGGCAAACTGAGTAGTGCAGATACAGGGAGATTATAGTGGTTGACCACATTTTGTTGGGTGATGCTACTCAACATAAACCCTGACAAAGTAGAGTGAGGTGACCTGAGGCATTTGAAGAGGCTTCTATGACTTGATAGGGGTTGTTAATTGGGGTGGTCAATCTATGGAATTCATTGCCACAGACGGCTGTGGAAGTCAAGTCATTGGTTACATTTTAAGCGGAGGGGTATCTTTGTCCTCTGCGCCTACACTTTAGTGAGTTCCACTCCTGCCATGACGCTGAGCTCTTCTACTGCTGCCTCGGTCTCCGTGCCTTCTTCTTTGGCAAGAACTCTCCAGCCAAGACTTGTGACCCCTTCTCCTGTGTTCAGCCCTCATCCTCTTCCTTGGTACCCCGCCTGCTCTGGAACTTTTCATTGCTAACTGCCGACAAGACATCGACAGCTTTGCCTTACCACTCCTCTCTCCATTTCTAACCTCTCTTCTTCTGAACACACTGCTCTCCACTCTCCCCGCACTCATCCTAACCTCACTATCAAACCCCGAGATAAAGGGGGTGTTATAAGAGTCTGGCAGTCTGACCTCTACCTTGCTGAGGCAGGCGACAAATCTCTGACACCTCCTCCTACTTTCCCCTTGAACAGGACCCCACTATGGGGCACCAGGCCACTGTCACCTGCACCATCACTGATCTTATTAACTCCAGAGATCTCCCATCCACTGCCAGCAAGCTCATAGTTCCCTCACCTCACACCTCCTGTTCCTACCTCCTACCCAAGATCCACAAACCTGCCTGTTCAGGTAGACTGATTGTTTCAGCTTGTTCCTGCCCCATTGAAATTATATCTGCTTACCTCGACTCTGTTTTATACCCCCGGTTCAGTCCCTTCCTACCTACATCCATGACACTTGTTCTGAATCTTTTCAATGATTTCTAGTTCCCTGGCCCTGATCATCTACTTTTCACCATGAACATCCAGTTGCTATAGACCTCCATCCCCCAACAGGAGAGCCTTAAAGCCCTCTGCTTATTTCTAGATAACAGACCTAATCTGTTTCCCTCCACCACCACTCCTCTGTCTGACGGAACTTGTCCTCACCCTCAATAATTTCTCCTTTGATGCCTCCCACTTCCTGCAAAACAAAGGTGTAGCCGTGGGCACTCACACTGCTCCCAGCCACGCCTGCCTTTTTGTTGGCTACATAGAACAGTCTATGTCCCAAGCCTACACTGGTATCGCACCCCAACTCTTCATATGCTACATCGATGACTGCATTGGTGCTGCTTTCTGCACCCATGCTGAGCTTGTCAACTTCATCAATTTTGCCTCCAGCTTTCATCCTCCCCTCAAATTTACCTGGTCCATTTCCGACACCTCCTCCCCTTTCTTGATCTCTTTGTTTCTATCTCTAAAGACAGTTTATCTACTAATAACTTTTACAAACCCACTGATTCTCACAGCTACCAGGACTATATCTCTTCCCACCCTGTCACTTGTAAAAATGCCATCCCCCTTTCGCAGTTCCTCCATCTTCAGCAAGTCTGCTCTCAGGATGAAGCTTTTCATTCCAGACTAAAGCGATGTCCTCCTTCTTCAAAGAACGGGGCTTTCCCTCCTCCACCATCAACGCTATCCTCACCCACATCTCTCCCATTTCGCACATGCCCTTACCCCCATCCTCCCACCACCCCACCAGGGATAAAGTTCCTCTTGTCCTCACCTACCACCCCAGTGGCCTCTGCGTCCAGCACATAATTCTTCATAACTTCCACCATCTGCGATGGGATTCCACTACCAAGCACATCTCTCCCCCCCCCCACACCCCCCTTTCCACTTTCTATAGGGATCGCTCCCTACATGAATCCCTTGTTCATTTGTCCCTTCCCACTGACCTCCCTCCTGGTACTTATTCTTGCAAGCGGGACAAGTGTAACACCTGTCCCTACACCTCTTCCCTCACTACCATCCAGGGTCCCCAAACAGTCCTTCCTAGTGAGGTGACACTTCACCTGTGAGTCTGTTGAGGTCATATACTGTATCTGGTGCCCCCGGTTTGGCCTCCTGTATATCAGCGATGTAGATTGGGAAACTGCTTCGCTGACCACCTACGTTGTGTTTGCCAGAAGAAGCAGGATCTCCCGGTGGCCACCCATGTCAATTCTACTTCCCATTCCCATTCTGACATGTCAGCCCTTGGCTTCCTCTACTGCCGCGTTGAGGCCACACTCAGGTTGGAGGAACAACACCCTAAATTCCATCTGGGTAGCCTCAAACTTGATGGCATGAACATCGATTTCTTGAACTTCCGGTAATTGCCACCCTCCCCCCCCCTTCTCATTCTCATTCCCGTTTCCCTTTCTCACCACATCTTGCGACCTGTCCATCACCTCCCTCTGGCGCTCTCCCCCTTCCCTTTCCTCCATGGTCTTCTACCTTCTCCTATCAGATTCCCCCTTTTCCAGCCCTTAATCATTTTCACCTATCAGCTTCCCAGCTTTTTGCTTCACCACTTGCCGCTCCAGGTTTCACCTATCACCTACCAGCTTGAACTTCTTCCTCCCCTACCTCCACCTTCTTGCTTTAACTGCTCAAATTTTTTTCCCAGTCCTGATGAAGAGTTTCAGCCTGAAACAACTACTATACCTCTTTTCCATAGCTGCTGCCTGGCCTGCTGAGTTCCTCCAGCATTTTGTGTGTGTTGGTAAGCGGAGGATGATAGGTTCTTGATTGGTAAGGGTGGCAAAGGTTATAGGGAGAAAGGAGAAGAAAGCTTTTGAGAGGGACAATAAATCAGCCATGATGGAATGGCTGAATGGACTCGATGGACAGAAGGGCCTAATTCTGCTCTATATCTTGTGGTCTTATGGTCTTATTGCAATGTCACCTATAATTGGTGTTGATTAATCAATCATTAATTCATAATTATGCTTTAGGACCTTGGCTTCAATACTTCCTTGTGCATTTGGATCCTCGATTTCCTCACTTGCAGACCTCAGTCAGTCCGGATTGGCAACAATGTTTCTGCAATCTCCATCAACACAGGTACACCAGAAGGCTGCATGCTTAGCTCCCTGCTCTACTCACTTTATACCCATGAATGTGAAGCTAAACACAGTTCTAATACCATATTTAAGTTAGCTGATCACTGGCCGAATGAAAAGTGGTGAGAAGACAGCATGTAGGTGGGAGATTGAAAATCTGGCTGAGTGGTGTCACAACAGCCTCTCACAATGGCAGCAAGACCAAGGAGACGATTTTGTACGTCAGGAAGAGATCAGAGATCCATGGTCCAGTTCTCACCAGGTGGATCAGTGCTGGAGAAGAGTCAGCAACTTTAAATTCCTTGCTTTTATCTTTTTTAGAAGATCTGGTCCTGGGTCCTGCATGTAAGTGGCATTACGAAGAAAGCACCTCTGCTTAGAAGTTTGCGAAGACTCAGTATGCTTTGACAAATGTCTATGATGTGCTGTGAAGACTATATTGACTGGTTGCATCACGATCTGGTGTGGAAACACCAGTGTTCATGAATGGAAGTGCCTACAAGAAGTACTGGATATAGCTCGGTCCCTCACGGGTAAAGCCCTCACCACTGCTGAGCTCATCTGCGTGGAGTGATTTTGCAGGAAGGCAGCATCATTCTTTAAGGACCCCCTCCATCTAGTCAAAGCTCTCTACATGCTGCTGCCATCAGGAAGAAGATACAGGAGCCTCACTACCCACACCACCAGGTTCAGTAATAGTTATTACCCCTCAAACATCAGGCTCTTGAACTGGAGTCAATAACTTTGCTCAACTTCACTTGACCCCTCATTGAACTGTTCTCATGTTCTATAGACTCACGTTCATGGAATCTTCATCTCATGCTCTCAATATTTATCACTTATTGATTCATTATTGTTATTATTATTTCTTTTTTTCTTTTTGTATTTGCACAATGTGTTGTCTTTTACACTTTGGTTGTTTGTCCATCCTATTTAGTGTGGGTTTTTATTGATTTCATTGTGTTTCTGGTCCTTACTGTGAGTGCCCACAAGAAAATGGATCTCATATAATATATATGCACTTTGATAATAAATTTACTTTAAACTTCGAACTTTTGAATTTTACAAATGAACAGAATGGATATCCCACATTAGTATTTGCTCAGTACTGAGGCTGAACACTTTAACATTTAAACACATCTGCAAGACTTTTCTGCAGCTCGGCTGTCCAAGTTATTTTCACTGCTGTAGTATAGACACACTGTCTGACTCCTTCGCCCCATGAGAGCACAAAATATTGATATATGGAATACAATTAGCTTCAAATATATTATGGAATTATGCTGTATCGGTCCTTTACAGACAGCGTTGATCAGGTAAAAAAAATACAGATAGTTAATTAGCCACTATTAATACCCCTTAGTTGTAGATGAGCATAGTGGCAGATTCTGGGGGCTTGCTGGGAATGTGGGATTAGTGTGGCTTGGTGCTGGATGGTTGGTGTGAACTCGATTGGCCGACGGGCCTGTTCTGTGCTGTGTGGTTCTATAAAACACCAATATGGAAGTGAGGAGAAGGAGAAGTCCTGAGAATTGGCTGCATTGCCAGAAAAGATTAAAGACAGAAGGTAAGAATTACAGAGTCATAGCATACTACAGCACAGAAAGAAGCCCTTCAGCTCACCTCGTCTGTGCCAAACTATTAATCTGTCTAGTCACATCAACCTGCACCCAGACCATAGCCCTTTATACCTCTCCCATCCATGTACTTATCCAAATTTCTCTTAAATGTTGAAATCAAACCTGCTTCCAAGAATTCTGCTGGCAACTCATTCTATACTCATGCTCCTCTTAAACATTTCACCTTTCACTCTTAACCCATGATCTCTAGTTCTAGTGTCACCCAACCTCAGTGGAAAAAGCCTGCTTGCACTTACCCTATCTATGCCGTCATCATTTTGAACACCACTGTCAAATCTCCTTTCATTCTCCTAAACTCAATTCTAGGGAATAAGGTCCTAACTCATTCAACCTTTCCCTATAACTCAGGTCCTCAAGTCACAGAGGCAGGAGGCTGGAGTCTTCAGGTTTGAGGCTAGAGGCCAGAGACTTGAGGTGAGGCTTGGCTGGAGACTGGAGGCTAGAGGCTCCTCCTGGGCAGGGTGCGGTACTCCTGGGTAGGGCGCAGATCACCACCCAATGGAGGCAAGGGACAGGAAGGGTCAGAACCAACTGCAGGTAACGGCAAGACGGCCTGGCTTGCCTGATGGAGGCAAGGGACAGGAAGGGACAGAACCAACCGTAGGTAATGGCAATACGGCCTGGCTTACCTGATGGAGGCTAGGGACAGGAAGGGACAGAACCAACCGCAGGTAACGGCAAGACGGCCTGGCTTACCCGACAGAGGCAAGGGACAGGAAGGGACAGAACCAACCACAGGGTAATGGCAAGACAGCCTGAATTACCCGACAGAGGCAAGGGACAGGAAGGGAGCTAGGTACGGGGTGGCTCCAGGACAAGACTGAAGGCAAGACGAGGTGAGAGTTACCAACAAGACCAGGCAAGGCTTCAGGCGAGGAAACAGAAGGCAGAGGAAGGGATACAAAGAGTAAGGACAAGAACAATCCAGCAGCCATGCCCTGGTCTCTGGATGTATTTATGCAGCCAGCCCCAATGAGCATCAGCTGCGTCAATTAGAGCTCACCAAGAACAGAAACAGGGTAGACAGGAAAACCTGGAGCAAGGGTCGATGGACTGGACCGTGAACCGGAATACAGACTTCACGGACCGGACCATGACAGAGTGAGGTGCTGGAGGATTGGAAGATAGCTCATATGGTTCCATTGTTAAAAAAAGGCTCTAAGAATAAGCCAGGAAATTATAGGCCAGTGAGCCTGACATCAGTAGTGGTAATGTTATTGGAAGGTATTCTAAGGGATTAGAAATAGACCGTAAGTGTTTGGATAGATAGGGACTGATTAGGGATAGTTAACATGGCTTTGTGTGTGTTAAGCTGTGTCTAACCAATCTTATAGTTTTTTGAGGAAGTTATCAGACAAAGCAGTGGATGTTGTCTACATGGACTTTAGCAAGACCTTTGACAAGGCCCCACATGAGAGATTGGTCAAGAAGGTTCAGTCACTCAGCATTCAAGATGGGATAGTACATTGGATTAGACATTGGCTGCATGGAATAAGCCAGGGAATGGTTGTAGAGGGTTGCCTGTCTGACCGGAGGCCTGTGATTAGTGGCGTGCCACAGGGATCAGTGCTGGGTCCATTGCGGTTTGGATTATTGATATAGATGACCAACAACAATAGACCCAGCACTAATCCCTATGGATCAGCAAATTTGTGGATGACATAGAGATCGGGGGTATAGTTTATAGCGAGGAAGACTGTGAAAGCTTGCAGCAGGATCTGTACTAGCTGAAAACTGGACTGAAAAATAGCAAATGGAATTTAATGCAGACAAGTGTGAAGTGTTGCACCTTGGGAGGGACATCCAGCGTAGGTCTTACACATTGAGTGGTAGGTCTCTGAGGAACATGGTAGAACAGAGGCATCTAGGAATACAGATCTATAATTCCTTGAAAGTGGCATCACAGGTTGATAGGATCATAAAGAAAGGTTTTGGCACATTGGCCTTCATAAATCAATGTATTGAATAGAGGAGTAGGGATCTTCTGTTGAAGTTGTATAAGACATTGGTGAGGCCTAATTTGGAGTATTGTGTGCAGATTTGGTCAGCTTCCTACAGGAAAGATATAAATAAGATTGAAAAAGTGCAGAGAAATTAACAAAGTTTTGCCGGTACTTGTGGACCTGAGTTATAGGGAATGGTTGAACAGGGGTGGGATTTTATCCTCTAGAGTGAAATGATTGATGGGAGATTTGATAAAGTTATACAAAATTAAGAGGGGTATAGATAGGGTAAATGCAAGCAGGCTTTTTCCACTGAGATTAGTACAACTAGAGGTTACGGGTGGAAGGTGAAATATTTAAGGGGACAACTAAGGGGAAATTCACTCTGAGGGTGGTGAGAATGTGGAACGAGCTGCCAGTGAAAGTGGTGGATGCAGGGTCGATTTCAATACTTAAGAGAAATTTGGATCGGTACATGGATGGGAGTGATATAGAGGCCTAGATCGACAAGACTAGGCAGATTTGGCACAGAGAAGATGGGCCTAAATGTCTTTTTCTTTGCTGTAGTGTTTTATAATCCTGTTAGGCTCTGGGAATTTATCCACTCTAATTTTTCTTAAGACAGCAAAGCACCTGTAATCTCTGTAAAGTCCATGACCTCACTTTGCCTCACTTCTATAGAGTCTGTGTCCATCTCCCCGGTAAATGCAGCCTTAAAATAACCATTTAAGATCTCCCCAATCTCTTTTGACTCCATGCATAAGTGTGCACTCATTGCTACCATCAGGGAAGTGGTATAGGAGCTTGAAGAAACAAACTCAATATTTCAGGAACAGCTTCTTCCCCTCCACCATCAGATTTCTGAATGAACACTGAACCCTTGAGTGCTACCTCACTATTTTTCCCCCCTCGTCTTACAATACTCATTAAATTATACTTTTATACTTCCTATTGTAATTTATAGATTTTGTTAGTATGTGTTGCCACCTCAAAACAAAAAATTTCATGACATTTGTCCATGATATCAAATCTGATTCAGAACCGGATTTGGGTTTAGATTTGGATCCTCACATTTGCCAGTATACAACCCATCCCAATTCGCACTTGCCAGATCCTTTCTTATACCATCAAAATTAGCCTTTCTCCAATTTAGAATCTCAACCCAAGGACTGGAATTATCCTTCTCCATAACTATCTTGAAACTAATGGTGGAGACTTCCGGTAGAGCTCATGGAGTGAAGTCGTATTCTTGACTCGCTCCATTACCTCTGAGTTTTTTTTCCTATGACCAGCTATATTTTAACTAACCATTAAGGCATCAACTTTTACAATACTTTGAAACAAATTGGGCTCTTTGATAATCGGATGTTTTTAACGTCTGCTATGTCTAAGAATGGAAAGAATGGGAAAGATGGCAAACCTCCGGTTAGACCAAAAGGTCCTGATCTTCCTCCGACTGAACCACTGGTGACTTTGAAAGCTATATCGGATCTAATTCAAAGGGAAATTTCAACCTCTATTATGGAACTGATTTGTTCGGAAATTTCAATTAATTTCCAGAAAATTGCCGATTCAATCGATAAAATGCAATTATCTATTACGGAACATCAGTTGGCTATATTTGATCTTCAAAAATCCACGCAACAAAATGAACTCAAGATGGGGAAAATTGAAGAAACAATTACTATAATGAAGAAAAAACTTGACTTTCTGACCTTTAAAAACTCTGACTTAGAATCCAGAATGCGACGGCAGAATCTTCGAATGATTGGTGTGCGTGAAGCTGTGGAATCTGACAACCCTATGAAGTTTTTTTCTCAACTTTTAAAAGATGCATTTCCTACTGTATTTCCTGACCAACCACCGTTATTGGATCGGGCTCACAGATTTCCATCATACTCGTCTAAGTCAGATAAACCTCGAACATGTCATCTTACGTTTTCATTACTTTCAAGACAAGGAGAAACTGTTTCGATTCGTTCGATCTAAAGGTTACATTGATTTTTCGGATCTTAATTTCTGATTTGTGGAGGATTTCAGTAAACCAATTCGGGATCAACGGGTTCGTTACAGATCTGTGATGTCAGAACTCTACAAGATGGACTTTTAAACCAGCGCTGCTTTACCCAGCACGTCTAAGGATCCGTACGTTGGATGGAGCCCTCCGTTTTTTTGAATCTCCATCGGATGCCCAGAGTTATCTGGATCAATTTTCACCTTCAACATCTTAATCGTAATTTTTAACTATCTCCGTTTGATCGGAGGTTGTGAATCCGTCGGCCTTAATTTTTTTTTGCCTTATATGGGCAGAAAAGTTTATTTTTGATTAATTAATATGGCTGCTAAACTTTCTTCCTATCTGCGTCATTCCTTTCTTTTTCCCAGGGGATTCTGGGTGGTTATTCCCTCAACGTCATTCTACGTATTTCCTTTGAGGCCTTAAATTTTGTAGTTTTTAAATCTACTTTTTTTTGTAGGTTTTCATAGCTAGTTTATGTTAATATTTTTATTTCTTTTTTTGTTTATTCATAGGGTCTGGGGTTTGTTGCGTTTTTTTTATATTTTCTGGCTTTTTCTTTGTTATATTAAGTGTTTGTTTTAATGGATTTACCTTTTTTTATTCTTCTACTATTTTATAACTAGCTGATCTTTTTTATATTTACACCTTTTTTAGTGAGCGTCTATCAGAAGTCATGGGGGTAGTTTTAGTGCTTGCTTCTTTCTGGCTGGTCTGTTTTAGATTTAGCCTTGGGATCATGGGGCGGGGGGTGGTGGGAGGGGCTTCACGTTTTAGTTTCTTTCTTCTTGGGCTATGTACACTATTGAAGTATTGGTTGCGTTCTCCTTCCCGGTATCTCTTATTTGTTCTGTTCCCTTTCCGGGTTCGTGGGTCGAGCCTATCGTCAATCCTCCTTTTTGCGGGTTGACTTTAGGGTTTATGGAGTCTATTATTAATTTTGTCTCCTGGAATACTAATGGTCTTAACCATCCTATTAAAAGGAAAAAAGTTTTTAAAGTGTTCCGGAGACTTAAAGCACAAATTCTATTTTTACAAGAGACCTATGTGCGGAGGGGGGACAGACTACGTTTTTTTAAATTCTGGAAGGAACAACAGTTTCATTCGAATTCTAACGCTAAGATTCGAGGCGTCTCTATTTTTATAGACTCCTCAGTTACTTTTATACAACATGATATTATCTCTGATCTGAATGGTAGATTTCTACTGGTTAGTGGTCTACTATTTAATAAAAAGGTAGTTTTGGTTAATGTTTATGCTCCCAATATGGACTATCCGGAATTTTATAAATCATTATTCAATCAGTTACCGAATTTGAATGAGTTTTCATTGATCTGGGGCAGAGATCTTAATACCTGTTTATCTCCAGCTTTGGACCGTTCGGCTCCTCGACGGACCTTAGCTAATAAATCTGCAACTTTGATTAATTCATTCCCCTCTGATTCTGGGTCGATGGACATTTGGCGTTTTTTGCATCCTCAGGAAAAGATTTTTCTTTTTTTTCACATGTTCACCATTCCTATTCAAGAATTGATTATTTCTTTATTGACTCTCGTCTTATTTCTTCAGTGATTAAATGTGATTATGACTCTATAACCATTTCGGATCATGCTCCACTTAAGCTTTCTATTAAAATTCAGGCCAATACACAAAATAATAGACAATGGCGTTTTAATTCACTGTTGCTTCAGGATTCGGACTTTGCTAAATTTATGAATGAACAGATTGATCTTTTTTTTACAATCAACTATACAGAGGATATTTCTGTGAACATTCTTTGGGATACTTTTAAAGCTTATATTCGTGGTCAGATTATCTCGTATTTTGCTGCTTTGAGGAAGAAGCTGAAGCAGGAGGAATTGGTAATTGTGGACAAGATTAAGGAAATTGACAAGAAATATGTTACAGCTCCCTCTGAGGAGTTATATAAACAAAGAACTGAACTTCAAATGGAACACAGTTTATTACTTTCGTCCTCGATTGTAAACCAATTAAAGAAAACAAGAAGTGAATTTTATGTACACAGTGACAAAATTGGCAAACTGTTGGCTAACCAATTGAAGTCTAATTATGCTAAATCTCAAATTAGATTTATAATCAAAATGATCGACTGATACTTGATCATGCGGGGATTAGTCAAACCCTCTTTGATTTTTATTCTTCCTTATATCAATCAGAGTCTCCTCGAGACTCTAAATATATGAATGATTTTTTAAATAACCTAGACTTCCCTGAGATTTCACAGGATATGTCTTCTATTCTAGATACTCCCATTACCACGGATGAGATTAAGAATGTTATTTTCTCTATGAATTTGGGGAAAGCTCCTGGCCCTGATGGGTTTACCGCAGAATTTTATAAATGTTTTGCAACTTCATTAATCCCTTGGTTCTGTAGGGTTTTCGAGGCTTCATTAAAACTTGGTAAACTTCCCGAATCTTTCAATAGAGCGTCAATCTCTCTAATATTAAAGAAGGATAAAGATCCTGCTCAATGTGCATCTTATAGATCAATATCTTTATTAAATGTTGATTCTAAAATTTTTTCTAAGTTATTAGCAAACAGATTAGAAAAAGTACTTCCTTTTATTATTTCGGAAGACCAAACGGGTTTTATTAAAGGTCGTTACTCTTTTTATAACATTCGCACACTGTTAACTATTGTTTATACCCCCTCACAAAATGTTCCTGAGTGTGTTATCTCTTTAGATGCTGAGAAAGCTTTTGATAGAGTAGAATGGCCTTACTTATTTAAGGTGCTTGAAATGTTTAATTTTAGCTCGAAATTTATATCCTGGATCAAACTGTTATATCATTCTCCTGTGGCCTCGGTCCGTACTAACTCTTTAAGCTCACCTTTTTTCCCTCTTTTTCGAGGTACTCGACAAGGTTGTCCTCTTAGTCCTTTATTATTTGATATTGCATTAGAACCTCTTGCAATTGCCATTCGAGAATCTCCAAATATTACTGGGATAACTCAGGGCTTAAAGTCCCATAAAATATCACTCTATGCTGATGACTTACTTTTATATATTTCTAATCCTCAAAAATCCATCCCTGCTGTTTTAGAGTTATTAGCACAATTTAGTCTCTTTTCAGGTTATAAATTAAATCTTAGTAAGAGTGAACTTTTCCCGATTAATAAACAACTTCCCTTATATCATAACTTTCCATTTAAATTGATTAATAATTATTTTTCATATCTTGGGATTAAAATTACTTGTAAACACAAAGATTTATTTAAGATTAACTTTTTACGCTTAATTGATCATATTACTCAACTTTCATCTAAATGGTTTCCTTTATATTTAACTTTGATTGGTCGTATTAATGCAATTAAGATGTTTTTCCTGCCAAAATTTTTATATATATTTCAGGCATTACCGATTTTTGTTCCAAAATCTTTTTTTGATAAAGTTGACTCAAAAATTTCTTCATTTATTTGGCAAAATAAAAACCCGAGACTGGGTAAAATACATTTACAGAAAGCTAAGAGAGATGGAGGTTTAGCATTACCTAACTTTAGATTCTATTATTGGGCAATTCATATTCGACATATGAAATTTTGGTTACTTGACCAGGATATACTATCCATTCTCAAATGGGTAGCATTGGAATTACAATCTGTTCAGGGCTATACACTTGGCTCTATTTTAAGTTCCTCTCTTCCTTTTGATTTGAAACGCCTCAAACAGGTCTCTAACCCGATAGTTAAATATACCTTACGTATTCGGTTTCAATTCAGAAAATTTTTTGATCTTAATCAATTTGGGCTAGCGATTCCTATTTTAGGTAACATATTTTTTCCTCCCTCTTTTACGGATCGTGCTTTTCAAATTTGGAAGACTAAGGGTATTTCACGGTTTTTGGATTTATTTTTAGATGGTCCCTTATGTCTTTTGAACAATTATCTAACAAATATAATTTATCAAGAATACATTTTTTTAGATATCTACAAGTTAGAAATTTCCTAAGTATTATACTTTCTTCCTTTCCAATGCTTCCTCCTACATACATTTTAGATACTATAATTAACCTTAATCCATGTCAGAAAGGTGCATCGGCTATGATTTATAATATTATTATGAAACTTATGAAAGTTCCATTTGATAAGATTAGGGTAGATTGGGAACAGGAATTGGGTTCTATCATTTCCGTGGATGACTGGGGGCAGATTTTACAATTAGTCAATACTTCCTCTATCTGTGCTAAACATTCCCTAATTCAATTTAAAGTTGTTCATAGAGTACATATGTCCAAAGATAAATTAGCTTGCTTTTATTCTCATATTAATCCTTTTTGTGATACATGTCCAGGGCAGATAGCCTCTTTAACTCATATGTTTTGGTCTTGTCCTACTCTGGAAACTTTTTGGAGAGACATTTTTAATATTATCTCAAAGGTATTGAATATCGATATCTCTCCTCACCCTATTACTGCTATCTCTGGACTACCTAAAATTTCCAGTAATCTTTCTCCTTCAGCCCGTAGAATGATTGCATTTCTTACTTTAATGGCGAAAAGATGTATCTTACAACATTGGAAAGAGCTTAATGCTCCAACCACCTTTTTTTGGTTTTCTCAGACGATATTATGCTTGAATTTGGAGAAAATTAGAAGTAATCTTTATGATTCCTCACTTAAATTTGAACAGACCTGGAGATCTTTTATTCAACATTTTCATTTAATGTAATTTTTTTTCTTCTCTTTTTTGCTCCATATTTATATACCCTTGTTTTTTTTACTGTTTTTAATGGAGGTTGGGTTTGAGGACGTGATTTTAAGTTCTTTAACTCTACTTGGTTCCAAGTTAGCCCATTGCTTTGTTTTGCTTTTAGTTTAGTTGCACGGTGGGTTTTTTTCTGGGGTTTTTTTTTTCCTTTTCTCTATTGATATATATATATAAAAATTAGTATACTATTATGTTACCTTAGTATGTTATGTTTAAATTACATTGTTTGTATCACTTTTTTTTTCTGTATTAATATCTCCTGTATTTTATTATATTCTAACAGTGTATTAGTGCCTATATGGCTTACCTTTTTGTATACTTATTCAATAAAAAGATTTAAAAAGAAAGGAAGAAACTAATGGCGTTATGACAGAAAGTGATCCCTAAATAAACATCTGTCACCTTCCCTGTCTCAGACACTAATAGGAGATCTAATATCACTCTGTCTCACTCCCTTTAGTTGGGACCTCTATGTACTAGTTAAGGAAACTTTCCTGAACATATTTGACAAACTCTATCCCATCCAGACCTTTTACAGTATGGGATTCACAGTATAAATGTGGAAAGTTAAAATCGCCTACTATCACAATTTTATGTTTTTTGCAACAGTCTACAAACTCTCTATAAATTGCTCCTCAAAATCCCATTGACTGTTAGGTGGTCTATAATATAATCCTATTAATGTTGTCACCCCTTTCATATTCCTCATTTCCACCCAAATAGCCTCAGTAGACTTTCTCTCCAGTCTGTCCTGTCTGAGCAGTGCTCTGATATTTTACCTGATTAGTAATGCCACCCCTCTCCTTTCAATCACTCCCATTCTATTAGAGTGAAGTCTATCCTCCAAGGCTATTCAGAGAGTATCAGTCTTACATGAAGGATGGAGTAACTATTCTGTCATAAGGAGAATCACGACAGAAGTCATCATGAAGGTTAAATAACCTGTAATATTGACTCTGCTTCTCTGCATCTGACTGTTTCCAGTAGTCTGGATACTTTTAGATTTCTTGCATATGCCATTTTATCTTTCTGCATTTTCTTCCTCAGGAGATTAAAGAAACTTAGCATGTTTCCTTCTCGATTTTTATCAAAGCATCATAGAAAGCATTCTGTCTGGATGCATCATGGCTTGGTCTGGCAATTGCGCTGCCCATGATCACAAGAAACTGCAGAGATTTGTGGACACAGCTGAACATATCAAAGAAGCCAGCCCCCCTCCTTGAACTCTGTTTATGCTTCTCAGTGCTTCAGTAAAGCAGCTAACATAGTCAAAGACCCCACCTGCCCCAGATGTTCTCTCTTCTTCCTCCTTCCATCGGGAAGAAGATACAAAAGCTGAAATGCGTATGCCACCAGGATCAAGGACAGCTCTACAGCTGTGGAAAGAGTATTAAATGGATTCCTAGTATGACAAGGTGGACTCTTGGCCTCACAGTCCAGCTCATTGTGATCTTGCACTTTTTGCTGACCTGCACTGCACTTTCTCTGTAGCTGTTTCACTTTATTCTACAGAGTTATTGTTCTATCTTGTCCAACCTCAATGCACTGTGTAATAATCTGATCTGTTTGAACAAGATGTAAGATGAGCTTTTTACCATACCTCAGGTCACATGACAGTACTAAAACCAATTCCAATTCCAATTCAACAACCAAGCTCACTCCTGCCTTCGGTGTGCACTTCCAGTAGCAGGAATTGTATGAATTGTAGGAAACCCAGCCTCAATCAGAGCTATGATGTTGCTTTAATTGACCTGACTGTGCAGGGAGCACACAGAGTGGTTTGCATTCAGTTGAGTGCGTTCCATTCCTCCATGCCTCTCAATCAGCCCATTCCGAATAAGTAAGAGATGAACTGTGAGTCCTTACAAACCTGTGCACCAGCATTTCTGTTCTGGCAAGGCCAGCAACATCATGAAGGATCCTATCCACCCTGCCCATGGACTGGTTGTCCCACTTCCATCAGGGAGGAGGCTTCGTAGGTAGCATCCATGCCAGGACTATTAGACTTTTCCAAGCATTAAGGCTAATCAACACCTTCACCCATTAACCCACCCCACCACCACTACTTTATCATTTCCTGTCAGTCATCCCATATACCTAGCCCCATTCAAAGTGCAAAGTGCAAAGTTCAAAGAACACTTATTATCAAAATATGTAAATATGTATGCTATACTGTATACAGCTTTGAAATTCATTTGCTTACAGGCAGCCACAAAACAACAGAGACCCAAAAGAACCCGTCAGTAAAAGATTGTCAAACAGGGAAACTAACAAATTGTGCAAACAATAAAAGTAAGCAAATAGCATTCAGAATTGAAGTTCACTAAGATGAGGCCACAGTCATGAAGCTAGCTATCACTGCAGCTGATTCAGGAGCCCATTAGTTGGAGGCCACAGGCTCAGTTCAGTGCAGAGACAAGTAAACCTGGCAGAGCAGTGAGTGGAACCAGCCCATCCCTCGCCACCGCCCCTGACACCCTGCCCTTTTCAACCTGGCCCGGCACTTAAATCGTCCAAATTTCAGGTTGCCCCTTGCTCTCGGGCCCTATCTCGACTTTGAATCGCCTTTCTCTGCTCACCTCACCTCGCCCAAGTTCTGCCGCATCGAATTGCTTCCAAGTCCGCCTGGAACTGTATGAATAGTATGAATTGCTTCCGAGTCGACTCCGTCCTGCACCTTCGAGACTTCAGTTCACACTGCAAAAGTGCCAGTTCACACAGGCGGTTTAACAGCTCAGCTCTGAACGGGAAGTTACAGGCTATTGATTGCAGTGATGGTTTTTGAGAAAAAGTGCGATTAGTACAGTAATTCTTTGCTTTGTTTGCAACCCAGAAGTTCACCAGTGCCCTCTTAAACTGGAACCCTTTATGGGCACGTAATCAGTCTATGTATATAAGGTATCCAATGTATTGTATTTATATTTATTATGTTTTATTACTATTACATTTTTTATCTTAGTGCTTTCTTTTGTGCTGCATTAGATCCGGAGAAACAATTATTTCATTCTCCTTTACACTTGTGCGCTGGAAATGACATTAAACAAACTTGAATCCTGAATGCTGCCTTGTTCTTGCTAATTGACTGCTGTGATTTCTCAGCAACTTTCTCTTCCGTTAATTTGATCTTTTCGCCACATCTTCCTCTCCAGCTCACTCTCAGGGGGTATACATTTGGAGAAAGTTGGCCTCTTTTCAGTTGCCTGCAGCTGTAATCTGTACGATGGATCATCCAATTTATCTTGACTTTGCCCGGCATATCAGATCTGACAATGATTCCAGTACAGGGGGATTAATGCAATCATAATAACCTAAATGGATGTTGTAATGGAAAGTACCTCAAGGGATGTTGCATATTGCCATTAGTCAACAGTCATTTCCTCACACAGAGTGTTTGTAGAAACATTCTTAGTCAAACTCACATGCAACTTGTTTTGCAGTACAATCATTTCAACCTCCAATGTTTTGATGAAACTTCACAGCTCATTTTTTGATAGTTGGAAACTTCTGACTTACTTTAAAATTCAACCTTGTTACAAAGATATTGACATGGTATACGAAATTATGAGGAGTATAGTAAGAGTAAATGGAAGTGGTTTCCTTCTATTGACGTTGGGTGAGACTAGAACTAGATGTCATGGGTTAGAGGTAAATGGTGAAATATTTAAGTGGAACATGAGGGGGAAATTCTTCACTCAGAGTTTGGTGAGAGCACGAAGCAAGCTACCTGTGGAAGTGGAGAAATGTGGGTTCGACTGTAGCATTTAAGAGAAATCCTGGATAAGTGGGGTATGAAGGTTTATAGTACAGGTGCAGGCCGATGAAACTAGGCAGAATAATATTTTGGCATGGATTAGTTGGGCCAAAAGGCCTGATTCTGTGCTGTAGTGTTCTATGACTACAAATGCATTAAATTGTTCAATCATTTTAGAATCATAGAGACAAGAATGCTTTTCAGCCCATCAATTCTGCACCAGCCATCGACCACCATTTACATGTCCTACATTAATCCAACTGGTTTGGATTTCTCCCCATATTCCCAACAATTGCTCCCTGATTTCACCACTCATCTGCACACTAGGGGCAATTTACTGTGGCCATTGAGCTTATCAATCTGCGATGTGGGAGGGACCCAAAGCATGCCGGAGAGCCCAGGGAGAACATGTTAACTCCACACGCACAACACCCAAGGTCCAGATTGAACCCGGGTCTCTGGCACTGCAAGGCAATGACTTTACCAGCTGTGCCACTGTGCCACCTCTGTGCTGAACTTTGCGAAATAGTTAACCACTTCCTTCTCTGGCCTGCTTTTTGACACAATGAGAGTGAGTCCTTCTTCATGCTTCCCCTCCTCTCCCTTAGGACTTGGGGTGGGAAAGGAACAGTGGCTCCTTTGACCCTTCTGATCTATTGGGAATGATGGGAACAAGATGGATCCTGCTTTTAATAGCACGCCAGCGTAGGGTGACTGCATTGGGTCATTACAAGCGCACACTCTGATCAACAGAGACCATCTTGAAACATTAAGGCACAAGAGACTGCAGATGCTAGAAGAACTCAACAGGTCAGGCAGCATCTATGGAGGGAAATGGACAATCGACATTTCATTTCATGACCCTTGAGATCAAGTCCAGATGAAGGGTATCAACCTTAAACATCCACTGTCTATTTCCCTCTATGGATGCTGCCTGACCTGCTGAGTTCCTCCAGTGTCATGTTTGTAACTTGAAATACTAACTCAATTTCCTTCCAGACAGATGCTTACAGGTAAGATGAGATTTTCTAGAAGCCACACACTCAGCATTTCCGGCAGAGCTTCTTCCCCTCTGCCATCAGATTTCTGAATGGACAATAGCCCCATGTACACTATCTCACTATTTTATTTTTTCTTTTATTGCTCTTTTTTGCACTACCTATTTTATTTAATTTTTATATACATATTTCTTAATGCAATTGACAGTTTTTCTACTGTGCATTGCAATATACTGCTGCCGCTAAGCAACAACTTTTACAATATATGCCAGTGATATGAAACCTGATTCTGGTTCTAATACTTCTGATTGATGGAAGAAAGGAGAGGAGGGAGAATGTCTGGGGCGGGTGGGCTCTTTGATTATATTGGCTGCTTTATTGAGGCAGTGAGGACTGTAGGCAGAATCTACGAGGGGAGACTGGTCTCTGTGACAGGCTGAGAGGTATCCACATCTGACTGTAGTTCCTTGCAGTCAAATGCAGAGCAGTTGCTGTGCTAAGCCGTGAGGCACCCAGATAGAATGCTTTCTATACTTGCATTGATAAAAATTGGTAAGGGCCGGTGGAGACTTGTCAAATTTCTTTAGCCTCCTGAAGAAGTGGCGGTTGCTGAACTTCCTCGGACGTTTTTCAGTATTCCGTAAATAAATGCCGGCCAACAGTTTGCACTGTTAATGGATCTCACAATAAGAAGTGGACTGTCCTCGTTTGCACTGTTTATCACTGCAAACCACTGAATCTCATCCATGGGCGTGTTTAAATTACTAATATAAACGTGAACTCTGCATTTTGGAAGCATTGTTAAGTTTCTGTGCTTCTAGTGA
The DNA here is from genome assembly GCF_030028105.1 of Mobula birostris. Lineage (NCBI taxonomy): Eukaryota > Metazoa > Chordata > Chondrichthyes > Myliobatiformes > Myliobatidae > Mobula > Mobula birostris. Next base: position 50,544,258 of record NC_092378.1, on the reverse strand, counting down.
AAACATCGACAAGATTCCCCAGCAGAAGGTCCGAGCAGGTAGAGGCCATTTGGCAGTCAGTAACCTGCTCAGCCTTTCACACAAATCTTGGCACAGTTTTTTGCTTCCCAGTACATGTCTTATCCATGTGAAGGGCTATTTGCTGCACCAACCCAAAAAATAGTCACTGAGAAAGATGGATAAGAAATCAATTCGGTGTGGCAGAGTGTTGTAGAGCAATGACCTCACAGATCCAGTAACCCAGTCCTGTCTGTGTGGTGTTCACATGTTCCTCCCGTGACAGCTTGGGCTTCCCTGGGCTGCTCAGGTTTCCTCCAATATCCTGACCATACAGTATGTAACCTGGTCAGTTATTTGTACACTGTAAATAGTCCCTAGATGTGGAGAAGCATACACAGTCCTGGGATTGGGAAATCAAGAACTACAGGGCATAAGTGAAAGGAGAGAGATTTAATACGATCCCGATGGGTAATTTCTTCACATAATACGATCCTGATGGGTAATTTCTTCACATAATAGGTGTTGTACACATGGAAACGAATTGTAGCAGCAGAGATGTGGTTTTTGAGGAGGATGCAAAGAATATCAAGGATGAAACAAATATCTAACGAGGATGTCATGAACAGAGCAAACACAAAAAGAGAAATAATGTATGGGATCATGAAAAGGCAACGTAACTTCATTGGACATGTGATTAGGAAAGAGGAGTTAGAATGCACGGTAATTATGGGAAAGATTGAAGGGAAGAAAGCAAGAGGAAGACAAAGGCAAATGATGATGGAAACAGCAGCCAAAGAATTGGAAATGAATACCAATGAACTGATCCACTTGACCCGAAACAGGAGTGTGTGGGCCATGGCAGTCAAAGCTCAAACTGGACATGGCACCTGATGATGATGATGACACATGGAATGAGTTGCCAGAAGTGTTTGAGGCAGAAACAATAACCATATTTAAAAGGCACTTGGACAGGTACATGGATTGGAAAGGTTGAGAAGGATGTGGGCCAGTTGATAGGAACTCACTCCATCTTGGATAGGCATCTAGGTCGTCATGAAGAAGTTGTGCCAAAGGGCCTGTTTCTGTGATGTATTTCTCAATGACTCTATTAGTGGCAGAATGGGGAGATGTTGATAGGAATGGGGGGAGAATCGTATAGGTTTAAGGTAGGATCCACCAGCCCTCCAGGTTTCGGGGTTCAGATCAGGGCTACCAACCATGACTGGTAAAGCAAAATTGTTATGGAGAATTCTTCTACATCCGAATACACTGGTGTTCCTGAGTCTCCACCCGGGACTTGCATGACTGATTGTGGTGAAAACCAAGAAGCTACTGATGTGATGAAGGAGTCACTGAATACCTACAGATGGAGGACGTTCATTGCTGCCTTAACTGCCTGTGATGTAACGGGCAGGAAGTAAGTAAGGCAGGACTAGTGTAAAAACAGGTTCTTGATGTACACTTCAAGTTGGATTGAGAGGGTGCGGAGGAGATTCACCAGGATGCTGCCTGGATTAGAAAGCATGTTTTATGAGGATAGTTTGATTGATTGAGAGCTTTTCTGTTTGGAGCGCAGGAGGATGAGAGGTAACATGATTGAAGTGTACAAGATGATAAGAGGCATTGATAGAGTAGACAGCCAGATGCATTTTTTTTCTCCATCGTGGAAATGGCTAATACAAGGAGGCTTAACTTTAAAAGAAGGTAGCATAGGGGGTTGCCAGAAGTAGGATTTCAACACAGAGAACGGTGGGCATGTCTGGGATGGTGGGCAAGGTAAATACATTAGGGAGACCTCTTAAGGAGGCACATGGATGAAAGAAAACTGGAGGGCTATGTGGAGGGAAAGGTAGATTGATCTTGGAGTAGTTTAAAGGGTTATCACAACATTTTGTACTGAAGGGCCTGTACTGCACTGAAAAAAAAATATTATTTTCATAGGCATAAATACCCAAAGGAATAAATGCCATGTAAATGAGCTTTTTACAGCAGTAGTGCAGTATGTTACAAGATGACGACAAACAAGTTCACATACCAGGCTATGATTGAACCAGTCAGAATGCTTTCCACTAAACATCTGTAAAAGTTTGTCAGAGTCTTTGATGACATGCTGAATCTCCTTAAACTTCTAAGAAAGTATACACTCAGGTGCACCTTCTGTCAGGAAGTGTAGAAGAGGTTTGACCCAAAAGCCGAGCAGCTGAGGTAATTTAGCAGTTAATGATAGCTTACTAATTAACTACAAAATAACAAGCCTCGAGGAACCACAAAACAAGAGAGAACAGATACTTAACACGACAAGGCAACAAGGTAACGGAAAACTTGGAGCAACTGCTTGGGGCTGGTGGTTCAATGAGTGAACAAAGAAGTGTGGATGAAAGCTGGGTTTAAATAGGCTGCAGGTGATGTTGGAATTCAGTGGCAGGTGACTCCCATTAGCTGAATGGAGACTGAGAAGTGCTGGTCTCTGCAGGCCTGACACCCTTTTCATGGTTGCATCTATGTGCTGGGCCCAGGATAGTCCTCCAAGTCACCAAAGACTTCCAAATTTCTATAGAGGTACAATGGCAGGTATTGTGACTGATTGCTCCTTTGCCTGGTATGGAGACTCTAATGCACTAGATTGCAAGAGGTTGCAGAGAGTTGTAAACTTAGCAAGCTCCATCATGGGCACAGCCCTCCCCACCATTGAGGACATCTTCAATTGGTGGTGCCTTAAAAGGCAGCGTCCATCATTAAGGACGCTTACAATCTAGGAGATGTCTTCTTCACGTTACTACCATCTGTGAAAAGCTACAAGAGCCTGAAGACCCACACTTAATGATTTAAGAACAGTTTCTTCCCTCTGCTATCAGCTTTCTGAATGGTCCATGAACCCGTGAAAATAACCGCATTATTTTTCTTTTGTGCTTTCTATTTGTTTTGCAACTTACAGTAATTTTTATGTCTTGCATTGTACTGCTGCCACTAAACAACTAACTTACTGATATATGTAACTGAAAATTACCTGATTCTGGACTTGAAGTCACCCTTTCCACCACAGACCCTTCAACAAGGACTGGTGCCTGTTCATCTGACTTCCTCTTTCTCGTGCAGGCTTGGTCGGCAAAAGGGCCTGTTTCTGTGCTGTAAGATAAAATGATATTTAAAAAAAAAGTATGTCCGGTAATCTATTTGGAGTGCAGATGATGTGAAAGTTGCCAAAAATTAGGCCAATTATCTTTCTATCTGTGTGGTGGTACTGGGTTCAATGACCACGAAGCCGTAAACTCAGAAGGAGATTTTAAGCCCTATCCAATATAGATATCTATGTGTACCCTCAATAATGGAATATTATACTGTATCCACCTACTCTTGAAGGATCAGCTTACATTCTTGTCTAGCCTCTGCAGCAAGGTCTAGCTGACTTCCAGCTAACAAATAATGTAAACACAGTTTATTTTATTTTTAATGATACATTTTTAAATTTAGGCAAATAGTTCTTACTACACATTTGAAACTCACAGAGGATTTCCAAGTTATGAAAGATTTATAAACTACAAAGGATTTCCAAACACAAGTACAATTCTTATGAACAAAAAGAACATGCCAATGATATACATGCCAGGTGTATAAGATGATGAGAGGCATTGATCGTGTGGATAGTCAGTGGATTTTTCCCAGGGCTGAAATGGCTAGCATGAGAGGGCACAGTTTTAAGGTGTTTGGAAGTAGGTACAGAGGAGATGTCAGGGGTAAGTATTTTTTTACACAGAGACTGGTGAGTGCGTGGAATGGGCTGCCGGTGACGGTGGTGGAGGCAGGTACGATAGGGTCTTTTAAGAGACTCCTAGCTAGGTACATTGAGCTTATAAAAATAGAGGGCTATAGGTAATCCTAGGTAATTTCTAAGGTAAGGATATGTTTGGCACAGCTTCGTGGGCCAAAGGGCCTGTATTGTGCTGTAGTTTTTCTATGTTTCGATGTTTCTAATTGCAGATGAACAAGTTAATTTTTGCACAAACCGAAGGTTGAGGAATGAATTCTAGCTCTTCTTTCTGTCACCTTGTCTTTCTGTCATTCTCCTTTTTGCTACTAACAATCCCTAGTGCTTTCTAACATTTATATTGTTCTGCTACTAGTTGACATTATATCTGCACGTGATGGTTTTCAGGTTCATTTGTAGGGCCGGGTGAACGCAGTGTTCAATTAGATTAACATAGACTCCATTGTTACTCTATGGACCTTACTGTTTACTTCCTTAAACAAGAAGCTGAGCAAGGAATATTGGTTGAAAGTTTAATTTGTCACAAACAACCCTGGCACTTTGTAAAGGTCATGCTGCTGTGCCAGAAAGCTGAGATTGGCAATAAGCCCCCTGGGCCCTGGAAAGTAAATATACAATATACTAAAACAATTTTGTTTTTGTGAAGTCTCAACACATTTTTTTGTCATAACATCAAAAGGTATTCAACACTGATTGGCTTCATCAGCTGAGAGTAAACAAACAGACAAGAACCAGCTTGTGGCTGACCCCATTGCCTTTCCCTCATTCCCTGCACTGGGGTTGTGTGTTTGAATACTACTGGGGGTTCAATATTGCAAGTGAGGTGCCACTTGGAGGGGTTCCTTGCGAAGAGTCACACCTTCATACATACGATTGACAGTTCAACCAAGATTGACAAAGCAGGTTGGGGTGGGTGGCTCTCTTACTCAATAAGACATTGGAGGAGGCACTAAACTCATAGTCATTGAGTCTATTGAGTAAATTCATTGAGTCTACGTGGACTCTATGTGTCTTAATCTGCTTAGGATCCAATAAACCGTGCAGTAGACATTATCCTTTCCATATCAGGCCATGATTCTTTCCACTGTACATCTGTAAAAAGTTGTCTCTCATCCTTCCTCACAAATAATAAATTGAAAAGATTACCAGAATTTTAGTCACAGGAGCTGCCATTTGTAATTTCCAGATTTGAAGATTTAAACAAAATAAAACCAACGTTGCAGTGTTCACATTTTAATAAATTAGTTTTGGATATTTTCCTCTTAAAGCCTTTGAAGAACTTTATAATAAACACAGAAAATGGAAACACTCAGCAGCTGAGGGAGCTTTCGTGCTGAGAGAAAGAAAACTTATGCTTCAGAAATTAATCCTACAACAGGACCATATTGTCTCATTTCTCCAGTTCTTATGTGGGGAGGAATAAACAGTTGACTTCTTGGGCTGAGATTCCTCCTGAGGACTGGAGTGGAAGCTGGGGGAGGGGGAGGACTATAAACTGGCAGGTGATAGGTGAAATTAGGTGAGGGAAAGGTGGGCGGGAGAAGGGGGATGAAGTGAGAAGCTGGGATATGAAGGTGGAAGAGGTAACTGGTTGAGGAAGAAGGAATCTGATAAGAAAAGAGAGTGGATCATGGAAGAAAGGGAGGGAGGAGGTGTTCCAGAGGGAGGTGATAGACAGGTGAGGAGAAAATTTGCGAGAGGAAAGAAAAATAGGGGTGGGGTGGGGAGGAGTGAGAAATTAGAGAAACGAATGTTTATTCCATCAGGTTGAAAGCTACCTGATGGAATATGTGCTCCTCCAACCTGCAAGTGACCTCACTGTGGCAGTAGGGGAGACAATGTACCAATAAGTTAGAATGGGAATGGGAAGTCATATTGAAATGGGTAGCTGTGGAAAATATCACCTTTGTGGTGGACACAGTACAGGTGCTCAACAAACTCCAACTTACATTGGTCTCACTGCGGTAAGAGAGGCTACCCTGGGAGTACTCGATACAGTTGATGACTTGACAGACTTGCAGGCGAAGTCTTTCCTCACCTTGAAGGACTGTTTGGGGCCCTGATCTATTTAGCTTTATTTTAATCCAGTCAGTTGTCCCTGTGAGAGTATTTGTGTCTGAATAAAGGGAAACGTGATCAGGAGGCATGAGAAACAAGCAGCTGGCTTGGTCAATGTTATAAGTCAGAGAGATGGAGCAGAGAGTGACAGAGAGAACATGATAGCTTATAGAGACTGTTTATATGCTACAGCTTTTCTAAGTTTCCAGTTATAGATTAACTATATATTCAAGGAACAGCTTAAGCTAAAGGGAAAATAAGGAGAAAAATTATTTTCCACTTTCAAATTTCAAAGTAAATTTATTATCAAAGTCCATACATAGATATCACTATATGCATCCCTGAGATTCATTTTCTTGCGAGCATTCAAAGTAAGTGCAAACAACACAATAAAATCAATGAAAGACCACACCCAATAGGATGGACAATAACCAGCATGCAAATACAGAAGAGAATAAAAAGTAAATAAATAAACACTAAATATTGAGAACACAAGATGAAGAGTCCTTGAAAGTGAGTCCATTGGTCCATTGGTTGTGGGAACAGTTCAGTGAAGGGGCGAGTGACGTTGAGTGACGTTATCTCCTCTGGTTCAAGAGCCTGATGGTTGAGGGTTATTAACTGTTCTTGAAGCTCCTGTACCTTCTTCCTAATGGCAGCAGCGAGAAGAGTGTATGGCTTGAGTAGTGGGGGTCCTTGACGATGGATGCTGCTTTCCTGTGACAGTGCTGGTGTAGGTGTGCTCAATGGTGGAAAGGGCTTTACCCATGATGGACTGAGCCATATCCATCACCTTTAGTAGGCTTTTCTGTTTAAGGGCATTGGTGTTGCCACGTCAGGCCATGATGTAACAAGTCAATGTACTGCACAATTCCACCACACATCTGTAGAAATTAGTTAAAGTTTTAGATGTCATGTCAGACATTCACAAACACCTAGGGAAGTAGAGACATTGCCATACTTTCTTTGTAATGGTACTTACATGCTGGGCCCAGGACAGGTGCTGTGAAATGATAACAGCAAGGAATTCAAAGTGGCTGACCCTCTCCACCTCCAATCCTCCAATGAGGATCGGCTCACAGAGCTCTGGTTCCTCTCCTGAAGCCTACAATTAGCTCCCTGGTCTTGTTGACATTTAGTGAGGTTGCTGTTGGGGCAATCTCCTTCTTACATGCTGACTCATCACCACCCTGAGATTTGAGCTGTAAACTAATTAGTTTCTTTTTAAAGCAAACAGAAACCACATTTGTTAATTAATACTCACGCTTCGATGATGGCAAATGCAGATGTTAGAAAGCTGAAACAAAAAGACAATGCACTGGAATCACTCAGCTGGTCGGGCAGTGCCTGTGGAGAGAAAATACAATGGACATCTCCATGTTAACTCTGACAAAGGGTCTTCGACCTGAAATATTAACTCTGTTTCTCACTCTGCATGATCTGCTATGTTTTTTCAACATTTTCTGTTTGGTTTTTAATTACTGGGATCTATCAAACACAGATGGTGCTGCAGATAGACAGAGGTAGATATTGTATTATATATCCAAGAATCAGCCAGAATATATCAAGCATTATATTTACAGAAATCCTTCATTAAGTTACACAAATATTATCACCATTGATTGCTGTACTTCCAGTTCTGTTGACAGGGATCATTAACTCTCCAATGATTCAAATACTGATCTTATGACTGATCTCATTTCTAAATGAGCTTTAAACCTTGCATGGGGGCAGCAAAACTAAAATATGCATAATATATTTATACACATGTATATGACAGTTAATTGGAACATGTTGGGATCTGTACATTTTGATCTAATTAAGTGGATGCCCCAATTAGCTCACGTTTCATGGAAATAATTAAAAAGGAATAAAAAAGGCAAAATGAGTAACAAATTATATATTTAAATGAAATACAAATTAGAACACTACTGATAGTACTATAGTACTATAGAACTGTATCTGTTCTCTATAGATATGGACGGAAGAATTTATCCAGTGTATGCAATAAACAACTTCAGTGAGTATTTCAGAAAATGGACTGCATTCACACAATGCTATCAACAATTGCATCCTCCAAATCTTATTTTTTATTGTAACATTCAAGGTGATTGTCCATATCTTCAAGTTCTTTGTAGTTTCTAGCTTGTTGAAGTAGTGAAATCCTTTCATTTTCGCTCCCTGCTGTTTTTGGCAACTCCAGGCCTGAATACTTGAAACCGTAGTGAGCAAAACTGTTCAGAGTTGTCTTACTGCTTATTTTTTGCCAGCTATCAGTGACAAAAATCACTGCATTTTGAATACCAACACATGCAGCTGATGCTATTTAAAAACTGTTCGCTCTAAGCACGGGTGTAGCGTCTAACAGCCACACAAGTGCATGTGACTGATGCTAGTTAGAACCTGTTTGACAACAGTCCCCTTCCTCAATTAAGCAGTATAGAATCCCAAATGTATGAAGGAAATCCTGACAATTTTACCAATTAGTCTTTGTTCATGAAGTGTTGTCCCAAATAAGTTTCTACCCTGATTAACCAATGGCCCTCTTGTCAGAATTCATTTTATTAACATATACTGTTTTCATGGATAATTAGCAAGACTGTTGCTTTGGAGGTTCATAGAGCCTTACACTTAAGTGTTGTTTAACAAACTTGAGCACTGCAAATCATAGCCATGATGTTATTCGGTAAAGGCTCTAAGCAATGCTCCCATTGGTTACCTGGGCAAAGTACAATCTTGTTAGAAATGCCCCTAGAGATCAGTTTGTATTTTTAAATATTCAGAGCCCCAGTGAAAGATAGGAGTATTACAGGATCTTGCATTGTCATGAAAAATTAATTGTGGTATAAATTGATTTTAGTTCAAAAGGCAGTGAGCTATGGGGGCTGACAGAGAAGCAGGAAAAAGAGAGACAATTTTGTCGATAAATGACAAATGAGGTTGCATTTATTGCACCTTCTGCTGCCTGTGGCCTTGCAGACATGGTGCAGGCCCATGAGGAGCTCTTGCAATGGCGGTTAATAACTGCATCAGACTCAGAATCAGATTTATTGTCACTGAGTTATGCCTTGAAATTTGCTATTTTGTGGCAGCAGTACGGTGCAGGCATAACAAATTACCGTAAATTACAATAAATAAATAAATAGTGCAAAGGAAGAATAGTGGGGTGGTGTGCATAGCCATTCAGAAATCTGATGGTGGGGGGGAGGGGGAGAAAGCTGTTCCTAAATCATTGAGTGTGTGTCTTCAAGCTCCTTCACTTTGTCCCCAGTGGTAGTAATGAAAAGAGGGCACTTAAAGATGGATGCCACCGTTTTTCAATGATGTCATCGAGGACTGGGAGGCTTGCACCCATGAGAGAGTTGGTTTAGTCTACAATCCTCTGCAGCCTCTGTCAGTTCTGTCCATCGGATATCTGCATGTCACGCGATAAGCAACCAGTTAGAATTCTCTCCATGCTTCTGTACAAATTTGAGAGATTCATTTGTGACATACCAAACCGTCTCAAACTGCCAATGCAGGGAGTGCACCAGCAAGTCTGTGCACAGTAAGGTGGTGAGCAGGAGTGAGATAATTGAAAGCCAGACGTAGCTGAGGGACACACATTGGCCTCAGGTCTCTTGGAACTCCTTTAGGGTTGGGGTTAATTGGTCTCTGTGAATTGCCACAGGTATGGATGGTGGCAGATGAACCAGGAGGAAGTTGATGGGCAGAGAGAATGGGCGGCAGAGAGATCAGTTGCAAAGTTCTGAGAACTGGCATTAACTTGAAGGGTCAAATGGCCTCAGTCTCTGGTGTAATAAAAGATGAGGATAGACAGGCACAAGTTTATAGCTTCAGATGCAAGAGGGCAGGATGGATGTGCCAGTCCCTGGATTTCCAGCTCCCTTTCTAACACTGGGGTGCAGCGCTGGTAGGGATGGAACTGTGAATGTGTAACACTGGGGTAGAGTACCATTGGGAATGGACCTGTCACTGTATAATACTGGGGTACAGTGCTGGTGGGGATGGGTCTGTCACTACATAACATTGGGGTACATTATTGGTGGTACTGGGTTGATCACTGTCTAACACTGGAGTACGTGCTGATAGAGATGGACCTGTCACTCTGCAACTTTGGGGTAGAGTACCATTGGGGAAGTGTCTGTCACTTTATTGCACTGATATACAATGCTGGTGAGGATGGATCTGTCACTGTACAACTTCAGTGTACAGTACCAGTGGGGTTGGGTCTGTCAGTGTTTAACATGAGAGTACAGTACTGGTGGGGATGGGTCTGTCACTGTATAACACTGGGGTACATTGCTGGTGGAGATGGATCTGACACTGTATATCACTGGGGTACAGTACCTGGGGGGGGGGTGGGTCTGTCACTCTATAACACTGGGGTACAGTACTGGTGAGGATGGGTTTGACACTGTATAACACTAGGGTACAGTACCGGGGGAATGGGTCTGTCATTATATAACACTGGGGTACAGTGCTGGTGGGGATGGACTTGTCATTGTATGACTCTAGGGTATAGTATAGGTGGGGACGGGTCTATCACTCAATTATTATCTGGTCCATTTTTTTAATTGTCCTTCATAAGATTTTATAAGTTTAATATTTGTGTGTGTGACAACAGTAAAATGATTCAATGTGTGTGTAAAGTTTGGAGACTCTTGAGATTTGATGAAGGACTGCGTAATACTACAGTAAAAACAGTGATACAGATTTAATGAGCTGCTGGGAAGGAATCAGAACAGTGACCGAGATTCAATTAGGAGAGCCTTGTCAGTTATATTCACTGAAACATAACATGATGTGAACGGGCAGGAGATGGGACGGTCACAGTTGTGGACCTTATCAACTGTGATGGAGAATTCTCAGCAAGATGAAGACATAACACAAACTCTTGTGTCAAAGGTGCCATCTTCAGGCAGATGCAATGAAGAGAGAGAAACCGGGAGGATAGGATGGAGTCCCAGTAGGCGTGGGAGGGTGTGCTGGTGGTCACTATCTTAGCTGATGAAATAAAGGTGAAGAAGTGGAGGAATGGAAGGGCCAAGCTAGTGGTGGAGCAAGGGAATGCCGGTGAAAGGTGGAAATTGGAAACAAATTTGATCAAGTGAGTGTTTCCACTGACTGGCTCATTAGGTCTGCACTACCTGTGGTCCTATCCACTTGGGAACAAACTTTGTCTTTTTAGGCACCATTACTTGGTCACCAGGCTATGGGAGGATGATCTTCTTGCCCTTTGGCTCTCACTGATTGGCAATATGTTGTTGGTGTTTCCCTCCATCTCTCAAAGTGTTATCTTAGTTACAATGGTCCTTCACATCTCCATATGATTTTACTAAATTAGTTTCTTCCTTCACACTTGCAGTTTCTGTCATCTTCTGTTCTTCTGTTGCTCTCTTTGCCTGTGATCTGCACACTCATTCCCTTTCTGCTCCTTAGTGAGTCTTTACATTAATTGCTGCTACCTTGGCAAGCAACTACACTGCTTTTAACGCTTCTAGTCTGAGTTTGGCTCTTACCCTTGGAACCTCCTGATATGATTCAAGAGCATCAAGCCATCATCAGTCTCTTCATGGGGAAGCTGTTCCTCTGTGAGGCATGTTGTCTGCTCTGGGGATCATATTTGCTTGCTGCCCCTGTCTTGTCCATGTTATTTCCCCCTTTCCTACTGTTTGTCTATGATAGCGCCTGCTTTACTCAGTGTCTATTTCCAGGACAGTACCCTCATTGTTTGAGCAAACCCAAAAATCCACAGAAAGCTGAACTCCCCCAATGTTTCCAGGTTCGGATATGGCCCAAGTGCAGAGTGAGAGACACTAACGCAGGTCGATAGTTCACAGACTTTAATGTGAACAGTGTTAAAGGGAAAATAAACAATAAACACTAGGCCATTAACTAAGAGTCTCAAATGGGAAACGAAGCCTACACTGCGGGTGGAAGGAAAATCTAAACATTAAATGAATACCGTTAGTCTTCAGAATCAGTTGACTCAGAAGTCCAATTTCTCAGGAAAGGCCCAAAGCAAACAGGCAGTGAAGCATTTCTGTGCTCTGTCCAAGTCTCGATAAGGACTACAACAACAAGTATGGAGTTAAATACTATCACGATTAAATAATAATTAGCTGACACGTGCAAATTCACAAGCGCAATTGCCGTATCTACTGCGCTGCCGAATCCGTGGTTGTGACACTCAAGCTCATGTACCTGAGGGTCAATTCTCTCTACCCTCATTGTTTCACCCCCTGCATTGGTAATGTCAATCGCCTTTCATCATGGAGAAATGTAGATCAGTTATTGATACTGACCATCCCATGTCCACTAACATTTCATATTTCTGGCCTCCAGTAAACCTCTCATGTACATCCATGGATGGCTCCCACTGGCAATGGACGCTGTCGCCAGCCATCGATCTGACTTGGTGCTCTCCTCACCAGCTCTATGATATGGTCAACAGTCAAACCAACAGAAAGGAAGCTGCTATGGTTTCTGAATGCTTTTGTGGGTGACCCCCCCCCCCGCAACACCTTACTCTTTTTTTAGGGCACTCCCTCCAACCATGACCTGATAGGCCACAGCTGTAACAAATCATTTCCTTCACCCTTTATGCCTGTTCTGATATTCTCTTGCTCGGTGCTCTGATTGCTGGGACACAAAGCAAGTTCTCTGCGTCTTTCCAACAGTAACATCCACTGCAGCCTCTTTACGACTTCTCTTCCCCCTCCTCTGGTCTGTTGTGGATTAGGTCAATCCCACAGCTATCCCCAAATGTAAAACTTCCTGGTCGGCTGAGCTCAGGCCTTCCTTCAGCATTTTCATGAAGACTGGATCGTCTCTCCCTGGATTGTCCAGCCCTGAGTATTCCTCAGACATTCTGTATTTACATTCTGCATAATCCATGGCTGGCTCATCAGCTCTCTGAACCACTGACATTATCATTCCTAGTTACTCTCACCTCCCCTCAGTCACAGCCTCACTTCTCCCTTAAACACGTGGTATCTTTCCTCGTTACTGGCTTTCCCTCTAGTTGCCCATGTACCATCCCACACTCTCCGGGCCATACTATCCCACACATTCCTTGGGCATTTGCTTTTACCAACACGTGCATATCTTTTGGGTGCGTCGGGTGAACTTCAATAATATCTTCAAGCTTGCACCAGAATTCTGAATTCCCACATGTGACTTTAAGTGAAGGAAGCTCAGAGAAATTGTGCTACTTTTCTCTGGGGGTGAAGGGTTTATGGATGGTGGTAATCAGTGTCAAGGGTTGGCTGAGGTCATTAGGATTCGCAACCAACCATTAGAAACATAGAAAACCTACAGCACAATACAGGCCCTTCGGCCCACAATGCTGTGCCAAACATCTCCTTACTTTGGAAATTACCTAGGGTTACCCATAGCCCTCCATTTTTCTAAGCTCCATGTACCATTGTCTGACCTCAATAGATGCCATCCCTGTAAAGATACCTGGGTATAACCTCTCTCTCACATATTTCCACACTAATTCCCATATAAAGAAAAATATAAAGGACAGAAAAAATTAAACAGTACATACTTAAAACCATAGAGTCTTTCACTCTTACATTATCTTCCACTTTTATGCTGCTGAACTCATGATGCCTGATGCATTCCTTTCCATATAAAAGTCTGTTACCCCCAAAGTTTGAAACTTATTCTCAAAACACACAAACACACTCACAAACAAGTATGCTATCATACAATTCCCCTGATCGAGTACACACACACCCCTCTGGTCTTGAATGGTCAGTAACCACCTTTCGCAACTGGTGCCCCTGTCTCACCACTATTGTCTGATAGCTAGTCCCTTACACACACACAAACACACACACACACACACACACACACACACACACACGCACACACACACACACACACACACACACACATGCACGCACACACTTTTATATCTATCAGTTCAGCACCCCATTGTTTTCTTGATAATTCATGATCCTGTGGTTGTTAATCTGAACAGATCTAAGCATGGGTAGTATGCTTAAAAATATTCATGTCCTTAGACTGCATATGTTGCTGGCCACATGGGGGGTCACAAATGTATCCCAGACGAGCCCCCAAATATTGTGACTGCAATCCATGTCACCGGAGAGATACTGAAGCTGGTTATGTAGAAGGTTTTATTCATCACATCAAGCAAACATTCTTCAGGGGGCACTCTCAGTGGAGCCTTACAAACTCAAAAGTATGTTACTTTTTTATTCCCTTAAAATCAAAGGTAACAGTGGGAGAATTATGCAATTTCAGTATTTCCAATGACATCATTTACTTCAATATTTTAAGTTGACCATGTTTCCACTGAATTACATATCTACAGTGGGAGACACATCTGAATATTCAAGCCCCCTTGCTGGGACGCTAATTGATGCAGCTATTCTAAAAACTTCTGAAGACAGAGAGTACCAGGAGCCCAAGATTAGTGTTTGTGTGAGTTTACTCTCTGAGTACATAATAGATCAGCTATTAATTGCGACCATATCTGTGGCCATGTTTGTTATGCTAAGTGACAACATCGGTCTGGTTTGCCAGCTTTCTTGAACTTGTTTACAATGGTGCAAATTACTTAAACCCATAGTTGCTAGGATTGATGCAGGCCAATTAGCACACCCCATTGTTAATGTTTGGCTGATGCATATGCAAACATCTCATGGCCACTATTTTGCAATCTCACGGTCACTCTTAGACTGTAGGCTAGCCTGTGATCCACAGGTAGTGCAAAAGTGTATTTTTAACTTCAATTTACTGCTTGCAATTTATAATTTACATCAAGAACCGAAGACTAGTTCTTGTTTGAATTAATATTTGCTATAGTCGCATAACTCCAGTATGTTCCCTAACAAAGTCTTGAATATTTCGGAAGAAATCTGCCAGGTTTGTTAGCTTACCATTGCAATAGTTTGAAGACAGCATTAAATGTCCCACTGGAGGAGCATTCATTATCAATTATTTCTTTCTTGAGAGATGGAGAAGATAGTATAATCTTTGTGAAAATATTTCCTGTAAATACATAAAGGATCTGTCAAAAATATGCAGCTGATCTGCAGAGGCGCTAGCCACTGTACTGATGGGATAGCAGTTGCAATGATGTGCAGAATAGGACTTTTCCTGTGATAAGGTTCTGTGATTGTGGAATACTAAGTTCTCAATCTTGGCTGCTGCCTCTGGTTTTGATATGTTTTTTTTCCCGTTTGGCTTTGTGTGTACAACTAAAACTGAGTGACACAGTGAGACAAGTAAAACTTGAATACTGGAGTTCAGTACAATATGAAATGACAGGAGTGTTGCACAGAATTCAGAGCCTGAAACAAAATACTTACCATAATTGTTTCCCATCCCTTTCACAAATCTGTCCAGAACACAACCTTACCCCTATAGTCTAATAAGATCTTCTTGTCTTGGACCTGTCAATTTCTCCTGCTTACACTCTCATGGACCTTATAACTGTGCAAAAATTTTCATATTTCATTTGTCCTTATAAACTAGGAGATAATTTCAGTCCAGGTCCCGATGAAGGGTCTCGGCTCAAAATGTGAACTGTTTATTTCCGCCCATAGATGCTGCCTGACCTGCTCAGTACCTCCAGCATTTTGTGTGTGTTGCTCAGAGCAATCTCATTTACCCCATTCATTCACTACTTCCTTGTGATTCATTCCCTCAGATACATTCAGTGTCCATTCACACATCTCAGTCATACAGTATTTCTGCGTTATTATGTCATAAAACCCATACTGAAAGGAGCAAAACTTCCATTAATGCCACACATTCTGATTAGTACTGAGCATTCCCATCCTATAATGTGCAATTGATGGGATTTTCCATAGCAACACTGCAAGATCCCAGGTACCTGAGCCTGAGTAAACACTCTCTATGATTTAGGAACAGCTTCTTTCCCTACGCTGTCAGATTTATAAATGGTCCATGAATCATAATCAGAATCAGAATCAGGTTTAATATCACCGACATGAGTTGTGAAATTTGTTAACTTTGTGGCAACAGTAAAATGCAGTACATGATAAATAAACCAAAGAAAAACTGAACTGCTGTATATATATAAAACAGTTAAATTCAGGTAAGTAGTGCAAAAAAAAAACAGAAATTAAAAGAAGAGTAGTGAAGTAGTGTTCATGGGTTTAATGTCCTGATGAAGGGTCTCGGCCCGAAACGTCGACTGTACCTCTTCCTAGAGATGCTGCCTGGCCTGCTGCGTTCACCAGCAACTTTTATGTGTGTTTCATGGGTTCAATGTCCATTCAGAAATCGGATGGCAGAGGGGAAGAAGCTGTTCCTGAATCGCTGAGTGTGTGCCTTCAGGCTTCTGTACCTCCTACCTGATGGTAACAGTGAGAAGAGGGCATGGCCTAGATGGTGGGGGTCCTTGTTAATATTGGCGCTGCTTTTCTGAGGCACTACTCTTTGAAGATGACTTGAATGCAAATGAGGCTAATACCTGTAATGGAGCTGACTAATTTTACATCTCTCTGCAGCTTGCTCCCGCCCCCCATACCAGAAGATCATACAGCCTATCAGAATGCTGTCCACGGTACATCTGTAGAAGTCTAAGAACACATGAACACTACCCAATATTTCTGCTTTTTGCACTATTTATTATATATATATATAATTTTTATGTCTTGCACTGTACTGTTAACAAAGCAACAAACTTGCTGACATATGTCAGAAGTAATGAACCTGGTTCTCATTCTGATGCTGACCCCTCAGTCCTGATTCCCAGTTCTCTCTTCGCTCATCTCAGTTCCCAGCTTCTGACCTCCACACTTCCTTCTGCTCCCTGATCTCTGTCCTGGGTGCTTTCTCCTGAAATTTCTTTGATCCTTCTCCCTAGGTTTTCTCAACTTTTACCTTCATTTCTCAAACCCAGATTTATCTTTCCACTCCCTTCCTGGCTCCCTGCTTCTCTCCCAACTTCCTCTTCCCTTTTGTAGTTCTCCCAAGAATTCTGGATCTCATTCCAGGGATTCTCTGCTCTGCATCACTCACTATCCAGACTGCGAGTGGTTCAAGAAGTTCACTCAAGACCACCTTCTGAAGGGCAATTAGGGATGTGTGATAAGTGCTTGCCTTGCCAACAATGCACACTGAACAGGGAAGAAGAAAAAGAATACTTAATGTTGATCCTACAGAATAGACACAATCAGAAATGGTGTTCTGGTTCTCACAGGGAAAGATGAACTGAAATACTAAAGGGAGATAGCTTCCTTACTGTACTCACTGGAATTTAGCAGAATGCGAGGGGTGGGGGGTGGGAATGTCATTGAAACCTACTGAATGTTGAAAGGACAAGATAAGGTGGATGTGGAAAGGATGTTTCCTATGATGGGATATCTAGAACTAGAGGGCACAGCCTCAAAATTAAAGGGTGACCCTTTAGAACAGAGGTAAGGAGAAATTATTTTAGCCAGAGAGTGGTGGATCTGTGGAATGCCCTGCCACAGACAGCTGTGCAGGCCAAGACCGTGGGTATATTTAAAGTGAAAACTTTAAGTGATTGGTCAGGGCATCAAAGGTTATGGTGAGAAGGCAGGTGTATGGGTTCAGCCATGATTGTCTGGCTGCCATAATGGTGCATCAGTAAATGGAATAAATAGAAACTTGCAGCCATAAAACATCTAAAACAAAAATAGAACATGCTATAGAGACTCAACAAGTCAGACGGCATCTGTAGAGGGAGAGATTGTGGATAGCGCAAGTTGATAGGGTGGTTGATACAGCATGGTAACAGGACCTTCCACCCCAGTGAGCCCGCACTGCCCAGTTACACCCAATTAACCTACTGACCCAAACGTCTTTGGAATGTAGGAGGACACCGCAGCACTCAGAGAAAACCCATGCAATCACGGAGAGAATGTGCAGACAGTGGCAGGAATTGAAATGGCGTCATTGGCACTGTATAGCATTATGCAACCTGTTACGCTACCATCCCACTTGGTGAAGAAGGCGCATAGTGCGTTGGTCTTCATTAGTCAGGCGACTGAGTTCAAGAGCTGTAATGTTACAGCTCTAGAAAATTCTGATTAGACTGCAGTTGGAGTAGTGTGTTCTTTTCTGGTTGCCTCATTATAGGAAGGAAGCTTAAGAGAGGGTGCAGAGGAGATTTACCAAGATACTGCCTGGATTAGAGAAAATGTCTTGTGAGGAGAGGTTGAGTTAAATAGGGCTTTTCTCTTTGGAGTGAAGGAGGATGAGAGGCAACTTGAAGAGGTGTATCAGAGGAATAGACAGTGTATTTAATTTTCCAAGGAAGGAATCCTCTTAAGGTGAGTGGAGTGATGTTTAGAGGAGATGCCAGAGGCATTTTTTTTGAATACAAAGTGATAAGTGCATGGAATGCACTCATGGAGTTGGTGTTAGATACATTGGGGACACTGAAAGAGACTCTGAACAGGCACAGAATTGAAAGAAAATGGAGGGATATGGGCTTTGTAGTAAGGATGGGCTGGATTGATCGAGATTTAGGTTAAAATGTTGGCTCAACATCATGGGCAGAAGGGCCCATATTGTACTCTACGGTTCTGTATTCTGTGTTCTATAAATCAGTATTTCAGGTCTGCAATGCTTCATCAGAACTTTTCAGTTCTTGATGCTATTCCATCCCCTGCCCACAGAATCTGTCTCCAACTTCTTTTGTTACAAGTACATCTCCATCACATCTTCCTCCACCAACCCTTTGCCAATGTTAGAGAATGAATCTGGAGCTCGGGGGAAATTGGCCCTTTGTTTTTGGTGTTTACTGACAGCATTTTAATTTGCACCTGCCTGCCAGATTTGTCACTTTCCATGTTCCATTGTTTCCTGGATAAGATTGAGTTGTCCCTCGCTGCAGCTATTTAAACATACTGGAATGGAAACTGCAAATGTTACCACTCCTCTGGTTAGTTTCATTCAACACTGAGCGTGATCATTAAACACCTTGCAAACTGCCTTTTCCAAAAGCTTACTTCTGGAAAGTACTACAGAGCTATTAAAACAAAAACTTCACACCATCTTAAAAGTCTCTTTCTCCCAGACAGTTAATCTGATCAACCATATTAATTAGCTCCACCTCTCCACCCCTTTCTATTACCTCAACACTGTAAAAACTTTATTTAAGTTACATTTTATAATGCTTTTTTATATTGTACATACATGCTGGTATTTGTGTATTTATGCACAATTTATTCCAAATCTGTACTTTATCCTCTAACTATTTTGCATGTAATTCTTTATTCTTTATAATTGTTCAAGGTTGTTGTCTTTTGATGCATGTTGCACCAGCACACACATTCCTAATACATGTAAATGGCGGGAGGAGAAGGTGGCAGCGCGCTGCGTGTGCGCAGCTCTCCGATGAAAATGGTATCGTATCCGTTAAAAGGGGCCGTGGACAATTCTGATTTGATGGGGAATGGACGTGAAAGCACAGAGGAACATCTGGAGAAATTTCTGAAATGCCAGTTCGCTGCTGTCATTACTGTGTGGTCGGGAATCTTTTGGAGGGTAGGCCTCAAAATCCCTAGCCTTGCCTGCTTTTGGCGACCGAGAAGGACCATAAGACCATAAGACAAAGGAGCAGAAGTAGGCCATTCGGCCCATCAAGTCTGCTCCGCCATTTTATCATGAGCTGATCCATTTTATCCTATTTAGTCCCACTGCCCCGCCTTCTCACCATAACCTTTGATGCCCTGGCTACTCAGATACCTATCAATCTCTGCCTTAAAGACACCCAATGACTTGGCCTCCACTGCTGCCCGTGGCAACAAATTCCATAGATTCACCACCCTCTGACTAAAAAAATTTTTTCGCATTTCTGTTCTGAAAGGGCGCCCTTCAATCCTGAAGTCATGCCCTCTCGTACTAGACTCCCCCATCATGGGAAACAACTTTGCCACATCCACTCTGTCCATGCCTTTTAACATTCGAAATGTTTCTATGAGGTCTCCTCTCATTCTTCTAAACTCCAAGGAATACAGTCCAAGAGCGGACAAACGTTCCTCATATGTTAACCCTCTCATTCCCGGAATCATTCTAGTGAATCTTCTCTGTACCCTCTCCAATGCCAGCACATCCTTTCTTAAATAAGGAGACCAAAACTGCCCACAGTACTCCAAGTGAGGTCACACCAGCGCCTTATAGAGCCTCAACATCACATCCCTGCTCCTATACTCTATTCCTCTAGAAATGAATGCCAACATTGCATTTGCCTTCTTCACTATCGACTCAACCTGGAGGTTAACTTTAAGGGAATCCTGTACGAGGACTCCCAAGTCCCGTTGCATCTCAGAACTTTGAATTCTTTCTCCATTTAAATAATAGTCTGCCGGTTTATTTTCTTCTGCCAAAGTGCATAACCATACACTTTCCAACATTGTACTTCATTTGCCACTTCTCTGCCCATTCTTCCAATCTATCCAAGTCTCTCTGCAGACTCTCCGTTTCCTCAGCACTACTGGCCCTCCAACTATCTTCGTAGTGTCAGCAAACTTAGCCACAAAGCCCTCTATTCCATAATCCAAATCGTTGATGTACAATGTAAAAAGAAGCGGCCCCAACACTGATCCCTGTGGAACACCACTGGTAACCGGCAGCCAACCAGAATAGGATCCCTTTATTCCCACTCTCTGTTTCCTGCCAATCAGCCAACGCTCTATCCACATATGTAACTTTCCTGTAATTCCATGGGCTCTTATCTTGTTAAGCAGCCTCATGTGTGGCACCTTGTCAAAGGCCTTCTGAAAATCCAAATATACAACATCCACTGCATCTCCCTTGTCTAGCCTACTGGTAATTTCCTCAAAAAATTGTAATAGGTTTGTCAGGCAAGATTTTCCTTTAAGGAATCCATGCTGAGTTCTGCCTATCTTGTCATATGCCTTCAGGTACTCTGTAACCTCATCCTTGACAATCGACTCCAACAACTTCCCAACCAGCGACGTCAAGCTAACAGGTCTATAATTTCCTTTTTGCTTCCTTGCTTCCTTCTTAAATAGCGGAGTGACATTTGCAATCTTCCAGTCCTCCGGAACCATGCCAGAATCTATCGACTTTTGAAAGATCATCGCTAATGCCTCCGCAATCTCCACAGCTACTTCCTTCAGAAGACGAGGGTGCATTCCATCTGGTCCAGGAGATTTATCGACCTTTAGCCTATTCAGCTTCCTGAGTACTTTCTCTGTCGTAATTGTGACTGCGCACACTTCTCTTCCCTGCCACCCTTGAGTGTCCGGTATCCTGCTGTCTTCCTCAGTGAAGACTGATGCAAGATACTTGTTCAGTTCCTCTGCCATCTCCTCATCTCCCATTACAATTTCTCCAGTATCATTTTCTATCAGTCCTATATCTACTCTCACCTGTCTTTTACTCTTTATATACTTGAAAAAGCTTTTAGTATCCTCTTCGATATTATTTGCTAGTTTCCTTTCATAGTTAATCTTTTCTCTCTTAATGACCTTCTTGGTTTCCTTTTGTAAGGTTTTAAAGACTTCCCAATCCTCTGCCTTCCCACTAATTTTTGCTTCCTTGTATGCCCTCTCCTTAGCTTTAACTTTGGCTTTGACTTCTCTTGTCAACCAGGAGGTCGAATCGTTCGAACAGAGATGGCGCTTAGTACTCGGTGTCGGAGAGCTGATCAGAGCTCAAAGTTTTCGGATGACTCAGAGTCGGATTGTGGTCGGCATGGCAGGGAGAGTTTTTCTTCCTTCTTCCATCTGCATGAGATGTGGGACATTTGAGAAACTTTGAACTTTACTGTACTCACGGACTTCTTCATCAAGTTATGGTATTGTTACACTGTTTGTATGTTATAATTATATGGTTTTGTCAGTTTTTTCAGTCTTGGTTTGTCCCGTGTTTTGTGATATCACACCGGAGGAAATAATGTATCATTCTTAGTGCACGCATTACTAAATGACAATAAAACAGGACTACGTGTCTTCATAATCATAAATGTATATGGCGAATTAAGTTTATCCTTAATCCTGGATCCTTGATACTTGATTCTGGAACCTAAAGGTTTCAAACTCAGTCTGCAAGCATGAAAACTAAAGTAACATATTAGAGGCTGGTTCCGCGGTGAGAGAAAAACCTTGCTACAATGGAGGAATGCGTCACAAAACTAGAGCAGCAGTGTGAAAAAGTGAATGGTGTGAAAAAGAAAAAAACGTTAACTGTACCTCTTCCTAGAGATGCTGCCTGGCCTGCTGCGTTAACCAGCAACTTTGATGTGTGTATATTGTGAAAGGATGGACAGTGAGAAAAGGTGGACGAAGTACACATTATCACAGAAGTACAAGGGACCATTTACACAGGTCAAGTTGGGTTAATTGTCATGTGCACCATTACAGTAAGGTACAGGTATAATGAAAAACCTGCTTGCAGCTTCATCTCAGGTACATAGGTACAGCCAACAACACAGAATATAAGTTGCATAGTAACACACGCAAAATGCAAGTGGAACTCTGCAGGTCAGGCAACATTTATGGGAAAGAATAAATAGTTAATGTTTTGGGCCGAGATCCTACATCAATGCTGACTGACCTGCCTAGCTGCCCCAGCACATTATGTGTAATACTCTGGATTTCCAGCATCTGCAGAGTTTCCTGTGTTTATATAAATTTCACATAAATTATACCACACCATGAAAAGGGATTGTGCAAAAAGCAAGGCCATTGTGCAAAAAAATTCAATGCCACTGCAAAGATAATTCCATAGTCGTCCAAGAAGTGGTCCATAGTATTCCACTGCTGAAATAAGCTTAAGGTGGTGCAGATCAGTTCAAGAACCTGATCGTTGTAGGAATGTAGCTATTTCTGGAGCAAGTGCTCTGGGACTCGGGCTTCTGTCCCACTGTCTGAGTGCAGCAGCAAAAAGGGGGCATGACCCCATTATTTATTTAATGAGATACAGTGCAGAGTAAGCCCTTCCGCCCCTTTGAACCGCATCGCCCAGCAACTCTGATTCAACCCTAGCCTAATCACAGGACAATTTACAATGACCAATTCTCCTGCTAACTGGTAAATCTTTGGAGGAAACCATAGCACCCAGAGGAACCCAAGTGGTCATGGGGAGAAGGTCCAAACTCCTTAAAGGTAGCAGCGGGAATTGAACCTGGGTTGCTGGTACTGTAGAGCATTGTGCTAACCATTACGCTACCATGCTGCCCCATGGGAATAGTGGGTAAGATCAGCTATAACCACATTAATGGGACAAATGGCCAATTCCTGCTTGTGTTTCTTACGCTGCTTCTTCTCTGCATCACTCTGACTTTATATATGAGTTGGATTGCCTTTCTGAAACTTTCCAAAGGCTGCAAGAGATTCATCAGCAAGAACAAGGAATCAGTTGTGGACTTCATGAGGAGGAAGTCGAGGGAACACACATCAGTCCTCATTGAGGGGTCAGTGGATGAAAGGGTGAACAGTATCAAGTTCACACTGTCAACGTCTCAAATGAACTATCCTAGACCCAACATATTGGAGCAATCATATCAGCAGCCTACCTCATTAGGATCTTGAGGAGATCTGGTGTATTATTGAAAACTCTAGCAAATTCCTACACTTGTATGAAGGAGGGCATTCTGTCTGGATTCAGTGATGAAAATGCATCATTGTCTGGTATGGAGGTTCCAATACAAAAAAATTGAAAGAGGCTGCAGAGTGTTGTAGATAAATCCAGCTCCAACATGAGCAACACACATCAAAGTTGCTGGTGAACGCAGCAGGCCAGGCAGCATCTCTAGGAAGAGGTACAGTCGACATTTCGAGCCGAGACCCTTCGCCAGGACTCCATGAGCACTAGCCTCAACATTGAAGACATCTTCAAAAGACAGTAGCTCCATCTTGAAGGACCATCACCACCGGAGTCATGCCCTCTTCTAATTTCTGCTGTTTACTTCCCGTATTGCTGCTGGCATTTAGGTCAGCAATGAAGGCCCTTTAACGATTCTTCACTGCAGTTTCCATAACAATTTTGTTCTGACGAGTCAGGGTTATTGGCGCTGAACTGAACCCCCGAACCTGGTGGACCAGTGGACCACTCTTAGTCTGACCTCCACCCTTTGACCTGTTTGGCATGGGTGACTCTACCAAGAGCCAGAACACTAAGCCCTGACTCCAGCCAATATTGGTCTCTGGGCCATTGAGGCACACAAGCTTCCAAACCCTACAACAAGGTGTGGTCCTCTTGGAGGTGTCATTACTACTACCAAGGAGGAAGCACAGGAGTCTGAAGACATATACTCAATAATTTACAAACTGCTTCTTTCCCTCTACCATCAGTTTTCTTGTAACATAGTCATTTATTTTATGTCTTGCTGCCACAAAACGACAAATTTCATGACATATGTCAGTGGTAATAAACCTGATTCTGTTTCTGATTAAAAGTAATTACTCAAATTACATTGGAGTCTTACTCCATGCTTGTGACCTAAATGACACAGGATGCTGGGAATAACTCAGTAAATCTGATAACCATTGGAAACCCAGTTCCCTGTGCTGCTGATCAGCAGTGTACAGTTTCTTGCCATCTAAAACCTGACAGTAAAACTAATGTAAAATCATTGATTGTACATCTAAGCTCAGTTTGTGCAGTCTGGGAGTACTCGATGTCACCAGCGGCTGAGTGAAGCAAGATACATTCTGCTTCCCAGTCATTCTCATCACTCTCCTTGAGACAATAAAATAGAACTACACAAAGGCATAGTCATTAAAGAAAAATTGCCATTATTATTTCATTGAGGTAGATGTAAAAGCTGTTTATTCACTCTTTGAAAATAAACAGCAAGCTATTTTCCTGCTCATTAAGGCACAGGTTATTGCTAATCATAAATCGCCTCTCAATGTCAAATTAAATCTGGCCCTTGGTTTATTCTTCAAGCATAGATGACCTGATGCAGGATTTCTGGTCTTTGAGAAAGCTCAGTCTGTTAATTAGACAAGATAAAGCACAATATTTGCACAGATTATCTGCTGATTCCACAGATGTTGCAGGGAAATTTTCAAAGATTTCCCAGTGGTGCTTCTTTGGGAGAAGAAATGGGACTTCATCACTCTCTTAGCAATCAATATCATTTTGAGGTACATAATAATAATTGTGAAGATTTAATTCATTTCCTCTCTTCACATTATCTTAATCAGTTACAATGAGCAGCAATAGGCATTGAGGTACAGTAATACCTGAAGCATATTTGAGTGAAAACACAGTATTGCGCTAATGTGCTGGGTTTCAACTTCCCACATTTCACATTGAGTACATCTGCAATGAATGCTGCCACAATAAAGCATTCAACGACCCCCACCATCCAGGCCATGCTCTCTTCTCGCTGTCCAGGATCCCCACCATCCAGGCCATGCTCTCTTCTCACTGCTGCCATCGAGAAGGAGGTACAGGAGTCTTTAAGTCCTATATCACCAGGTTCAAGAACAGTTATTGCCCCTCAAGTAGTGTGAATAACTTCACTCACCTTATATTGAATGGATTCACCTTCAAAAGCTCATGTTCTCAGTAATATTCATTTACTATTTTTTTATTATTAGTAGTATTTGTTTTTTGTATTTGAGCAGTTTGTCTTCTTTTGCCCATTAGTTATTTGTCAGTCTTTGTGTGTAGCTTCTCATTGATTTTATTGTGTTTCTTTGCTTTTCTGTGGATGCCTCTAAGAAAGTGAATCTCAGTGTAATATATGATGATGTATACATACATTTTGAACTTGAACTTTCCTGTTGTTTTTCCATAGCATGCTTGTTCATGAGTGTGTTATACTTCTGTAGCTAAAGAGCTACTGTAACTGTTCAGGTTTGAATATTAATGGTGAATATTTATCGACTGACTGTGGGATGTGTTATGTTTTGTAACTCCAAAACATGAAACTAATTAAAAGAAAGACCATGGAGCCGGGAGAATTCGTGTACATTAGTTCCGATTTTACTTGAAGTGAAGTGTGCACATATGATGTAGTGGAGTGATGATGTATGAAATTCACGCACATTTACAAATAATCCGTAATGAATTATCTAAACAAAGAATGCATAATCAAGCAATACTTACAATATTACTCAAATATTACTGATATATTACATACACAACACCTCTCCCTGCTTACTTATCGACTCAATATCAAATGCATCTCAACTGTAGACCCAGTATACTACTGTATATATTACAATTACTATGTACAGAGATCCGTGGCATAGCAAATTTTAAATTGTTCCATTTAGGCCTAAAGATTTAATTGCTGTGGAGGATTTTTTACTCTTCTGGGATAACGTCTTTCCTGACCAGAGAGGTCACTTTGCTTGGCAGATGAGACTTATGGATATGAAACAACCTCAGATTCTCTGTGGCGATGGTAGAAGTTGACTCTGGCACTGCAGGAAGTGGTTCTGACAGCTCAGGAGTTGACTCTGGACTCTTATCTTCTGGATGGGTTGGCATCCTGAACAGTGCATAGCACGTTTCACTGGACCACGTGTATCATGATGTGTGAGTACAGTGTCTGATGTCGTCATTTCCTTTACCTTCTAGAAAGTCACCTCGTACTGCTTTGCCCATTGGCATTTCTTCCTAATCTGCAATAATGAGTTCAAGGTGCGGAGCACAGTAGTCAGGTTTGGCAGGAGCCTGTTATAGTCATTGATAAATCCTAAAAAGGACACAACTGCGACATGTTCTTTGGCCTTGGGACGTCCACTGCTGCTCGAATTTTCTCATCACACTTGTGTAATCCTTGTGTTTAATAGTGTGACCGCAGTAAGTGATGCTTGGTTTAAAGAATTCACTCTTGTTACATCGTACCCTGTGCCCATAATCTATTCTTTTTAACATTATTTTGAGATTTTAGAGATGTTCCTTGTCACCCCACCAGTAACATCGAGTGCCTGAGCAGCCCTAGTCCATAGCTTTCTGCCAGAGGGCAGGTGCAAATGCTACTTTAGCAATAAGCCTAATATAGTGATAAAGGCCTTTGAGAATGATTATGGTGAGAAACACTTTGTACTCTTCTTTCATCTCTATCTGTACTTGGCCTCAGCTAAGTCGACTTTGCTGAAGTGTTTTCCTCCAGAAAGATTTGCAAAGATATCCTTTATCCTGGGCAGAGGATATTGATCTGCTTTCTGTACTGGGTTGATGATGACATTAAAATCACCACAGATCCTGATGGATTGTATAAGGAACTGGGTGGGCTTTGTAAAACTTGGGTGTGGCATTTTCATTTAACACTATTTTACCCTTGATATGTTTGAGTTTCCAATGCCATCCTTGAGCACTGCTGTGGCGCCATCCACTACCTTTCTTAATTCACTTTCAGTTGACTCTATTGCAGGGGATGTGGCATGTAAATGGTGGATGGATTTCCAATCAAGTTGTAGTTGCCCCAGCCAATTGTGACCCCACCTTGCTGGCACTCCTGTTTTACCACATACAAACCCAATGTGGCTTGTTCATTGTTGTTTGTTACTGTTATGTATGTCATTCCCACAGGAGTTATCCTTTCTCCAGTATAAGTTTTTAGTTGGATATCTTCAGGCCTCAGTTAGTATCTTTGAAATGCCATTCAAACTCATTTTGGGTAACGACTGCAACATCTAAACCAGTGACTGATTTTATTTTTATTAATTTGTGATTCATTTCTGGTATAAGCCATATTGCTTGTCTATTATTAATTTTCACATTGTAAAACATAAGGCTACACAGTCCTTTATCACTCTCATCATTATCAGAGTTTTCATCAACAGCATATAGATTAATGCTCTTTTTGAAAGTGCAACTTGACTTTTTATCTTTATCTCTTCCCTGTGTTTTAATCTGCCTGATATGTTATTTGAATATGTCTTACTTTGTTGTATTTTCTGCAAGTTTCACCTTTAAACCTGCATTGGTCTGGTGTTTGTGAACCCCTGCCATAACCATAACACAATTTGTTTGGCCAGAACATTGTAATTTTGTTCACAGTCATTTTAATTCCTGACTGCAACTTAATTGGGTCTCTGCGGTTTCCATTGATACTGCTATTTCAACTGCTCTTTTATATGTAAGTTGTCCTTAAGTTAAGAACCATTTTTGAATGCTTTCTTGTAAGATTCCAGAAATTAAATGATCCCTCAGTGCATCATTAAGCCCATCTAAACTGATAATGATCAGACAATCTCTTCAATAAGCCACGTATGCTGAAATGGACTCCCCTTCTTTTTGATTCCACATATGAAACCTGATGCATTCTGCAATCAACAATGACTTCAGGATCAGATTTAATATCACTGGCAATTCTTATGAAATTTGTTAACTTTGCAGCAGCAGACCATACAATACATAATAATAAAGAGGGATAAAATGGCTTGCAAACTCTGCCTGAGTTGACATGTATCCGAAGTCGCCTCCAACCTCACTTGGAATTGTCCTTTAACTCTTGAAATAGCCCTCCACAAGTCATACCTGGTTTTCTTGTAAAGACCTGTATCACCAGACTTGAATGCCACAGCTCTGGCCCACAGCAGACTACGAATCTCCTGATTTATCCATGGCTTTTGATTTGGGTATGCACAGTTAGTTCTCTTAAGCACACACTCATCAACACAGGTCTTAATGGAGACAGTGACAGCAGTGGTACACTCATTCAGATTCAAAAATGAATCCCTGAATGCAGTCTAGTCGACCACTTCAAAATAATCCTGTAAGCATTCCTGAGTCTCCCTCGTCCATAACCCTCCTAGTCCTCACTATTGGTGCTGCAATATTCGATCTCTATCTATACCCAGGGTGTAGAGGTACAGCTAGGTGATCAGATTTTCCAAAGTTTGGGCGTGGAATAGCATGGTAGGCATTCTTGATGGTGGTGTAACAGTGTGTTGGTTCATCTGGTATTACAAATGATTTATTGGTAATAATTAGAGATGTTTTCAAGCTGGCCTGGTTAAAATCTCCTACAAAGATGGGGATGGCATCAGGACGTGCTTTTCATGCCTGTCGATCACATTGCTCAGATCATCTGGAGCCTGATTAACACTGACCTATGGTGGAATGAACACCGCTACAAAATGATTGCTGAAATCGCCTGCGGCAGGTAAAATGGACAACACTTGATTGTGAGGTGTTCCAGGTCTGGCGAACAGGACTAGGACAACACTGCCACATTTGTACACCATGAGGAATTGATCATAAAGCACACTCCTCCTCCCCTGCCTTTGAAAGACTCAGCTGTCCTATCTTGGTATATTGTGAACCCATCAATCTAAATTATTGCATTACGAATAGAAGCAGTTAACCAAGATCCCGTGGAACAAAGGACACAATTGCTCCTAATGCCCCTTTGATACAACACCTTATCTCTGAGATCTTCAATCTTACTTTCCAGAGATTGTATGTCTGACAGCAAGATGGTCCATATTGGGAATCGAAAGCTGCGTTTTCTTAAATGAACTTCTAGTCCAACTTAGCATCCTCTATTCTGCTGTCTTAAATGGGAAGCATGCCAGCAACCAAAGGAGTCTGTTCGTGTTCCATCAATTTTAAGTA